>NC_069499.1:1240159615-1240521282 GCF_027579735.1 Bombina bombina
TTATGGTTTTTACTCTGAAATGTCTATTTTTTCAGCGTTAAAACCGTAACGCAAAACTAGTAATCTAGGTGTTTATTATAAATAAAGAACTAAAAATAATTTAAAACATTTCTGCACCTGATTTTTGCATTGCGAAAGGCCTGCCCATTACACGATCCCTGCGTGCAACATATAAGTTAGTTTCCTAAATGTCCCTAGGCAGCTACAAGGTCTGCCCATACATAAAATGGCCCTGCACAGTATTTCTCAAGCTCTCATAATATGCAAAATACATCAATTGTCCATTCTTACGCAGGTCTGTTTCACTCATCTATACAAATATCTGCTAATTTGTTCTTTATTTATATAGAACTGGAACTCTAATATATTTACAAATCTCTAAAGCACAAAATAAGTTTGTTGAATGTGTCACTAACACTACTTCTCAGTAGCAGCTGGCCACTCAAATTCATTCTGGGCCCTCTCGGCCCTCTGCCAAACTATTACAAAAATGCAAATGTTATAAGTTGCTACTGTGCTGAAGAACGTAGTTGGAATTTCTGGGTGAAGAATGAGCTTGAATGCAAATGTGTTTATATAAAAGTTGTAGTTCTTTATCTATATTTATCTTCTTCATATAGATGTTTGTGCTACACTGGCTGCTGTTAAACACAGACCTGCAGGAAACAGCAAGAGCTATAAAGATAGCCAAAAAAGTTGATATTCTACCATTATGCTGACATTCACTAGCTCTAAAGTAAATCTTCATACTTTTTATATTATTGTTTACAGTGAAATTTATGCAGCAGTATATTATGCCTGCATCTATCTGTCTTTCAAAAGCAGAATATACAACACACAAAAAATACTCATATAATAAAGGAGATTATTATGATTTAAATGGAGGGTCTCTGCCCCTGATAGCAGGTATTTGCAACAGGAATTGCAATAATCTTTTTTCTATTTATCTTTTAGCGTATTCAGGGCTGTAAAAGAGCCCACCAACCCCATACAAATGGGGTAAGTACAGTGGCTCCTCTTTCAGAAAAGGGAATAGATAACCAAGCAACCATGATTGCCTAACAGAGTATAGAAATATCATAAAAACTGACTATAAAGTCTCTTTAAGTAATTTAAATGAAAGTGCTTCTCATGGGTTGTAATGTCATTTCTTGGTAAGGAAAGAAACAGCAAGAATATGATGTTTTTACTTGACAAACACCAATGGATTGGAATAAGGGTCAATGTTCCTTTTAGTGACTGACTAGTAAATTGCAACATAATTGCACATCTTATTCCCCCTATGCAAACTACCCTAGAGGATACTGTGGTATTACATCTTTACTCAGAAGATTTTCTGTACACTTAAAAGATCTTATATGCAAAGCGTATACAGTCATGGCCAAAAATATTGGCACCCCTGCATTTCTCTCAGATATTGCACCACTTTGCCCAAAAAATGACACGTTTAGGCATTCTCATGTTTATTTATTTTGTTTCTATTGGTATGACACAAAAAAAGTGGAGAAAAAAAAGCCAAATCTGACACATTCCACGCAAAACTCCAAAAATGGACTGGACAAAATTATTGGCACCCCTCAATGTAATATTTGGTAGCAAACCCCTTGAAAAAAATAACTGAATTCAATCATTTCTTGTAATCATCAATGATCCATATAGATGAGCTCTTATGCAATCAAGCAATCACAGTGCATCATGTAAAAAGATTAGGGTCCTGAATTGTACAAAATGTACTGTAGATTCTCTAAGGCAGTGGAAAAATTGAAATTCTAATGTTTCAAATAGAGAACGTTTTATCATTATGCACTATTCAATACAGAAGAATTGCATAATCAACAAATGCACAATAACTAGACAATGTAATAACACTTTTTCAAATGAGCAGTAGATATTTTTTTTCTGACCAATTTGAAATTCCATCAGCAAATCACAGACTCATATGTGTGAGCTCTTACGCATGGTCAGTGGGATCTGGTGCCTCATGTAAAAAGACTTCACAATTTGGTAATAGAAGTAAATAAGAAGAAACAAATTGTGTGCTCTGAATTCTGAAAGAAATGTTTTGACTTTAGTGACCCTTTAAAATGTTATGAGGAAAGAACACACATACCCAGAGACTCACATTTGGTCCACAAAGACAAAACAGGAATGAATGCGTTTCAGAGAAGCGAGTCAGTATTAAATTTAAAAGTGTAGATCATGACACAGGCTTAATCTGCTTTCTGGCCACCTGGTTCCATGGTTTTGGGGACCTGCAGGTAAAGAGCTTGTCTGAGAGCTAGAAGTGTTTTGTAAAGACAGTGTAATGCTCGTGGGATATTCTACTATCAGACCGAACTCGGCCAGTAGTCTCCTTATCCCGGCGTCGAGCCGGAATGATAGGGAATGTCCCAGAGCAGAGAAAGTTTGCAAGATGAGGTAAGCAGCACTCACCACAGGCAGGAAAGTCTTCGGCGGAAACAGGCAGGAAATCAGAGAAAGGCAGTTCAAAGGTAAACCACTAGAATTGTCCGGCAGGCAGGGTTTGGCAATGGTAAAGCAGTCCAGAGGTTAACCACTAGGATGGTCAGGCAGACAGGGTTTGGCAACGGTAAAGCAGTCCAGAGGTGAACCACTAGGATGGTCAGGCAGGCAGGGTTTGGCAATGGTAAAGCAGTCCAGAGGTAAACCACTAGGATGGTCAGGCAGGCAGGGTTTGGCAACGGTAAAGCAGTCCAGAGGTAAACCACTAGGATGGTCAGGCAGACAGAATTTGGCAACGGTAAAGCAGTCCAGAGGTAAACCACTAGGATGGTCAGGCAGGCAGGGTTTGGCAACCGTAAAGCAGTCCAGAGGTAAACCACTAGAATGGTCAGGCTGGCAGGGTTTGGCAACCGTAAAGCAGTCCAGAGGTAAACCACTAGGATGGTCAGGCAGGCAGGGTTTGGCAACAAAGAGGCAATCCAGGGCAATAGGGGTTAATCAAGCAGAGTAGTCAGACAGTCAGGGTTCAGCAATAGTATATCAATTAAGCAGTTTAAGGGTTAACAGGCAGAGTGGGCAGACAAGCAGGGTTCAGTAGCAGTATATCAATCCAGCAGTTTAGGGGTTAAACAGGCAGAGTGGTCAGACAAGCAGAGTTCAGCAACAATATAACAGTCCAACATACAGCAATAATAACACCCAGGAGAACACTAAGTAACACCTATACTTGAGCAGTGATAGGTAGCAAGTGAGTTACTTACATAGGAGCAGGAATCCCGCCACAGGAGATCCTGACCGGCTACAGAACGGAAGAAGCATGCAGCAATGACATCACCGCCGCACACAGACAGGAGCCGACTCCCCCCTAGGCAACGAGCAGAACAGCAGATGCCGCGTCCCTAGCAACAGCTAGAGCGGTGCAGCGCGACAGACAGCATCAAAAGCAGACCTAAGAGGAGCAAACTAGTCTTTGTAAACATGGCATTGGAAACCAGCACAGGGATCTATGTCTTTCCAGGAGATGCGCTAGGCAAATGGACCAATACCTGTCGGGGAGGTGACCCTGCCCACAAAGACCAGCCCAGCTGGGGGAGATATAGCCCCTGGCTTGACCCCATTGTCAGCATCGATCTCTCTAAGTGCAGTCAACCTACTTAGCTGGTGCTGTCCTGGAGAGTGAACAGAGAAGAAGGGATTGAACACATCGTGGGACAGGTCTGGATTCCAAGTCACCCCTATTACCGTTACAGGTACCCACACAAATTATACTTTTTTTTTTTTTTGAGACCAAGCATTTTTAGAAAATTACTGTAGTCATCATAATATAGGAATATACCACCCTATGTACATAGTAAATTACAGCATGTGAATGATTATTTCCTAAATATCTCAAACACACATTTTATTGTCCCACTTTTAGCATCAGTTCACCTTCCCAAAACAACAAAATATACAATGTTATACTTATGTGGTTCTATTAAAATTAAAGGGACACTGAACCAAATATGTTTCTTTTGTGATTCAGATAGAGCATGCAATTTTAAGCAACTTTCTAATTTACTCCTATTATCAATTTTTCTTTGTTCTCTTGCTATCTTTATTTAAAAAGAAGGCATCTAAGCTATTTTTTTATTCAGACCCTGGACAGCACTTGTTTATTGGTGGGTGAATTTATCCACCAATCAGCAAGAACAACCCAGGTTGTTTACCACAAATGGGCCGGCATCTAAACTTACATTCTTGCTTTTCAAATAAAGATACCAATAGAATGAAGAAAATTTGATACAAGTAAATTAGAAAGTTGCTTCAAATTGCATGCTCTATATGAATCACGAAAGAAAAAAAATGGGTTCAGTGTCCCTTTAACAATTAAAAATTAGAAAAGAGAATTATTATTATATTGTTACTATGCACCATCTTAAAATTTATGCAGGAAATTATTAGGTATGAAATATCTAACCTTACAAATATCACATGCATTTAAAATTACACAAGATTCTGATTTCCCATAGCAGTGGTTTAAACCTACTGCCAGGTTATCAGTTGATCACTTCATAGCTATAAGGACAGGAAACCACTCTTTCAAATGTACAGTATTATGATATATTATTATGGTGAAAGGGTAATAAAGGCCTCTTATAAAGCATCAGAACCCCAAAATAGAACTAAAGTTGAGAAGTATTTATCATTGTTATGACAATGGCAGCAAGTGGATAAAGGGACACTCATTTGAAAGAGCAGGATCGCTGGGGTCTCAAGTTTATGTATGTATTGTGTGGGGGGCAACATAGGGGATAGCCTATCCTCTGATGTTTTCTTTATGCTTATGATCCTGACAGGTGATCACTGTTAACACAGTGGCCAGTGCATAACCACCTGGACTTGTGACCCCTTCTTTGAAAGAGGGGTCTTGTCTCTTTAAAAAGGGAGACTTGCCCTGTTGTAATGCATATTTTGGGGTGCAAGGGTCCCTTTTATACCCAGAGGGCTATTTAAAGGGGCAGGATGTCACTCATTTGAATATAGGCAATGCCCTCCTTCATGTGAAGGGTACTGTGTGTATGTGTGTTGTATGCTGTCTGTAGCAGATAGGGCACCTTTGGGGCCATTGCCCCAATACAGGGCTAGATTATGAGTGGAGCTATATTTAGCGTTCCTGCGTGCGCCGGGTTGCGCTTGTATTAAAAGTTGAAAATACAAAGTTTGACTTCGAATATCACAACCATGTTAAGGTATTCTTCCATTCAAGTCAATGGAGCGCAAAAAATGGGAAAAAAAATCAAATACCCATGCTAGCACGCTAAAATATTAATATTTTCCATTCCAATGTTCTTCCCATAGGATATCTTCTATTTTTTCTAAAATAAATATTTCTATGTACAGTATATCTAATGATTTTTGGTGATAAAATATTTATCTACAACTATCTATATATATATATATATATATATATATATATATATATATATATATATATATATATATATATATATATATATATATATATATAAAATATCATTATATATATATTTATATATATATATATATATTTGTGCTCATAAGTGGCAGAATTTATGATTACTTGGCCATTTTTCAGAGAATATGAATGATAACACAAAAACTTTTCTTTCACTCATGTTTAGTGTTTGGCTGAAGCCATTTATTATCAATCAACTGTGTTTACTCTTTTTAAATCATAATGACAACATAAACTACCCAAATGACCCTGATCAAAAGTTTACATACCCTGGTGATTTTGCCTGATGACATGCACACAAGTTGACACAAAGGGGTTTGACTAGCTATTAAAGGTAACGGTCCTAACTCTGTTTGCTTGTAATTAGTGTGTGTGTATAAAAGGTCAATGAGTTTCTGGACTCCTGACAGACCCTCATCTTTCATCCAGTGCTGCACTGATGTTTCTGGATTCTGAGTCATGGGGAAAGAAAAAGAATTGTCATAGGATCTGTGGGAAAAGGGTAGTTGAACTGTATAAAACAGGAAAGGGATATAAAAAGATATCCAAGGAATTGATCATTTAAATCAGCAGTGTTCAAACTCTAATCAAGAAGTGGAAAATGAGGCGTTCTGTTTGATAACATACTGCATTCATCTTGCCATCAATTCTGACCAAATTTTGTGTGCCTTTATAGCTCACACATCCCCAAAACATCAGCGATCCACCTACGTATGTCAAAGTAGGAATGGTGTACCTTTCATCATAGGCCTTGTTGACTCCTCTCCAAATGTAGCGTTTATGGTTGTGGCCAAAAAGCTCAATTTTGGTCTCATCACTCCAAATGACTTTGTGCCAGAAGGTTTGAGGCTTGTTTCTGTGTTGTTTGATGTATTGTAAGCGGGATACTTTGTGGCATTTACGTAATGGCTTTCTTCTGGCGACTCGACCATGCAGCCCATCTTTCTTCAAGTGCCTCCTTATTGTGCATCTTGAAACAGCCACACCACATGTCCTGTATTTCACCAGAAGTTATTTGTGGGTTTGTCTTTGCATCTCAAACAATTTTCCTGGCAGTTGTGGCTGAAATTTTAGTTGGTTTACCTGACCGTGGTTTGGTTTCAACAGAACCCCTCATTTTCCACTTCTTTATTAGAGTTTGAACACTGCTGATTTGCATTCTCAATTCCCTGGATATATTTTTATATCACTTTCCTGTTTTATACAGTTCAACTACCTTTTCCCACAGATCCTTTGACAATTCTTTTGCTTTCCCCATGACTCAGAATCCAGAATCTTCAGTGCAGCACTGGATGAAAGATGCAAGGGTCTGTCAGGAGTCCAGAAACTCATTGACCTTTTGTACACACACACTAATTACAAGAAAACAGATCACAGGTGAGGATGGTTACCTTCAATAGCCATTCAAACCCCTTTGTGCCAACTTGTGTGCATGGTATCAGGCCAAAATCACCAGGGTATGTAAACTTTTGATCAGGGTCATTTGGGTAGTTTCTGTTGTCATTATGATTTAAAAAGAATAAACACAGTTAATTGATAATAAATGGCTTCAGCCAAACACTAAACATGAATGAAAGAAAAGTTTTTGTGTTATCATTCATATTCTCTGAAAAATGGCCAAGAAATCATAAATTCTGCCAGGGTATGTAAACTTATGAGCACAACTGTATATATATATATATATATATATATATATATATATATATATATATATATATATATATACATATATACGATCACTGGATGTTACCCATGGCTGGCAGCCGTAAATCCTGGGATATCCAAAAAAGCAGGTAGACACAGGATTTCCTCAATCGCCTTTATTCAGCAAGGAAAGGCTAATTTCCAAACGTTTCGGCTCTCGCAGGAGCCTTTCTCAATGAAAGCCAAACACACATGTCTGACTTACATTGAGAAAGGCTCCTGCTTTTTTGGATATCCCAGGATTTATGGCTGCTAGCCGTGGGTAACATCCAGTGATTGTGTATACATACTTTCTGCAGAGCACCAGATGATTGAACTGTTGGAGTGTGCTGCGTCCCTGCATCTATCTATATTATATATATATATATATATATATATATATATATATATATATATATATATATATATATATATATATAATATATATATAGGAATATATATTTTAAAATACTTAGAACATATTCCCTTATGTGAATAACATTGGAATGTAAAATATACAGTATATTAGCAGTTAAACACTTAAATATGAATATTGCATAAATATGATTTTTCATGTTTTCAGCTGCTTGACTGCAAAGGGATCTAATATATATATATATATATATATATATATATATATATATATATATATATATATATATATATATATATATATATATATATATATATATATATATATACGTGTGTGTGTGTGAACATGTGTATGTATGTGTTTATATGTGTATATATGTCTATAAATACATACACATATAAATACATAAATTCTTATGTACATACTGTACATATTAAGACATGTATCTCTATGTTAAAACCCTTTGCAGGCCTTTTTTTTCCTAGCTCCTGAAACCTCATATCTTTGAGTCCTTCTAACTTTTTAACTCAATTTTGTTTAATAATTTCTATCAGGCAGTGTTAATATTTTTTTGTCTCGCATAACAGTTAACTATAGCTTTGAATTTGCGCTAACATGACGTGCGTTAAATTCAGTTGCACTTGAGCAAATGCTTTTACTTTCTACTCATAAAACGCTTGCTATTTGCATTGTGTGCAAAAAGCTGCAAAATACCACATATCACATGCGCACTACAATTAGTGTGCCACTCATAATCTATTCCATGGTAAATACATTAGGTAGGTGATTGGGATAAAATGGCAATAACCTTCTAATGACAGGGGCATGAGACCCCACACTGGAAAGAGGGGGTTTCCTCTTTTAAACTGGAGCCTTATACCCTTTGTAATCTAAAATTGCCCCTTCTCCTCCTCAAACACAGCATGGCTGTTTACTTGGGCAGGTGATTACCATTACCACTGTGATCACCTTAAAATTAGAGGGGGTATGACCCCTCAGTTGAAAGAGGGGAATTCCCTCTTTCACATGAGGGTTCTCATACCCCTCTAAGGGTAAATCCCTTCTACCCTATACTATTTTGTTTCTAGTGGGGCAAGTGATTACCATTTTAATGGTGCTCAGCTGCATTCTAGGGAGCAAGTGACCCCCCACTTAAAATAATGGATTATATCCTTTCAACTGAGGCATCCCATCTCAAAGAGGGGGGAGATAGCGGGTCAATCTTATTCCCTTAAGATAAACAGCATTTTAAACACAGCTGCAGATAATCACCATTCAACTTACAGGGCTATGTGACCTCTCATTTGAAAGGGCAGAATCTCCTCTTTTATTTATTCCTCTAGCCCAAACAGGTGAGAGATAGGGGCTCCATTACAGACCCCTCCCCTCTGGTAAAACTGCATTTTCAATGCTGCTGCAGCTATTCACTGCTTTTACTGTGATCACCTGCAACTTACTGTCAGGGTACAGGTAAATAACATATATATATGTGTAAACAGGACAGGGGAATGTGTTTATGTATGAAGCCATATTTTTATCAGATATTATTAAAATAGGGTTGCAATTCTGATGTCAGGAATTGACTTAAAACCCACATGATTTGAATACACATCTCAAGACTCAAATACAGACAGTTTTTGGTGATCTGCTTGTCACTAGTGATTGATAACTGGCAGCCATTCTCTTGGGGACACAATCATTTTAAGCAAGAAACTAAAAACTTACCTTGAGCTATGCGATAACTTTCCTTCAAATGAGATGATCTAAAGATATTTGGAAAAGACAACTACAAGTTGGTTCAAATTGATGATGAATAATTGTTATAATTTTCTTTTTTTTAAATATTTTAAACAAAGGTTATTGGTAAGATCATAGTCAAATTGTAATTAATAGATTTAAGAGAGCAGTTTGTATTTTAGCTTATATTCATAGTCCTGTATAGGGTTAAGTTTATCTTTTGTATGCTAAGTAATTTATCTGTGCAAAATATAGAATATATATATATATATATATATATATACTTCTGGTGTTTCAATTAGAGTATATATATATATATATATATATATATATATATATATATATATATATATATATTGTCATATTGTTTAACTAAGCACTGTTAAAATTGTATTGTTGAATGTTAGTAGCTAAAACCTTGGAATCTCATTGTTTTAATTGTGTTGAATTGAATAAGGCTAGTTTTAAAGGTAAACTTTTATGAACTTTGCATAGCATACTTATATTATTATACTTATAATATAATAGTTTTAAACGTGTATAATATTGACTCATATTCTGGTTCCTACAAATATATTTCAATTTCAATTTCAATTTATATTAATTTATGGTTTCTAGTATATGCATATTTTATTGGGGTTCAGTTTAAAGGATAATTATTAAATATATTGTGTTATAACCCTGCCATATACTGACATATAATTTGGAGGCACTTTGCATGAGATATTATTAATATTTATCATATTGATGTAATATATTTGTAGTAAATAGAAATACTATTAAAAATTATTTTTTTTTAAAAATAATAAAAATATAAATTTTTCATATTTCAAAATTAATAAAAATATAAATTTTTCATATTTCAAAATTAATAAAAATATTAATTTTTCATATTTTTTTTAAAATATATATATTTTTTCTCTCTTTTTATTGGTAAAAATTGTATTAGCGTTTTAATTTAACTAAATACTAAGCCAATATAATAATGTCTGTAGCCAGAAGTGAATCATTTAATTCTGTACATAATGTTGAAGGTTGTGCCCTAACAATACCCCTTACTCGAAGTCAGGTCCTTAAGAGGGACATTATAGGCCACATTAAACAGAGGTTTAATATTGCGGGTGAATTCAATGATTACATGAATATGCTTGAAATTGAGGCTAAAAATCTTGCCATTGATGATGATAGGTGGAATGAAAAAAAGTTAATTATTCCAAGAATTATTAATGATTAATCAATGCAAGGTTCTCAAAAAGTGAGACAAACTAATACTAAAATCTTGGCCCCTTGTGATATGCATTATTGATGAAATGTCGCTATATCTCATAGAGAAAGAATTGCAAATACAGGAGCTAGAAAGTAGTATTCACTCCTTATGCAGATGCAAAGAGAATTTAAAAATAGCCAAAGATAAAATTGAAGAGTTTGCCAAAGACATAACCACTTTAGATAAGCATAACTTAGATTTACTAGCAAAGATACAAGAGTTAAATAAACAGCTTGTGCAAAGCCAGAGAGAATTAAGTGATTTAAAAAGGTCATATCGCCATAATGAAAACCCCTCTATTAACAGTGAGAATAATGCAGATAATTCTAACTCCCTTAAAGAATGCATCAGGGATGAAATGCAGAAATATATGGAAGAATGTAGACAAAGGACCCCTGTTGGGTCAGAAATAGATTCCCCAAATAGGCAGTCACCTCATGATGTAAATTTAGGGAGCTGCTATAACTCAGCTGATGAGGGGGAGGGAAACTCTAATAGAGAGTCAGGGGGCAGAGCTAACTACCCAAATAGCCCACGTAACAATAATATACATAGGGGGTCTCCCCATAGTGAAAATAGGGAACACTCCAACCCCAAAAATAAGGCTCCTAGAGAATCCCAAAATAAGTCTAATAAGGTATATGACTCTCATAACATAATTACTTTCCTAAAGGATGCAGTACCTATATTCTCCAACAAGGGAACAAACTCTGTAATTGATCACTTAGAGGCCTTTGAAAATGCATTAGCTATAATGAATGTTACAAGTGAGCAATCAAAAATTAAATTTCTGCCCTGGGTATTTGAAGGTAAACATCACAAATTCTTTGCTTCACTAAAGGATATGAATATTCATTCCTGGAGTGAAACAAAACGACAGTGCAGAAAAGAATTCAGGCAACATCGCACTAAAACTGCAGCGAAAATAGCTGTATATGGTTTAAAATGTAGTGCAAATCAAAGCCCAATAGAATTCCTTTCCGTACTGAAGAATGCGTACAGTATGGCTGAAGATAATACCATATTTGAATGCTCATAATTTGTAAATTTATTCTTTGAAGCACTGCCCACACCCATCAAAATTAATTTAGCTAGAGATTTTGATGAGAACTGCTCATTGGAATGGCTGATCAAAGAGAGTACAAAGTTATACTCTATTCAGCAGTCCGGTGAACAGGGGGTTAAAAAGGAATCAAAATCCAAAATTATGGCAGAAACTAGGGTGTCACCCAGCCCCCTCAATTTGGAGTCTAAAAAGAAAACCTACGCGGAGGTGGCCAGAGGAAACAGGCCATCTCCACAGAGGTTTAACTCTACCCCTCCCCCAACAAGGGGCTGAGACGCAGAGAGATTATAACCAAAGTGGGGGACATACTCATTTAAACAATTACTCCCAAAGAGAATACCCCAAAAATAATTGGTATCCCCGCAAGGGTAAATACAATAAGTGGCGAAGATATTCTCAGGGTAACCAGACACCCCAAGTAAATAATGCTCCCCAAAATACTAATGCTGAACAAGTTGAACCCCAGGGGCAAACACGCCAGGATAGAAAAAGCGGCCCTGATTCTGAGGGAACCCAATGGTCCAGGAATCACTATTATGGGGCATCAAGAGATAGGCCCAGGGGTAGAGGTAACTTGTACGATCAAGTAGATCAGCTTTATACCCAGTTAAATCAGTTGAACGAACAATTCGCTAATATGAGTCAACCTTTTACGGCTCAGCAACCAAATAATACTTTTTTAGGGGTACAGCCAGTGGTCAGCAGTTGACCACAGGCACAGTCGTAAATACTGCAGTATCACCTGAAAGGGAGGGGAGAGATATACAAAATGTAATGATAAATGTCAATAATGGTACTAATCATATTCTCTCCCCACAGACCGGAAACGGACAATTTAGCTGTGATGACAAGCAACCTCAGCCAGGAAAAATTAACGAATCTCTTCCTTAGCAGCGTTCTCTTAACCTTATTTCCACAGATACAGTACACAAGAACCCAGTCGACCCTGTCATGGAGGAGACCGGTAAGAGTGAAGTCTCTTCTGCATCAGGTAATACAGCGGATTCAGGTAACACGTGGCGAAGCCCACAGATGTATGATAATGCCAATTTTATGTGTGAAATGGTAGAAACTGCAGGGAGATATTATGTATTAGCTGAGCTGCAGGATTCAGTCTCCAACCCTATCATGGGATTAATTGATACTGACTCTCAGGCAACTATTTTATCCCACAGGTACTACACACAGCTAAATGAGCTAACACCCCACAAACCTAAAATAAAAGAATTTGATAGTTCTCTAATAGGAGTTGGGGGTAACTTTCTAAAAGTTTAGGATACTGCATGGTTAAAATTTAAAATACGGAACAGGGTCATAAGACACCCTGTCATTATAGTGTATCTGCCAACTGATCATTTAATTATTGGTAGTGATCTCCTGAAGCGATTAAGCACCATAATTGATTGCATAAATAATGTAATTTGGTCACAAGTTAAAAGGCCTATTAATTATGAGAAATCTGGTATATCTCGCCCCCGACATAACTATCACGTGGTGGAAGAGAAGCCAGATGCTGTGGAGATTCATTTCAGGAATAACTCTGTACCTGAAATCACTATTTTACAAATAGATGATCAGACTCCTTTAAGTGGCTCTGATGGTAATACTTTTAAAATTTCGCCTGGGAAGATAGCGAATATTTCCTTAGACGGCGATGTATTAACCATATCTCTCCACAAGGGGGATCATAAAATCCCTAAGGGGGGGGGGGGCACGCTCAATACCTCGCAGGGATTGAGAGAGATAAAGAGGATCTATTTATCCCTATACAAGTGCATGACCTTGGTACATCAAAATATGCCAAATTGAGCTTAAAACAGGAAGCTAGCTATATAAGCGAAGGCTTGTTAGCACAGATAGCTGAACCTAAAGTGATTAAATATCTTTCTCCCCAAGACCACTGTGTCCACGGCCTGGATAACAAGTTTTAAAGCTATAACATCACAGCTAAGTGCTTATTATCTGTTTCTATAGGTAATAAATCAGTGAAGCACCTGTTTTAGTTCTAAATACTCCCCATAATCAAATATACATTGGCAATGATATCTTACATAGATATGCCATACAAATAGATTTGATTAACTCTTGCCTCTGGAGCAGGTTAAAAGGGGACCCTGAAGTATTTCAGGATGAAAGTGCAGCCCTGAAATCAAACCAGCAATTGCCATATGCTGTGAATATGCAGGTATCTAGCGATGTTATAATTCCTGCTGGGGCTGATAAATTTCTTTTACCCTTACAGGTAAAGAGAGGTCAGAAATTAAAAACTTATGAAACACTAATTTGCCTCTCCCATAGAATACAAAATCTGGGTATAACAATGGCCTATACTCCTATAGTAAATATTGGAACTATTCCAATACATGTTATTGTACATAACATGACCCCATAGGATATAACCTTATCTAAGGGAACTACCATAGGATATGCGCTGGAATCAAGTTATTACACTTTTGGATTCCAAAATAATAAAATTGGGCTAATACCTGAAGGTTACTTAACTGAAGAACAATTAATAGAACAATCCTTTGCATCTATGCCAGAGGGTCTATTCACTATTCAGTCTATTTATCCATTCAGCTCAGAGGAAAGCATCTGTAAAATTGAAGAAGCCTCTCTAGTATTTGATCAGCTGATCAAACAGCAAGATTACCACAATACCCAAAGTCATGGGGGCAAGGTAAATTATAATCAAGGGGATCTCACCTCTAGATTGGAAGAATCCTATGAAATAGGACAGCCTGAAATCTTTCCAGGATTTCAGCAAATAGTTGAAGAGCTAATATCTTTAGCTAATGGTTGTTCCAGCGATGATGAACGCCAACAGCTGAGAGAACTCCTGATGGAGTACAAATATATTTTTGCTAGGGATTCTTATGACTGTGGGACTACATACTTGCACATTGCAAGAATACAAACAGATCCCAATGCACCACCTGTCTTTGTTAAACAATACAGACTTCCTTTAGCCTCATATGATTCTCTTGCAGAAATCATAAGGAACCTGGAAGAAAGGGGTATCATACGACAGGTGCACAGCTCTTATAACAATCCTATTCTAGGTGTTCTTAAGCCCAATGGACAATGGCGTTTGTGTAGTATCATACGACAGGTGCACAGCTCTTATAACAATCCTATTCTAGGTGTTCTTATGCCCAATGGACAATGGTGTTTGTGTGCTGACTTAAGACAGCTAAACAAACGAGTGTACATGTCTGGCTGGCCTGTGCCATATATTGACCAGTGCCTAGCACAAATGCAGGGATCCAAAATATTCACTGCCATTGATTGTGCACAGGGATATTGGACCATAAAGGTACAGGAAGAGGACCAGTATAAGCTGGCATTCTCATTCCAAAAGGTCCAGTATACATTTCAGAGACTTCCTTTTGGATACATAAATTCTGGACATGAATTTGTTGTATTCATGCATAAGGCTATGCCTGATGCACTGGAAAGGGGGGCCTTATCTTATGTTGATGATGTCTTAATCAAAAGCACTGACTTTGAAAAACATATCGCAGAGCTTAAACACGTCCACAGCCAACTTAAAAGGGCAGGTGTCAAATTATCCCTACAAAAAGCTCAATGGTGCTGCGCTCGTGTATACTTCTTCGGACATGAAGTTACTTCTGAAGGGCTAAATCCTCAGAAGAAAAAGGTGGAAGCTATAGTAAGTTCTAAAAACCCAACTAACTTAAAGGAATTGAGATCATTCCTGGGTATGACGAATTATTCTCGCAAATTCATTGATAATTATGCAGAATTAGCCAAACCACTACTACTTCTTCTAAAGAAGGACATGAAATGGCACTGGAGTGAGACTCAAGAGACAGCCATCAAGGAGCTGAAGAGAAAACTCACTCAAGCACCTTGCTTAGCTTACCCTGAAGGTGGTAAACCTTTCTTCTTAGAGACAGGTTACACAGGTTACACAGATGTAAGCATGAGTGCTGTTTTATACCAAAAGCGTGATAATTTAAGCAAAGCCATTGCTTATGCGAGCAAAACTCTATCCCCAGTAGAAATAAAATTTAGCAATTGCGAGAAAGCCTTCTTATCTACTGTATGGGCTCTACAAAATGTCCGCAGCTATATACAGAGCAAGAAAATTATTGTAGAAACGGCCCACCAGCCTTTGCTATATTTGCAAAGTGAGAGAATAAGATATGGGAATTTGTCAAATAGCCGCATAACAGCGTGGACTCATCCCTTACAAGGCTGGCCCTTAGAAATTCGCTACAAGCAGAATAAAAAGAATCCAGTCGCACAGGGGCTTGCTGAGCTCCACGACTGTACTGCTAAGGATCCTGGGGAAGAATTATCAGAAGATGATTTCCTAGAGGAACAATTGCTTTCCCCATATAAAATGTACAATGAGGACCATTGTCAAACATTACCTTGGGTATATGTTGATGGTTGTTCTTACCATGGCACTATTGATATTGAGCGCAGATTAGTCGCTGGCATTGGTATAACTGGGGCAAATAGATTCCCAAATATATCTATGGGTTTCAACATTGGACCAAGATCCAGTCAAGTTGCACAACTCACTGCTGTTCTAAAAACCATTGAAATGGCTATTGAACATGGTATTCATGAATTTGTAATAATTACTGACTCAAATTATGTGCGTGACAATTTTGTTGAATATCTGCCAACTTGGAAAAGAAATGGCATGCAGAAAAGCAATAACAAACCAGTCAAGCATGGCAAGTTGTTCTGCGAAATTGATAATCTGGTGGTATCCAATGATTTAACCATACACTGGAAGAAGACCAAGGGTCATTCCAGGGTTCTAGGTCCTGATAAGGAAGGAAATGATCTTGCGGATTCATTAGCCAAACAAGGAGCCATAACTGGAGAACTCCTTAATATTGACCACTTTATGGGTGCAATTCAGGTAGAAGCCATTACCAGAAACAAGGCAAAACAACAGAGTAAGCCTAACCTGGTGCAATGGAGTCAGGATTCTCCTAGCAAGGACCTGATCACTAGTCAAAAAGAAGACCCCATTGTAGGCATCTTCTATAAACACATAGAAGATCCTGAAAGCAACCCCATCTCAAAAGATGATTGTATTGGCAAAGAAGATCTTAGAATCTTAATGAAATCCAGAACACAATTCAAGTTACAGGATGGTTTGCTAATTAGAGTCTCCAAAACTGGCATCCAGCAATGGGTAGTACCCACCAAGTTCAGAGGTCTCATGCTTCAACATGCCCATGATGCTCCCACATCTGGTCATTGTGGTGCCAAACTCACATATGAAATATTTCCTGACTATGCCTTCTGGCCACACATGTTGAAAGATGTTCAAACCTACTGTCAAGGTTGTTTAATCTGCCCACAGTTCCAACCCACTGCGCCAACGCATAGAGCGCCATTGCAGAAAAGGGGGATGGTAATGCCATGGTCAGATATACAAATTGATTTTATTGGTCCAGTAACAAGGTCATCAAGAGTTAACAAATACATGTTAACAGTGACATGCCTGTTCACTAAATGGGTAGAGTGCATCAGTGCACCTAACAATAGTACTTAAACATGCACAGCATTTCTCATCAACCAGATCGGTGAACCCACTTCACTAGCGAAGTGATGTCCAAAATGTGGAAAATACTAGGGGTAAAAAGAAAGCTCCATATTGCTTATAGAGCTTATAGTGGTGGTGTAGAGCGTTGCAACCAGTCCATGCACCACATTTCTCATCAACCAGATCGGTGAACCCACTTCACTAGCGAAGTGATGTCCAAAATGTGGAAAATACTAGGGGTAAAAAGAAAGCTCCATATTGCTTATAGAGCTTATAGTGGTGGTGTAGAGCGTTGCAACCAGTCCATTGTGAAAATCTTCAAAAAGTTTGTGAGTGAAACGGGTAAAGACTGGGATGTAAAACTACATCTAGTCTTAATGGTATTAAGAGCAACTCCAAGTAGTGCTACCAAGATGTCACCTTTTGAACTGATGACTGGTAGAAGAATGGTTCTACCTCAGCATCTACTGTACGGTACATCAGACCAAAACTTGATAAACGCTGCCAATACACATCAATATGTGGAGAACCTAAGAAAGCACCTGCAAAATGCCTTTGCATTTGCTCAAAGGAACTTAGAGAAATCTGCAACTGCCACTAAAACCTATTATGATCTCAAAACGTCCAAAAAGGAATATGAAATAAATGATAAAGTTTATCTTTATAACTTTGGAAGAGATCAGGTTAAAGAGAAGAAGTTTCTTCCATCATGGAAAGGTCCTTTTGTCATTACTGACAAAATATCTCCAGTGGCCTATAAAATACGGATCCCCAAAAATGAAAGTTTCATAGATAAATGGGTCCATATCAATCAATTGCGAGCATGCCATCCTAGGTCCCAACTACGAGTCATAGAGGGAGAATGAAGTGTCATATCCCCAAATGCACTAAAGGCATACTATAGTTTAAAGATGCCTAGATGATAAGCATGAAGTCTCAAAAATGTTGGACTCTCTGCATAAGAGACTGTCTATGAAGCATACGGTCAATACCCTCACCAAGTACCGCTGACTTTAAGCCAATTCAAATACATGTGTCCTACATCTATTTGAATTGGAAGGGGAATTATGTCAGGGTACAGGTAAATAACAAATATATATGTAAACAGGACAGGGGAATGTGTTTATGTATGAAGCCATATTTTTATCAGATATTATTAAAATAGGGTTGCAATTCTGATGTCAGGAATTGACTTAAAACCCACATGATTTGAATACACATCTGAAGACTCAAATACAGACAATTTTTGGTGATCTGTGTCACTAGTGATTGATAACTGGCAGCCATTCTCTTGGGGACACAATCATTTTAAGCAAGAAACTGAAAACTTACCTTGATCTATGTGATAACTTTCCTTCAAATGAGATGATCTAAAGATATTTGGAAAAGACAACTACAAATTGGTTCAAATTGGTGATGTATAATTGTTATAATTTTTTTTTTATATTTTAAACAAAGGTTATTGGTAAGATTTATCTTTTGTTATGCTAAGTAATTTATCTGTGCAAAATATATAAATATATATATATATATATATATATATATATATATATATATATATCTTCTGGTGTTTCAATTAGAGTATATATATATATTGTCCTATTGTTTAACTAAGCACTGTTAAAATTGTATTGTTGAATGTTAGTAGCTAAAATCTTGGAATCTCATTGTGTTAATTGAATGAAAGGCTATTGTGAATAAGGATAGTTTTAAAGGTAAACTTTTATGAACTTTGTATAGCATACTTTAATAGTTTTAAACGTGTATAATATTGACTCATATTCTGGTTCCTACAAATATATTTCAATGTGTTTATAGATATTAACTAATAATAAAGAATTCAGGAATTTATATTAATTTTATGGTGTCTAGTATATGCATATTTTATTGGGGTTCAGTTTAAAGGATAACTATTAAATATATTGTGTTATAACGCTACCATATACTGACATTACAGGTGTCCTTAATTGATCCATAATTGTTCTCAACAGGGGAGTGAGATAAAAGGAAAACTCAAGTTCAAAGATGTCAGCACCCATTACTTTATTGAAACTCAATGAATTTAGAAAACCAACAATTTTAAATGACAAGAAAAGGGAACAAAATAAATAATGAAATTGTGTTGCACAGTTTAACTACAAATAATTAAACATTTTATATTACAATCGTATACTGTTTAATATCCCTTTAATGTAACCAGGAAATTGGTTGCTATTGTTTATGAATAAGCTAGGAATAGCTTATTATACAAGCAGGCACAGGAAGCCATGCAAACAGTGACAAAGCTAAAGACCACGTTTCAGAGCTTGAGTGAGAACATTTCAAAAGCTTCACTAATAACAAGAAAAAAAGAACATATAGATCAGTTACATTACAGCTTTACTACAGTAGCAGCATTTGCTATAGGACATAAAGTGCTGTAAAAGAGATGTAGAAATATGTCTTAAGACAATAGTTATATTATCACCACTGCTGCATAATTAGCATAATTAACATTTGTTTCATTGTCATATTCTATTTTAAGATTTGCGATCTTATGGTTCATACTAGGAATGGCCAACTCTGCACTAGTCTTTGTGGCCCCTGGAAAAAAAAGCAGAATGAAGAATGAGTGCTATAGTTTGTGTGGCCCCTGGAAAAAACAAAATTAAAGGGATAGTAAAGTCCAAATTAAACTTTCATGATCTAGATAGGGCATATAATTTTAAACAACTTTCTAATTTACTTTTCAAATTTACTTAGTTGAAAGCTAAACATAGGTAGGCTCATATGCTAATTTCTAAGCCCTTGAAGGCTGCCTCTTATCTGAAAGCATTTGACAGTTTTTTACAGCTAGATGGCATTAGTTCATGTGTTTCATATAGATAACATTGTGCTCATGCAGGTGAAGTTATTTGAGAGTCAGCACCAATTGCCTGAAATGCAAGTCTGTCAAAAGAACTGAGATAAAGAGGCAGTCAGCAAAAGCTTAGATACAAGGTAATTACAGAGATAAAAAGTATATTTCTATAACAGTGTTGATTATGCAAAATTGGTGAATGGTAAATAAAGGGATTATCCATATTTTTAAACAATGACGTTTTTGGTGTTTACTATCCCTTTAAGAATGTGTGGTTTGGGGTGACCAAAACTCAAAAAAGCCACTTGAAGGGGAGAACAGCAGATAGTAGCTACTTTGCAACCTCACCTACATCCCCTGTGCTACTGGACATTTTTAGGAAGTATATTATTGTTTGGGTGTTTTATAGTCATAAATTAATATGTGGCTTCACCTGCGGCCCCCGTGTGTTAGGAAGTTTTAGTTGGTCATCACTGGTTTATAACATACTTGAATATATATCAAACAAATAAACATTTCAGATATTGGCCTAAATTTAATTCAGTTCAAATTGTTAAACTATAATTTCTTCTTAAAGTTATGGTAAACTTTCCCATTTGTATAATGTTAACAATATTTTAGAAGGAGTTAAATTCATCAGTTCTAATGAAGATACGATTTAGCTTACTTTGGGCTAGATCATAAATTGAATACTAATTTATCATTTTCCCATAGCGATCTATGGGAACTGTGTGTTCCATATATATATGGAATCGATATTTTGCGCTCCACTTATAATCTAGCCCTTTGTAATGTAGCACTGAAATTCAAATACTCCACGCTCCGGACACCCACTTCAAAAGTAGTTTTTTTTTTTGTGAGCTAAAGGTTTGAACTATTCTCCAATAAGCACTCTATCCACACAAAAAAAAAATTGTGTGAGTGCCGTAAGGCTAGAGCACCGATTGGAGAACAGTTCAATCTGTTAGTTCACAAAAAAAAAAAACATTTGAATTGGCCGGCCGGAGCGCAGGGTATTTGAATTTCAGCGCTACATTAAAAAGTAAGTTATAGCACATTTTCATTACATCTGATGAATTAAACTCCATCTAAAATATTGCTAACATTCCTGTTTATACAGGGGAAAGTTTACACTTTAACTACTAAACAACTAAACTAAATGGAATTTCATCATATAAAACTTTACAGCTTTCTGCATTTACAGTGTTATAAAAACATGTTATCACTTTTTTACATTTTAGAAATAATTATGTTGTCTTTTTTTCTTATCTCATTCGCTAATTTCTAATTGCTGCAATGTAGATCAGATCTTAATTAGAACTGCGATAAGGTATTCAGTTTGCTGGTGCGTGACATGTTCATAGATAAACAGTCTTAGATCTTGCCAGAAACTAAACGTGTTCCTATAGATGATTATTACATAGATTATAGCTTATTCAGTAAAAAACAGTAGGTGAGAGGTACCTTGATTGCTAAGACAATTATTGCATTACCTTATTTGCAATGTGATGCTTCAATCTCTGACACCTAAACTGTCTAATCATGATTTACTTTCTATCATTAGAATATTTATATTAGTATAAATATATGGATTTATTAGAAACAAGTTAAAAAAACAGACTTTTATATGAATTAACAGCTGCACAGTCTTTGGCAACAATGTGCAGGTATGTTTCATATAGTTCTATGTAGTGCGGATATGAATGCCCCTATTGATCTAAGGTTTATTAATGTAATTATTATACATATGTAACAAATATCAGCAACTAAGGTCAGGATGAAAAATAAATGTCTTGAAATCATTTAAATGGACATAAAATGTTTAAGAGCATTTTATTTTTGCACTGTTGCATGCACATATCTATGTGTCTGACCCAGGCAATGGTTGAAAAATCAAGTTAAAAGGCAGTTCTAGAGCTGCAATGAATTACTGGGACCTATCAGAACACATTAGGTAAGACAAGAGGCATATGTGTGCAGCCACCAATTACCAGCTAGCTCCCAGTAGTGCGTTGCTGTTCTGGAGCCGACTTTAACCCCTTATAGTGACCACAGCACAGTGGGACCAGGGCTATTTTTACATTTCTGCAGTGTTTGTGTTTTGTTGTAATTTTCCTCTTACTCATTTACTGTACCCACACATATTATATACAGTTTTTCTTGTCATTAAATGGAGTTTCTAAAGATACCATTATTTTCATCATATCTTATAATTTACTATAAAGATTTTTATAAAATATGATAAAAAATGAGAAAAAAAAACACTTTTTTCTAACTTTGACCCCCATAATCTGTTACACATCTACAACCACCAAAAAATACCCATGCTAAATAGTTTCTAAATTTTGCCCTTCGTAATGTAGTACTGAAATTCAAATACCCCACGCTCCGGACACCCACTTCAAAAGTAGTTGTTTTTTTGTAAACTAAAGTTTTGAGCTGTTCTCCAATAAGCACTCTAGCCACACACACACAAAAAAAATAATTGTGTGAGTGCCGTAAGGCTAGAGTACTGATTTGAGAACAGTTAAAACTGTTATCTCACAAAACAAAATTACGTTTGAATTGGGCGGCCGGAGCGCGGGGTATTTGAATTTCGCCGCTACATTAAAAAGTAAGTTATAGCACATATTTATTACATCTGATAAATTAAACTCCATCTAAAATATTGCTAACATTCCTGTTTATACAGGGGAAAGTTTATCATCACTTTAACTACTAAACAACTAAACTAAATGGAATTTCATCAAATAAAACTTTACAGCTTTCAACATTTACAGTGTTGTAAAAACATGATATCCCTTTCTACATTTTAGAATTAATTATGTTGTCTTTTTTTCTTATATCATTCGCTAATTTCTAATTGCTGCATTGTAGATCAGATCTTAATTAGAACTGCAATAAGATATTCAATTTGCTTATGCGTGATAGAATCTAAACGTGCGTGATCTTGCAAGAAACTAAACGTGTTCCTATAGATGATTATTACATAGGTTATAGCTGATTCAGTAAAAAACAGTAGGAGAGAGCTAAGACAATTATTGCATTACCTTATTTGCAATGTGATGCTTCAATCTCTGACACCTAAACTGTCTAATCATGATTTACTTTCTATCATTAGAATATTTATATTAGTATAAATATATGGATTTATTAGAAACAAGTAAAAAAAACAGACTTTTATATGAATTAACAGCTGCACAGTCTTTGGCAACAATGTGCAGGTATGTTTCATATAGTTCTATGTAGTGGGGATATGAATGTCCCTATTGATCTAAGGTTTATTAATGTAATTATTATACATATGTAACAAATATCAGCAACTAAGGTCAGGATAAAAAATAACGCCTAGATTTAGAGTTCTGCGGCCAAAGGGGTGCGTTAGGTACACATGTTTTTTTTCCCCCGCACCTTTTAAATACCGCTGGCTGATCGGAACAGCCAATAGAATGCGAGCTCAATCTGATTGGCTGATTGGATCAGCCAATCAGATTGAACTTGAATCTGATTGGCTGATTCCATCAGCCAATCAGATTATTCCTACCTTAATTCCGATTGGCTGATAGAATCCTATCAGCCAATCGGAATTCGAGGGACGCCATCTTGGATGACGTCCCTTAAAGGAACCGTCATTCGTCGGGAAGTCGTCGGCCAGGATGGATGTTCCGCGTCGGTGGGATGAAGATGGAGCCAGAAGAAAGAAGATTGAAGATGCCGCTTGATAGAAGACTTCAGCCGGATGATGGACCTCTTCTTCGTTCGTCCAGGATGGATGTTCCGCATCGGCGGGATGAAGATGGAGCCGGAAGAAAGAAGATTGAAGATGCCGCTTGATAGAAGACTTCAGCCGGATGATGGACCTCTTCTTCGTTCGTCCAGGATGGATGTTCCGCATCGGCGGGATGAAGATGGAGCCGGAAGAAAGAAGATTGAAGATGCCGCTTGATAGAAGACTTCAGCCAGATGATGGACCTCTTCAGCCCCCGCTTGGATGAAGACTTCAGCCCGATGATGGACCTCTTCAGCCCCCGCTTGGATGAAGACATCGCCCGGATAGGAGGAAGACTTCGGACCCTCTTCTGGACGGATCGGTGATACCCGGCATGGTGAAGATAAGGTAGGAAGATCTTCAGGGGCTTAGTGTTAGGTTTATTTAAGGGGGGTTTGGGTTAGATTAGGGGTATGTGGGTGGTGGGTTGTAATGTTGGGGGGTATTGTATGTTTTTTTTACAGGCAAAAGAGCAGAATTCTTTGGGGCATGCCCCGCAAAAAGCCCTTTTAAGGGCTGGTAAGGTAAAAGAGCTTTTCAATTTTTATTTTAGAATAGGGTAGGGCATTTTTTTATTTTGGGGGGCTTTGTTATTTTATTAGGGGGCTTAGAGTAGGTGTAATTAGTTTAAAATTGTTGTAATATTTTTATAATGTTTGTAAATTATTTTTTTATTTTTTGTAACTTAGTTCTTTTTTTATTTTTTGTAACTTAGTTCTTTTTTTATTTTTTTGTACTTTAGTTAGTGTATTTATTTGTATTTATTTGTAGATATTTGTATTTAATTTATTTATTGATAGTGTAGTGTTAGGTTTAATTGTAACTTAGGTTAGGATTTATTTTACAGGTACTTTTGGAATTATTTTAACTAGATAGCTATTAAATAGTTATTAACTATTTAATAGCTATTGTACTTGGTTAAAATAAATACACAGTTGCCTGTAAAATAAATATTATTCCTAAAATAGCTACAATATAATTATTATTTATATTGTAGCTATATTAGGGTTTATTTTACAGGTAAGTATTTAGCTTTAAATAGGAATAATTTATTTAATAAGATTTATTTTATTTCGTTAGATAAAAATTATATTTAACTTAGGGGGGTGTTAGGGTTAGACTTAGCTTTAGGGGTTAATACATTTATTAGAGTAGCGGTATGGTCCGGTCGGCAGATTAGGGGTTAATAATTGTAGGTAAGGTATCGGTGACGTTGTGGGGGGGGGCAGATTAGGGGTTAATAAATATTATGTAGGTGTCGGCGGTGTTAGGGGCAGCAGATTAGGGGTACATAGGGATAATGTAGGTTGCGGCGGTGTGCGGTCGGCAGATTAGGGGTTAAACATTTTTATTAGGGTGGCGGCGATGTGGGGGGACCTTGGTTTAGGGGTACATAGGTAGTTTATGGGTGTTAGTGTACTTTAGAGCACAGTAGTTAGGAGCTTTATGAACCGGCGTTAGCCCAGAAAGCTCTTAACTCCTGGCTTTTCTCTGTGGCTGGAGTCTTGTCGTTAGATTTCTAACGCTCACTTCAGCCAAGACTCTAAATACCAGCGTTAGAAAGATCCCATTGAAAAGATAGGCTACGCAATTGGCGTAGGGGGATCTCCGGTATGGAAAAGTCGCGGCTGGAAAGTGAGCGTTAGACCCTTTCATGACTGACTCTAAATACCAGCGGGCAATAAAAGCCAGCGTTAGGACCCCCTAACGCTGGTTTTGACGGCTAACGCTGAACTCTAAATCTAGGCGTAAATGTCTTGAAGTAATTTAAAGGGACATAAAATCTTCCTTACAAAAGATCAGAGGAGGTGACTGAGTTAGTTAAAGTCCAATATTGAGTGGTCTTAAAAGCACAGTAACCACCTTGTAATTATAAGATTTATAAGATATTGCAATAAATCAGCAATTTAGGTTGTTGTTTTTTCTTATTGCATTAAAGCGACACTGAACCCAATTTTTTTTGTGTGTGATTCAGATAGAGTATGCAATTTTAAGCAACTTTCTAATTTACTCCTATTATCAATTTTTCTTCGTTCTCTTGCTATCTTTATTTGAATAAGAATGTATCTAAGCATTGGTTTTGGTTCAGACATCTGGACAGCACATTTTTATTGGTGGATGAATTTATCCACCAATCAGCAAGAACAACCCAGGTTGTTCACCAAATATGGGCCAGCATCTAAACTTACATTTTTGCATTTCAAGTAAAGATACCAAGAGAATGAAGAAAATTTGATAATAGGAGTAAATAAGAAAGTTGCTTAAAATTTCATGCTCTATCTGAATCACGAAAGCAAAAATTTGGGTTCAGTGTCCCTTTAAGACTTGTTTCTTGCATTTGATTTTAAGCTGACAGATTCCACCCACCACTTGCCTTATTTGAAGGAGGCAGCTGGGACTTGTTACTGCAGTAGACAAGTTTAGCCACAATCATTGCATTAGCAAGACTATCATTATTTGTAGATTCTATTCTGATCCCCTCTAATGAGACAACTTATGTGCAGATATGTGAAAGGGTTAGGCTTGTGAAACCTGTCATGTATACTCTTTATTTTCACCATATATGTCAACATGCTTCATAAAGGGAGAGTAATCATTTGAGATCTTTATATAAAAAAATCATAAGCATTTAATATAAAAATGTCAATTACTTTAATGTCCCTTTAAGTGCATATTGGTCGGGGGGACACAGCTACAACCATAGAGCTATGTAAAGTATTGCTGGGAGCCTATTTGGTTTGGTGATGGGTTATACCACTATAAATTGAGATGCAGATATTCCACTGGGTTCAAAAAGGCACAGAGGGGATGCTAGAGCTGGCAGAAACACAACTGACAAAATTGGTTTTAGTGAAGAGGTTCTATTACAGCTGAGGCACAGCAGTTATCTTAAATGCCAGGGCCGCGATCCAACATACGGCGCAGGTTTCGGCGCAAGAGTGGAAACCTGCGCCTCCCGTAGTTTCAGCTTGCAACTCGAGCTATCTCATATACGGCGCCGTCAGATGCTAAAGTGCCGTAAGTCTGGCAAACCAGCAATGTCCAGAAATCTGCGTAAGTACAAATTTCTGGAGTCGCCAGTGACTTACGGCACTTTAGAAACTGCCGCCGCATAAAAAACTTGACTAAGTTATTAAATCACCCGTACTGTCTAACACACCTCCCAAACATAGCCCGACACGTATACTATACCCCTCTATCCGCAATCCCCCCTCTCACTCCTAACAATAAATATATTAACCCCTAAACCGCCGCTCCCGGACCCCGCCGCCAGCTACATTATCTATATTACACCTAATGTGAGCCCCCTACAGCGTCGCTACCTATTTTAACTATATTACCCCCTAATGTGAGCCCCCTACCCTGCCGCAACCTACATTAACTAAGTTACCCCCTAATAGGATCCCCCTACACCGCCGCCACCTATTTAAACTATATTACCCCCTAATATGATCCCCCTACACCGCCGCCACCTATTTAAACTATATTACCCCCTAATCTAATCCCCCTACACCGCCGCCATCTATTTAAACTATATTACCCCCTAATATGATCCCTCTACACCGCCGCCACCTATTTAAACTATATTACCCCCTAATCTAATCCCCCTACTCCGCCGCCACCTATTTAAACTATATTAACCCCTAATATGATCCCCCTACACCACCGCCACCTATTTAAACTATATTAACCCCTAATATGATCCCCCTATACTGCCGCCACCTATTTAAACTATATTAGCCCCTAATCTGACCCCCTTATTACGCCGCCACCTATATTAAATTAATTAACCCCTAATCTAATCCCCCTATACCTCCGCCACCTATATTAAATTAATTAACCCCTAATCTAATCCCCCTATACCGCTGCCACCTACATTAAATTAATTAACCCCTAAAATACTAAAATTTCCCTACCACTAAACCTAAGTCTAACCCTACAAATAGCCCTGAAAAGGGCTTTTTGGCATTGCCCCAAAGTAACCAGCTCTATTGCCAGCCCTTAAAAGGGCTTTTTGCGGGGCATTGTCCCAAAGTAATCAGCTCTTTTACCAGCCCTTAAAAGGGCTTTTTGCGGGGCATTGTCACAAAGTAATCAGCTCTTTTGCCTGTAATCTAAATCCCCCTACACCGCCGCCACCTATATTAAATATATTAACCCTAATTATATTAGGGTTAATATAGTTAATATAGTTATTATATATATTAACTATATTAACCCTATCTAACTCTAACACCACTAACTTAATTATTATTAAAATAAATCTAAATAATATTAATAATATTAACTAAATTATTCCTATTTAAAACTAAATACTTACCTATAAAATAAACCCTAAGATAGCTACAATATAATTAATAATTACATTGTAGCTATTTTAGGGTTTATATTTATTTTACAAGTAACTTGGTATTTATTTTAACTAGGTACAATAGCTATTAAATAGTTAATAACTATTTAATAGCTACCTAGTTAAAATAATTACCAATTTACCTGTAAAATAAATAAAGTTACAAATATACCTACACTATCAATAAATTAAATAAACTACAAATATCTAAACTAAAATACAATTAAATACACTAAACTAAATTAAAAAAAAAAACACACTAAATTACAAAAAATAAAAAAAAATTACAAGAATTTTAAGCTAATTACACCTATTCTAAGCCCCCTAATAAAATAACAAAGCCCCCCAAAATAAAAAAATGTCCCTACCCTAATCTAAATTACAAAAGTAATCAGCTCTATTACCAGCCCTTAAAAGGATCTTTTGTGGGGCATTGCCCCAAAGTAATCAGCTCTTTTGCCTGTAAAAAAAACAACACCCCCCCCATTACAACCCACCACCCACATACCCCTACTCTAATCCACCCAATCCCCCCTTAAAAAACCTAAGTCTAACCCCCAAGTGCTTCTTACCTGTCCTGTAGACCGGCGGAGAAGGTCCTGTTCCAGTCGGAGAAGTCTTCTTCCAGGCGGCGACCTCTTCTTCTTCCAGGATCCAACCGGCACGGAGCAGAGGAGTTGAAGACCGATGACCGCGGAGCTGAAGACCGTCCATCTGGAACTGAAGACCGGCGATGCTGGAACTGAAGATCGGCGACGCTGGAACTGAAGTCCGGAGCCGGAGCGTGGAGGATCCTCTTCATATGATCGCTGCCATACACTGAATAGGAATTCAAGGTACGCGATTAAAAATGGCATCCCTTGAATTCCTATTGGCTGATTTGAGCCTTCAAATTCAAATCAGTCAATCGGATGCGAGCTACTTTAATTCTATTGGCTGATTTGAATAGCCAATAGAATAAGTGCTACTGTAATTCTATTGGCTGATTAGAATAGCCAATAGGTGGCGGCGGTGTAGAGGGATTAGATTACATTAGAGGCAAAAGAGCTGATTACTTTGTGACAATGCCCCGCAAAAAGCCCTTTTAAGGGCTGGTAAAAGAGCTGGTTACTTTGGGGCAATGCCGTGCAAAAGGCTCTTTTAATGGCTGGTAATAGAGCTGGTTACTTTGGGGCAATGCCACACAAAAAGCCCTTTTCAGGGCTATTTTTAATTTAGTTTAGGGTAGGGACAGTTTAGTATTTTAGGGGGTAATAAATTTATTATAGGTGGCAGCGGTGTAGGGGGATTAGATTAGGGGTTAATACATTTAAAATAGGTGGCGGTGGTGTAGGGGGATTAGATTAGAGGTTAATACATTTAAAATAGGTGGCGGCGGTGTAGGGGTATTAGATTAGGGGGTAATATAGTTATAATAGTTGGCGGCGGGGTAGGGGGCTCACATTAGGGGGTAATAATTTTAATATAGATGGCGGCGGTGTAGGGGGATTACATTAGGGGTTAATAATTTTAATGTAGGTGGCGACGGTGTAGGGGGCTCACATTAGGGGGTTAGACATTTAATGTAGGTGGCGGCGGGGTCCGGGAGCGGTGGTTTAGGGGTTAAACACATGTGTTAGGTGTTAGGTTTTATTTAGCAGTTCACGGTTGACAGGTAGATAGACATTGCGCATGCGTTAGGTGTTAGGTTTTATTTTGCAGCTAGTTTAGGGAGCTACGGGGCTCCGATACACAGCGTAAGGCTTACTACGCATGCAATTTGTGGCGAGGTGAAAATGGAGTAAGATGAACCAATCAGCCAATCGGATTGAACTTGAATCTGATCAGATTTTTCTACCTTAATTCCGATTGGCTCATAGAATCCTATCAGCCAATCGGAATTCGACGGACGCCATCTTGGATGACGTCATTTAAAGGTACCTCATTCCTCGTTCAGTCTTCGTGCAGGATGGATGCTTCGTGACGGAGGAGCGAAGAAAGAAGATTGAAGATGCCGCTTTGCTTAAAGACATCGCCGGATGGAAGAAGACTTCACTGCCGCTTGATTGAAGACATCGCCCGGATGGAAGAAGACTTCACTGCCGCTTGATTGAAGACATCGCCGGATGGAAGAAGACTTCACTGCTGCTTGATTGAAGACATCGCTCGGATGGAAGAAGACTTCTCTGCCGCTTGATTGGACATCGCCCGGATCGGATGAAGAGTTCTGCCCGGCTGGGTAAAGACAAGGTAGGGGGGGTAGTGTTAGATTTTTTAAGGGGGGTTTGGGTGGGTTTAGAATAGGGGTATGTGGGTGGTGGGTTGTAATGTTGGGGGGTGGTATTGTGTTTTTTTTTTACAGGCAAAAGAGCTATTTTCTTTGGGACATGCCCCGCAAAAGGCCCTTTTAAGGGCTGGTAAGGTAAAAGAGCTGTGAACTTTTTTAATTTAGAATAGGGTAGGGAATTTTTTTTATTTTGGGGGGCTTTATTATTTTATTAGGGGGCTTAGAATAGGTGTGATTAGCTTAAAAATCTTGTAATCTTTTTTTTATTTTTTGTAATTTAGTGGTTTGTTTTTTTTGTAATTTAGTTTAGATTCTTTTATTGTATTTTAGTTTAGATATTTGTAGTTTATTTATTTTATTGATAGTGTAGGTGTATTTGTAACTTAGGTTAGGATTTATTTTACAGGTAAATTGGTAATTATTTTAACTAGGTAGCTATTAAATAGTTATTAACTATTTAATAGCTATTGTACCAAGTTAAAATAAATACCAAGTTACTTGTAAAATAAATATAAACCCTAAAATAGCTACAATGTAATTATTAATTACATTGTAGCTATCTTAGGGTTTATTTTATAGGTAAGTATTTAGATTTAAATAGGAATATTTTAATTAATAATATTAATATTAATTAGATCTATTTTAATAAGAATTTAGTTAGGGATGTTAGAGTTAGATAGGGTTATTATACTTAATATATATATATATAATATAATAACGATATTAACTATATTAACCCTAATATAATTAGGGTTAATATAGTTAATATACATAATATAATAACTATATTAACTATATTAACCCTAATATAATTAGGGTTAATATAGTTAATATAGCTGGCGGAGGTGTAGGGGGATTAAATTAGGGGTTAATATTTATAAAATAGATGGCGGCGATGTAAGGGGCTCACTTTAGGGGGTGGGTAAGGTAGATGGCGGCGGGGTAGGAGCTCACTTTAGGGGGTAGGTAAGGTAGATGGCGGCGGGGTAGGGGCTCACTTTAGGGGGTAGGTAAGGTAGATGGCGGCGGGGTAGGGGCTCACTTTAGGGGGTAGGTAAGGTAGCTGGCGACGGTGTAGGGGGATCACATTAGGGGGTTATACTTTTATTGTAGGTGGCGGCGGGGTCCGGGAGCGGCGGTTTAGAGGTTAAATACTTTATTAGGGATTGCGGCGGGGGATCGCGGTTGACAGGTAGATAGACATATCGCATGCGTTAGGTGTTAGGTTTTATTTGGCAGGTAGTTTAGGGAGTTACAGGGCTCCAATAGACAGCGTAAGGCTTACTACGGCTGCATTTTGTGGCGAGGTGAAAATGGAGTAAGATGTCTCCATTTTTGCCACGTAAGTCCTTACGCTGTATATTGGATACCAAACTGCGCTGGTTTGGTATACCTGCCTATGGCCCAAAAAAACTACGGGCGAAGGCAGAAATATACGAGCGTAACTTCTAGGTTACGCCGTATATGTGATACCAAACCAGCGCAAATTTCGGCGTCGCTGGCTTTTGCGGGCGACGCTGTATATCGGATCGGGCCCTAGCCTTTTACTTCCAGATATCAGAGCAGATAAACCTAAAGTATAATGAAAGACAGAAACACTAGGATACTTATTTTAAATATTATTCACATGAGAGGTCTTCACTATGACTTAATGAAAGTTTTCCCTTCTCTTTATTTAATTTCACTATGATTTGAGTTCATTTTTATCAGGGACTTCTGAAATAGCCAATATAAGAAAGAAGTATTATTTTCTTGAAGAATGGCAAGATAACAATAAGAATATATACTGTACAGCTATTAGAATACATTTATCACACAGATGCCCTATACAAACTCTGCTTATGATTGGTTTAGTACTAATAAAGTTACACAGAAATAGAACCTGACCCTCCTCTGTGTTTCTTTCTTTTATACTTTGTACTATCTTTTAGTGTAATTTTTTGAAAACCACCCCAGACTCTTGCACTTTCAGGCTATTACTCTGAGTACGCTATATGTATAAAGAAAAGAATAAAAAAATTGCAAACAAACATTCAAATATACAGGAACTCTTTCAACTAGGTATTTGTATGCAAATTAATTAATTAATATGGTTATCAGCAGGTAGCTTTATACTGCCCAATCATGTATAGCAACTTAAAAAGTCATAAGTAAGAGTTGTTCATGCCTTTACAGTACAACAAAGTCACAAATTAATCAATATGCCTTTGTGTATCTCTTGTTGTACCCAAATTTCAAGCGCTAAGTCAAACCACGGTTAAGAAGGGTGAAGGACACAAAATGTCTTTGAAATTTATGCAAACAAGCTTCTCCTTATTTCCAGAAGGGCCTTTAAGAACAGGATACAAGAAAATGCAGGCAGGTTTCAACAAAGTTTTATCAGACCATTTCAGCAGGGGCAAATGAGGGAAAAAGATAAGTCTTCACTGAAAGGTATTTAAGACCTAGCTACATAAGCCCTGGCTTGTACAATAACCCAGTCTTCACTCACCCCAGGTGTCTTCACTGGGTCATGCCTGTATCTTCCAAACAATTGCAGCCTCTGATGCATGTGTAGTAGTACTCACAGTTACCGTTCCAGCATGGACCCAGACTGGATTGTCGTATGTGGGGTTTCCCAGGATTCCTCAGGTGATAGCAAAAGCTTAGGGGCTGGCTCCGGTCACCTCGTTTACCTCAGACTATATATTTGGAGGACCCTCCTTGAATCGCATTATGACTACGTTTGTTAGGAGACGATCTAGTGCAAGCTTCTCAGCTCATATGTTGTGGGGCCGTTTGCTCCCCTATGGCTATTCTTGCGATGTCCAGCTTCGGTTAGCGCTGATGTCCTTAGCGCTCTTAGCTCCGGTGTAGGGAAATGGTGATCGTTCCCTTGGCCTCTCACATCGGCTGTTGGAAATGCCCGGGCAGCTCAGACCCAAACGCCAAGCGCTAGATGAAGTGCGGGAAAAAGAGATTCTGATGCGAATGCAGCTCACACGTACCAGTACCACCCACCTGAACTCAGTCATCCATCCTCTTTGCCTGCTAATGTACCATCATCCCAAGGGAAAAGTTCCATAGTCCATTGTAATGTCTGTAATGAATTAGGGCATGTAAGAACCACATCCCTTGGCAAAGATCTTATCCCGCAATTCCAAGAGTACCCACTGCCTTGAGGACTCTAAATTAATTACAAAACAGGGCTCCAACCCTGTTAAGAACTCTGAAAATGTCCCCATAGCTGAAGAAAAGATGTGGACCACCCTACCTGCATGAAGTAATAAGAATTGTCACCACTATTGTTCTGTTTAATGGCTATGCCACACAAGGACTTAGAGACACTAGGACCACAATGACTTTGATACAACCACAATGGGTGACATGTCAGCAAAAGACAGGTCAAGCTGTGTCCATGGGTGGAGCAATACATCCACCCCTACCACCAACATCCACCTGTATTGGGGCAGCGATTGTCGGAACATGGAAGTGGGTATTATGAAGGTCTTGTCCACTGATTTTCTGCTAGAAAAAGATTTGGGACCTCTAAACTCTGCATTCTCTGATGAACTCTGTGATCTTCCCATCCCAAACTGCATGGCAATGACACAAGCTCAGCTCAGGCTTCAGACAACCTTTGGGACCCAGGTAAGACAATCTATCTTGACAAGACCCCCACTGACTTTGGCCACTTCTGAGAACTTCCAAAAGTAAATCCAGACTGACCCAACATTACCTAAATATCACCAACTAGCAGAAACTGACTTCAAGGACCAAGGTGCGGAGTACATAGAATGGGATAATGGATTACTATACTGCGTGTCTGAAAGGGAGGGCAGGAGAAACACCAAGCTCCAAAAATGGCAACTTGTGGTTACTAAAAAGCATAGTTCAGAAATTCAAAGGATAGTGCATGACCTTCCTCTTGCTGATCACTTAGAAATCTGCCATACACAGAGTTAATGGACTCAGGTCTTCTATTGACCTGGGACTAGTGATGCAGTAAAGGCAATACTGTTGATCCTGTGACACCTGCCAGAAAGAGGGCCATCGGGGTGACCACTACAAGCCTTCCCAGCATTACATGCCCATAGTAGGTGAACCTTTCCGCAAAGTATCTGTTGATATTATAGGGCTTTTCTCCAGACACAGCACCACAGGGAAGAGACACATTCTCACCTGGGTAGACTGTGCTACCCGATTCTCAGAGGCAGCAGCACTGCCTAATATACAGGCAAAAACAGTAGCTGAAGCCCTGATCCGAATGTTTAGTATGGTTGGGTTTCCCAGGGAGATTAAGGGACACAGTTTATAGTATACTTTATTCAGCAGCTATGAAAGCTGCCTTGAATAAAACCCATCCTTAAATGCCCCATATCACCTCAAACCAATGGTCTGTGCAAGAGATTCAATCAAACTCTTAAACAAATTATTCCTACTTTTTAAGTGCCTATAAGGACTGTGATAAACTGTTACTTTACCTCCTGTTTATATATAGGTAAGTTCCCAAAGAATCCACCGGATTCTCCACATTTTAAGCTCCTGTATGGAAGAAAGGTCCGAGGCAGTGGCATCGGTCGGGGGGTATGAAACACACCCGGGTGACACGATCCAGAGGGTGACACCACCATGCAGAAACTTACTCAACTCAATAAAACCAGCTTAAAAATCCAGTCATCCCTATGGAATTGGCTGGGATGACTTAGGAAATCTTGTCTTAAGATTTTTTTATTTTATTTATTTTTCCCATATTTTATTTTATCAAATATATTTGATGCGCACAAGCTATTTTAAACAGTACAAGCGGGCTTCTTGTAGAGAGGGGTGGAGCTGGGGGGGATTGTGTAGTTGTGGGTACTGGTAAAGAGGAGAGAGAGAGGAGAAATAGCCCAGAGGTAGATGCAGGTTCTGTGAACTACAGAATTTCTGGCTTTGCAGTGAAACCCCGGCACTCAGGGGGCCCGACGCTACTGCCAGAATTTAAGCCCATCATGCTGCATAATTTAATGGAGCTTGTTCGAGGACACAATGTTTTCTTCCAGGCAAAGAAGGGATCATTGGCTAAAGTATCAAAGGAAAATTACTCACAGGTAAAGTGCTACAACTAACTTTATGCATACTTAGTTCACAAAAACTTCTGTTAAAAGAATAGTTGAGCACAGATTATGGTTCCGTTTTAATCAAGGATATGTGACTTAACAAAACAATATTGAAGATGTTGGAGCCTATAACATTTTTCCTTTTGGCATCTAATACTTGTTTTTTTTTTGTTCTGTTTTTAAGCATCAAACTTTGTGAGAAACGCTACATTATTCCAATTCTCATATAAAACATTAAGGGCCAGATTACAAGTAGAACGCTAATGAATGCTCCTGCTCGAGCGTTAATTGTGCTAGAAGTAAGCTTTTTGCACACGCTGACCCGCTAACCCGACAAGCACAAAAATTTGAACTTAGAATATTGTGTGCGCTTTCAAGTATTCCCCCATATTTGGTTAGAAAAATAAATAGTTAGGTCTTGCCTGTGGATATTATAGTATTTGGGAAACCCGCTGTTATGTAGGGGTGCGTTTGGGATTTATGCTCAGGAATGTAGTATATTAGATATATAATTTCAGTAACGATACATGCGTAATTCACTACTGGGCAAACAAAATAAGGGAAGAGATCGCGCCCAAGATATCCACCCCCCTCGGTGCTAACCCTTGGTCACAGACACAACATATAACTTAAATACAAACTAGAACAAAGTCTCAGCACCATATAAATCACGCATAATATATCTCACTGGGAAAGGAGAAGTGTACTGCTGATCCGCAGTTTAACTTTTTACTATGTTGCTTTGTGTCCTCTACTTATAGTAGCATTGCCAGCACACAAACAACTTGTACATGACAAATTCGGAGATAGCATATATACACCACAAAGAATCACAAGTTCCTGGTCTTACCAGTCATCTATATTATATATAGGAATGGTACTTCTATCCACCTTGGTCGGTCCACAGGAGCTGGCTGGAAGGCAGTCCGTTTGACTCTGCACTGAGTGCCACAAATCACCTGCAGTTTCCGACTTATCTCCGCTCCCTTCCTCAACCACGGTCAACAGCTGATGATGTCAGATTTGGTCAGTGTACTCTGTCTTCCTCTCTCAGAATGTACTGTGCTGTCAGTATTTTGGATCGATATCCACTCCCAGGGTCTGACTTCAGTAAATTCTATGCCTGTGCTCACTTGTCTCCAATGAATAAATAGCAAAAACGAAGCAGGAGCACCAGGCAAATGTAAAAGTAAAACGTAAAACGTAACTTTTATTCAGCTCATAGCAGCTTACAGCAGAGTTGCATAAAATCACTTCATGGCATCAAAACACAGCATAGCATTTCAAGGGTAGTGTTCCCGCTTACGCGTTTCGGCAAACACCATACTCATAGCATATAGGAACTCCATCTGTGAATTAAATTTTAATATCTCACCAATCTCTGATTGGTTAATTAAAAACAAAGGGACTCACTAACTACCCTATTAACATCTGGATAAATGCTGGGTTACATCCTCCTTACAGCTCACATCACCTGCTCTGTGCAAATTGTTTAACTACCAATTGCCTTTCATGAAACTTAAGCTTAGCTCAATGCTTTCTATCATACAAACTATCTAGATAGTTTTCTCACATATATATCATACCTAAGCTATATAGCTTTTTTATCTTAAAGCAATGTTTCTCATAAGCATTTAGTAGCATTTCACAGATCTGTACTCCATATAACATTTCTTATCCAATCAAAATATTCTGTCCACAATATCTATTTTACTGCATTTGTACATATCTAAAGATCAAGTAATGTGCAGAGTTCATATATAAATCAGGAAAATGTGTACTATTAATCTCCCACTATACAGAACATTTGAAATTCACAAATACCATTACGATGTGGATATTATGCATATTTAAAAGAGAATATACATCTTTGTACCTCACACAGAGCAGCAGACTTTACTAGTATGTATCTGATAATCTCCACATCTGATACCCATATTATATATATATATATATAATCCTAAGGGACATCATAAGTTCTATGTACATAGTACACCTTATTGTATTTTAAAAAATAAACCTCTTTAAAGCTTTGGTCTTTAATTCTGAGTATGTGTAACATATACATTTACTTACTGATATTCTCTTATTGCCAAAAATCAATTACATCATACTCAGAATTAAGTCCAAGAGGCATTCTGGTCTTCATTTTGTGAATCCAGAACACCTCTCTTAATGCTAACTTTGAGTCTCTATCTTGTACCCCTTTGTCTTTCTGTACTTTCTCTATTATTGTCCATCTTAAAGATGATACATTTTTCTGATGTTGATTCTTAAAATGTTGTACTAAAGGTGTTGTTAAGGTACCATTTCTTTATGTTGGTGACGTTCTCTGATCATTTCTCAGACCTCTCTTGTCGCAAGACCTATGTACTGTAAATCACACATGGTACATGTTAAAAGATACACTACATATGTTTCTTTACAGTTAAGACACATTTTATGATAAAATCTTTCTCCTGTAACCAAACTCTTAAAGGAATCTCCTTCTTGGAGAAACTCACATGCCTTACATGTAGAGTTACTGCAATGATATGTTCCCTTGAAGGTTAGCCATTAACTCTGTGTAGTCACATTTTTTCTCAACTTTTTAGGGGCTATATGGTTGCCTATAGACATACCCTTCTTAATGTTGGTGTATGTATCAAAAAGACACTGGAAGCTTTTAAAGAAAACTGCATTAGGCTTTACTTGTACAGATGCATCAGCAATATTTGGAACATACCAAAGGATTTGTAAAACAATAGTCTGCACATACAGAGGAGGAAAAACACAATAGAGATTAAAGAACAACTTCCTTCTTGTATAAAAGAATGAACAAGATCACAGACATAAACAATCAGTAATCTAAACTGAACAGCGCCATCTACAGCATCAATGTTGTTCATACATGTGGTATAGTACATGCTGTTGTATTTCCCAACACCCCTTCTCAACGGCATGTACATAATTACACTACGTTCAGTTTCTTTTGAAGAAAACAATGCCGTTCCTTTGGCAACGGCTTTGTGAGTGCGTCTGCAGTCATCTCGTCCGATGGGCAGTATTGAATGTCAATAATACCTTGTTCTTGCATGTCTCTGAGTAAGTGATATTTTACATCAATGTGCTTGGTTCGAGGATTCACTCTTTCTGATTGTGTCAACTTTATACACCCTTGGTTGTCTTCAAGAATTGGTATGGGTTTAGACACATCCAGTCCCATGTCTTGAAAAAGTTGACAAATGCAAATTGCTTCTTGACATGCATGTGCTGCTGCTATATATTCTGCTTCCGTTGAAGAGAGTGCAACAGTCGCTTGTTTTCGACTGGACCAACTTATTGTTCCTTCTCCATACTGGAAGATGTAACCACTTGTAGATTTGCGGTCAGTGGTATCTCCGGCCCAATTAGCATCAACATATCCAATTAGTTTTGGGTTTGATGTTGCTGGCAGTCGCAGCTTCATCCGAATTGTTCCTTTTAGGTACTGTATAACCCTCTTTAGTCGCGTTGACATGGTGTCGCAACTTTTCTACAGAGTATACCTATTGCTGCGGCAATGTCTGGTCTTGTCACGGTGGCAATGTATAGCAATTTTCCAATTGCCCTGCGGTAATTGTCATTATTGGGTAACAAGTTTTCTATTCCGTTGTTTTTCAGGTAATCTGGTTCCATAGGTGTTTTCACCTCTTTTGCATCTTGCATGTGAAATTGCTCTAATATTTCTGTAATTTTCTGACTTTGGTTAAGAAGATAGCTTCCATCCTCTTCCCTTTCTATTTGGATTCCTAAATAATGAGTGATGTTCCCTAGTTCTTTAATCTCAAAGTTCTGTTTTAATATATGAACTATTTGGTCACAGTCCCCTTCTTGTTCAAAACAAGTTATGATGTCATCAACATAAATTAGGATGTATATCCATTTGTTTTCTTGATGCCTTGAATATAGACATGGATCTGCTTTGCTTCTTGAGAATCCTTGTTTCATGAGTACTTCATTCACTTTTTCATTCCACATTCTCGCAGCTTGCTTTAGTCCATAGATGCTCTTTTGAAGTTTGCATACAAGTTTCTGTTCCCTCTCAAATCCAGGTGGCTGTTCCATGTAGAGATCCTCCTTGATGTCTCCATATAGGAAAGCAGTTTTGACATCCAGGTGCCTCACTTGCATTCCCTTTCCGGCTGCAATGCTAAGGAGCGCTCTGATGGTGAAGTGTTTTACAACTGGAGCAAAAGTTTCATCATAATCTTCTCCAAATTTCTGTGAATATCCCTTTGCAACTAATCTTGCCTTGTATCTGTGGATATTTCCTTCTGCATCGTATTTTACTTTAAAAGTCCATTTGCTTCCTATAGCTTTGCGACCAGGGAGGAGCTCAGTGAGTGTCCAGGTTTTATTTTCCTGAAGTGATTCGTCAATGAAAGTAAGTAAATATCTGTTCCCGCCGGGTGTGGGGGTTTTCATTGGTCCACACACATCACTGTGTATGAGTTCCATGGGGTGAGTGGTTTTTCTTTGACTGGCTTGTGGAAGTGGGGTACGTGTGGCCTTTGCTTTGATACAACATGTGCACTTCATGAGCATGTCACAAGGCAAAATTATCATGTCTTCTGATAAACCTTCCTTTGCAAGTTCCTTTATGGCCTCTGGGTTTCGATGCCCTAATCGCCTGTACCACAGGTGGATACATTTGTTGTGTGGATTATGAATGGCTGTTTTGGCTTGCTTCCTTTCAGTGATAAGTTTGTACAGGTGTTCGTTCAATCTTCCTTTTGCTAGGATTTGTTTCCTGTTTCGAATTGTGCATTCATTGCCTTGGAACTGAACTGTGAGTCCATTGTTAACAAGAGTTTTCACTGATAGGAGGCTTCCTTCTAAACTTGGGACGTACAGAACATTCTTTACTAGAATGCTTTGCTTACCTCCTGATGGTGTGATGCAAGTCAAAAACCCTTGACCATTACCTTCAGCTGTAATACTTTTCCCATTTGCTAGGAAGACTTTATCTTTAGTATTGAAATCAATTTCTGTGAAGAATGTCTCATCACTTGTCATGTGACTAGTTGCCCCTGAGTCAATGCACCATCCGTGTGGTGTACTATTCTGAGTCACTTTAAAACTGCCGCTCCATGATGCAGCTGCAGTTTGCATTGTGGCTGCCTTAGCTCTTTCTCTTGTAGGTGGTTCTAACCTTCGCTGTTCAGCTTTCCAGATTGAGCAGTTCTTTTTCAGATGACCGACCTTTTTGCAACGAAAACAAATTCTGGTTTCTTTGTTTTGTTTTGTGCCTTCTTGCGCCTTCAGAGCTACCTCTGATCTCTCATTTTCTTCACTATGCATGTTTTCCTTTCTTCTATTATATTCATCAATTAGTTTTCCCTTAGCATATTCTAGTGTTAGTTCTTGTTCAGGTCTGGTTTCTAGAGCATTGATAAGGACACTATATGACTCTGGAAGGCTGCATAGTAACAATGCTACTATATGATTGTCTTTAATTTCTTCTCCAATTGCACATAGCTGTTCCACAATCTCTAGCATAGCATTCACATGTTCACACATTTCCTGGCCTTTTTCCAGCCTCATCTTATATAGTTTGCGCAGCAAATATAGTTTACTATTTAAGTTTGAACGCTCATGCAGTTTTTGTAGTGCAGTCCACATACCTTTAGCTGTGTTTTCTTTTCTTATGTGAATGAGTTGATCATCCTCCACTAACAGGCTTATAACTGCTTTTGCTTTCCTGTTTTTCTTGTCCCATTCACCTGGATTATCAGTGGGTCTGTTTGTATCCAGCACCTCCCATAAATCATCTTTGGATAACAGCATTTCAAGCTTAAACTTCCACAGCTGGTAGTTGGTATTGTTTAGCTTCGCTATTGCATATTTCACATCTGAACCACTTGCCATCTTTCAGTAATTTGGATGCAGCTCTTGTTTCCTTGCACAGTATTTGCTTGGATCATAGATGCAACACTTACTGACTTGTAATTTTTTTTTTTCAGTGTCTGGGCCCATAACCTGTTGGTGTATGTATCAAAAAGACACTGGAAGCTTTTAAAGAAAACTGCATTAGGCTTTACTTGTACAGATGCATCAGCAATATTTGGAACATACCAAAGGACTTGTAAAACAATAGTCTGCACATACAGAGGAGGAAAAACACAATAGAGATTAAAGAACAACTTCCTTCCTGTATAAAAGAATGAACAAGATCACAGACATAAACAATCAGTAATCTAAACTGAACAGCGCCATCTACAGCATCAATGTTGTTCATACATGTGGTATACTACATGCTGTTGTATTTCTCAACACTTAACCCCTTAATGACCAGACCATTTTTTAATTTTCTTACCCTTAATGACAAAGGCTATTTTTACATTTCTGCTGTGTGTTTGTGTTTAGCTGTAATTTTCCTCTTATTCATTTACTGTACCCACACATATTATATACCGTTTTTCTTGCCATTAAATTGACTTTTTAAAGATACCATCATTTTCATCATATCTTATAATTTCCTATAAAAAATTATAAAATATGAGGAAAAAATGAAAAAAACACACTTTTTCTAACTTTGACCCCCAAAATCTGTTACACATCTACAATCACCAAAAAACGCCTATGCTAAATAGTTTCTAAATTTTGTCCTGAGTTTAGAAATACCATGTTTACATGTTCTTTGCTTTTTATGCAAGTTATAGGGCAATAAGTACAAGTAGCACTTTGCTATTTCCAAACCACTTTTTTTCAAAATTAGCGCTAGTTACATTGGAACCCTGATATCTGTCAGGAAAACCTGAATAACCCTTGACATGTGTATATTTTTTCTTAGAAGACATCCCAAAGTATTGATCTAGGTCCATTTTGGTATATTTCATGCCACCATTTCACCGTCAAATGTGATCAAATAAAAAAAAAGTTCACTTTTTCACAAATTTTGTCACAAACTTTAGGTTTCCCACTGAAATTATTTACAAACAGCTTCTGCAATTAAGGCACAAATGGTTGTAAATGCTTCTTTGGGATCCCCTTTGTTCAGAAATAGCAGACTTATATGGCTTTGGGGTTGCTTTTTGGTAATTAGAAGGCTGCTAAATGGCGCTGTGCACCACACGTGTTTTATGCCCAGCAGTGAAGGGCTTATTAGGGAGCTTGTAGGGTTAATTTTAGCTTTAGTGTAGTGTAGTAGACAACCCCAAGTATTGATCTAGGCCCATTTTGATATATTTCATGCCACCATTTCACCGCCAAATGCAAGCAAATAAAAAAAAAAAAAACTTTTTCACAATTTTAGGTTTCTCACTGAAAGTATTTACAAACAGCTTGTGCTATTATGGCACAAATTGTTGTAAAAGCTTCTTTGGGATCCCCTTTATTCAGAAATAGCAGACTTATATGGGTTTGGCATTGCTTTTTGGAAATTAGAAGGCCGCTAAATGCTGCTGCGCACCACACGTAAATTATGCCCAGCAGTTAAGGGGTTAATTAGGTAGCTTGTAGGGAGCTTGTAGGGTTCATTTTAGCTTTAGGGTAGAGATCAGCCTCCCACCTGACACATCCCACCTCCTGATCCCTCCCAAACAGCTCTCTTCCCTCCCCCACCCCACAATTGTCCCCGCCATCTTAAGTACTGGCAGAAAGTCTGCCAGTACTAAATAAAAGGAGTTTTTTGTTTTGTTTTTTAAATTAAAAAAAAAAAAATATTTTAGCTGTGATGGACCCCTGCCTTAGCCCTAACCTCCCTGACCCCTCCCCCCCAGCTCTCTAACCCTCTCCCCTACCTAATTGCCTCCATCTTGGGTGTCTGCCAGTACCCAATTTGCCCCAAAAACAAAAGTATTTTTTTTCTTTTGCACTTTTTAATGTTTTCTGTAGTGTAGCAGCCCCCCACAATACCCCCATCCCCCTCCAAGATCCTTTTATATTAATTTTATTTTAATCTTTTTCCCCCCTCTTCCCTCCTCATTGGTGTCAATGGCTAATGCGCGCGCGCACACATACACACATGCGCGTGCCCCCGCATGCTCCCAGCACCTTACGTGCACATTGCACTTACAGGAACCGGATGCCGGGTAGCGATGGGCCGCCCACCCGCCTCCCTGTTACGCTCCCACCCACCAACGAATGGCACCATCACTACCGGTGCAGAGAGGGCCACAGATTGGCTCTCTCTGCATCGGAGTCTTCTAAAAAGGTATTGCAGGATGCCTCCATATCGAGGCATCACTGCAATGCTCTGAGAGACGGACCAGGTACGTCTATTGTCATTAACTGGGTTGTTTTCTCCAACATTGGTGTGTCCGGTCCACGGCGTCATCCTTACTTGTGGGATATTCTCTTCCCCAACAGGAAATGGCAAAGAGTCCCAGCAAAGCTGGTCACATGATCCCTCCTAGGCTCCGCCCACCCCAGTCATTCTCTTTGCCGTTGCACAGGCAACATCTCCACGGAGATGGTTAAGAGTTTTTTGGTGTTTAAATGTAGTTTTTATTCTTCTATCAAGTGTTTGTTATTTTAAAATAGTGCTGGTATGTACTATTTACTCTGAAACAGAAAAAGGATGAAGATTTCTGTTTGTAAGAGGAAGATGATTTTAGCAGACAGTAACTAAAATCGATTGCTGTTTCCACACAGGACTGTTGAGATGAAGTAACTTCAGTTGGGGGAAACAGTTAGCAGACCTTTCTGCTTAAGGTATGACTAGCCATATTTCTAACAAGACCATGTAATGCTGGAAGGCTGTCATTTCCCCTCATGGGGACCGGTAAGCCATTTTCTTAGTTAAACATAAAAGAATAAAGGGCTTCAAAAAGGGCTTAAAAACTGGTAGACATTTTTCTGGGCTAAAACGATTGCTTTACTAGGCATATTATGCAGATTCTAACTAATAATTGGTATTATAATCTTGGGGAACGTTTAGAAAAACGGCAGGCACTGTGTTGGACACCTTTTTCAGATAGGGGCCTTTTCTAGTTATAGACAGAGCCTCATTTTCGCGCCATTAATGCGCAGTTGTTTTTGGAGAGCAAGGCATGCAGATGCATGTGTGAGGAGCTAAGAATCACTGAAAAAGCTTATAGAAGGCGTCATTTGGTATCGTATTCCCCTCTGGGCTTGGTTGGGTCTCAGCAAAGCATATAGCTGGGACTGTATAGGGGTTAAATGTAAAAACGGCTCCGGTTCCGTTATTTTAAGGGTTAAAGCTCTGAAATTTGGTGTGCAATACTTTTAATGTTTTAAAAGACTCTGTGGTGAAATTTTGGTATTTTTTGAACAATTCCTTCATACTTTTTCACATATTCAGTAATAAAGTGTTTTCAGTTTGAAATTTAAAGAAACAGTAACGGTTTTATTTTAAAACGTTTTTTGTGCTTGATTGACAAGTTTAAGCCTGTTTAACATGTCTGTACCATCAGATAAGCTATGTTCTATATGTATGAAAGCCAATGTGTCTCCCCATTTAAATTTATGTGATAAGTGTGCCATAGTGTCCAAACAAAGTAAGGACAGTAATGCCACAGATGATGATATTGCCCAAGATGATTCATCAAATGAGGGGAGTAAACATGATACTACATCATCCCCTAATGTGTCTACACCAGTTTTGCCCACACAGGAGGCCCCTAGTACATCTAGTGCGCCAATACTTATTACCATGCAACAATTAACGGCTGTAATGGATAACTCCATAGCAAATCTTTTATCCAAAATGCCTACTTATCAGAGAAAGCGCGATTGCTCTGTTTTAAACACTGAAGAGCAGGAGGGCGCTGATGATATTTGTTCTGACATACCCTCACACCAATCTCAAGGGGCCATGAGGGAGGTTTTGTCTGATGGAGAAATCTCAGATTCAGGAAAAAAATTCTCATCAAGCTGAAACTGATGTTGTGACATTTAAATTTAAATTAGAACATCTCCGCGCACTGCTTAAGGAGGTGTTATCTACTCTGGATGATTGTGACAATTTGGTCATTCCAGAGAAATTATGTAAGATGGACAAGTTCCTAGAGGTTCCGGTGCCCCCCGACGCTTTTCCTATACCCAAGCGGGTGGCGGACATAGTAAATAAAGAGTGGGAAAGGCCCGGCATACCTTTTGTTCCCCCCCCCCCTATATTTAAGAAATTATTTCCTATAGTCGACCCCAGAAAGGACTTATGGCAGACAGTCCCCAAGGTCGAGGGGGCGGTTTCTACTCTAAACAAACGCACTACTATTCCTATCGAAGACAGTTGTGCTTTTAAAGATCCTATGGATAAAAAATTAGAGGGTTCGCTTAAAAAGATTTTTGTACAGCAAGGGTTCCTTCTACAACCAATTTCATGCATTGTTCCTGTCACTACGGCAGCGTGCTTCTGGTTCGAGGAACTAGAAAAGTCGTATGAGGAGGTTATGGACAGAGTTCAAGCACTTAAATTGGCTAACTCTTTTGTTTTAGATGCCGCTTTGCAATTAGCTAGATTAGCGGCGAAAAATTCAGGGTTTGCTATAGTGGCGCGCAGAGCGCTTTGGCTAAAGTCTTGGTCAGCGGATGTGTCATCCAAGACAAAATTGCTTAACATTCCTTTCAAAGGTAAAACATTATTTGGACCAGATTTGAAAGAGATTATTTCAGACATCACTGGAGGAAAGGGCCACGCCCTCCCACAGGATAGGTCTTTTAAGGCTAAAAATAAGCCTAATTTTCGTCCCTTTCGCAGAAACGGACCAGCCCCTAATTCTGCATCCTCTAAGCAAGAGGGTAATACTTCACAACCCAAACCAGCCTGGAAACCAATGCAAGGCTGGAACAAGGGTAAGCAGGCCAAGAAGCCTACCACTGGTACCAAAACAGCATGAAGGGATAGCCCCCGATCCGGAACCGGATCTAGTAGGGGGCAGACTCTCTCTCTTTGCTCAGGCTTGGGCAAGAGATGTTCAGGATCCTTGGGCGCTAGAAATAGTTTGTCAAGGTTATCTTCTGGAATTCAAGGAACTACCCCCAAGGGGAAGGTTACACAGGTCTCAATTATCCTCAAACCAAATAAAGAGACAGGCATTCTTACATTGCGTAGAAGACCTGTTAAAGATGGGAGTGATACATCCAGTTCCAATAAAAGAACAAGGAATGGGATTTTACTCAAATCTGTTCGTAGTTCCCAAAAAAGAGGGAACATTCAGACCAATTTTGGATCTGAAGATCCTAAACAAATTTCTCAGGGTTCCATCGTTCAAAATGGAAACCATTCGAACGATCCTTCCCACCATCCAGGAAAGTCAATTTATGACCACCGTGGATTTAAAGGATACCTACATATTCCTATCCACAAGGAACATCATCAGTTCCTAAGGTTCGCTTTTCTGGACAAGCATTACCAGTTTGTGGCACTTCCATTCGGATTAGCCACTGCTCCGAGAATTTTCACAAAGGTACTAGGGCCCCTTCTAGCGGTTCTAAGACCAAGGGGCATTGCAGTAGTACCTTACTTGGACGACATCCTAATTCAAGCGTTGTCCCTGTCAAAAGCAAAGGCTCATACGGACATCGTCCTAGCCTTTCTCAGATCTCACGGATGGAAGGTGAACAAAGAAAAAAGTTCTCTGTCCCCGTCAACAAGAGTTCCCTTCTTGGGAACAATAATAGATTCCTTAGAAATGAGGATTTTTCTGACAGAGGCCAGAAAATCAAAACTTCTAAGCTCTTGTCAAGTACTTCACTCTGTTCCTCGTCCTTCCATAGCGCAGTGCATGGAGGTAATAGGTTTGATGGTTGCAACAATGGACATAGTTCCTTTTGCACGAATTCATCTAAGACCATTACAACTGTGCATGCTCAAACAGTGGAATGGGGATTATACAGACTTGTCTCCGATGATTCAAGTAGATCAAAAGACCAGAGATTCACTCCGTTGGTGGCTGACCCTGGACAATCTGTCACAGGGAATGAGCTTCCGCAGACCAGAGTGGGTCATTGTCACGACCGACGCCAGTCTAGTGGGCTGGGGCGCGGTCTGGGAATCCCTGAAAGCTCAGGGTTTATGGTCTTGGGAAGAGTCTCTTCTCCCGATAAACATTCTGGAACTGAGAGCGATATTCAATGCTCTCAAAGCTTGGCCTCAACTAGCAAAGGCCAAATTCATAAGGTTTCAATCAGACAACATGACGACTGTTGCATATATCAATCATCAGGGGGGGAACAAGGAGTTCCCTGGCGATGAAAGAAGTGACCAAGATAATTCAATGGGCGGAGGATCACTCCTGCCACTTGTCTGCGATCCACATCCCAGGAGTGGAAAATTGGGAAGCGGATTTTCTGAGTCGTCAGACATTCCATCCGGGGGAGTGGGAACTCCATCCGGAAATCTTTGCCCAAATAACTCAATTATGGGGCATTCCAGACATGGATCTGATGGCGTCTCGTCAGAACTTCAAGGTTCCTTGCTACGGGTCCAGATCCAGGGATCCCAAGGCGACTCTAGTAGATGCACTAGTAGCACCTTGGACCTTCAACCTAGCTTATGTATTCCCACCGTTTCCTCTCATTCCCAGGCTGGTAGCCAGGATCAATCAGGAGAGGGCCTCGGTGATCTTGATAGCTCCTGCGTGGCCACGCAGGACTTGGTATGCAGACCTGGTGAATATGTCATCGGCTCCACCATGGAAGCTACCTTTGAGACAGGACCTTCTTGTTCAGGGTCCATTCGAACATCCGAATCTGGTTTCCCTCCAACTGACGGCTTGGAGATTGAACGCTTGATTTTATCAAAGCGTGGGTTTTCAGATTCTGTAATAGATACTCTGATTCAGGCTAGAAAGCCTGTAACTAGAAAAATTTACCATAAAATATGGAAAAAATATATCTGTTGGTGTGAATCCAAAGGATTGCCATGGAACAAGATAAAAATTCCTAAGATTCTATCCTTTCTACAAGAAGGTTTGGAGAAAGGATTATCTGCAAGTTCTCTGAAGGGACAGATTTCTGCTTTATCTGTCTTACTACACAAACGACTGGCAGCTATGCCAGATGTTCAAGCATTTGTTCAGGCTCTGGTTAGGATCAAGCCTGTTTACAGACCTTTGACTCCTCCCTGGAGTTTAAATCTAGTTCTTTCAGTTCTTCAAGGGGTTCCGTTTGAACCCTTACATTCCGTAGATATTAAGTTATTATCTTGGAAAGTTTTGTTTTTGGTTGCAATCTCTTCTGCTAGAAGAGTTTCAGAGTTATCTGCTCTGCAGTGTTCTCCGCCCTATCTGGTGTTCCATGCAGATAAGGTGGTTTTGCGTACTAAGCCTGGTTTTCTTCCGAAAGTTGTTTCCAACAAATATATTAACCAGGAGATAGTTGTACCTTCTTTGTGTCCGAATCCAGTTTCAAAGAAGGAACGTTTGTTACACAATTTGGACGTAGTCCGTGCTCTAAAATTCTATTTAGAGGCTACTAAAGATTTCAGACAAACATCTTCCTTGTTTGTTGTTTATTCTGGTAAAAGGAGAGGTCAAAAAGCGACTTCTACCTCTCTTTCCTTTTGGCTTAAAAGCATTATCCGATTGGCTTATGAGACTGCCGGACGGCAGCCTCCTGAAAGAATCACAGCTCACTCCACTAGGGCTGTGGCTTCCACATGGGCCTTCAAGAACGAGGCTTCTGTTGACCAGATATGTAAGGCAGCGACTTGGTCTTCACTGCACACTTTTGCCAAATTTTACAAATTTGATACTTTTGCTTCTTCGGAGGCTATTTTTGGGAGAAAGGTTTTGCAAGCCGTGGTGCCTTCCATTTAGGTGACCTGATTTGCTCCCTCCCTTCATCCGTGTCCTAAAGCTTTGGTATTGGTTCCCACAAGTAAGGATGACGCCGTGGACCGGACACACCAATGTTGGAGAAAACAGAATTTATGCTTAGCTGATAAATTACTTTCTCCAACGGTGTGTCCGGTCCACGGCCCGCCCTGGTTTTTTTAATCAGGTCTGATGAATTATTTTCTCTAACTACAGTCACCACGGTATCATATGGTTTCTCCTATATATATTTCCTCCTGTCCGTCGGTCGAATGACTGGGGTGGGCGGAGCCTAGGAGGGATCATGTGACCAGCTTTGCTGGGACTCTTTGCCATTTCCTGTTGGGGAAGAGAATATCCCACAAGTAAGGATGACGCCGTGGACCGGACACACCGTTGGAGAAAGTAATTTATCAGGTAAGCATAAATTATGTTTTCTCCAACATTGGTGTGTCCGGTCCACGGCGTCATCCTTACTTGTGGGATATTCTCTTCCCCAACAGGAAATGGCAAAGAGTCCCAGCAAAGCTGGTCACATGATCCCTCCTAGGCTCCGCCCACCCCAGTCATTCTCTTTGCCGTTGCACAGGCAACATCTCCACGGAGATGGTTAAGAGTTTTTTGGTGTTTAAATGTAGTTTTTATTCTTCTATCAAGTGTTTGTTATTTTAAAATAGTGCTGGTATGTACTATTTACTCTGAAACAGAAAAGGATGAAGATATCGAGGCATCACTGCAATGCTCTGAGAGACGGACCAGGTACGTCTATTGTCATTAACTGGGTTGTTTTTGCATGACGTACCTGGTAAGTCAGTTGTCATTAAGGGGTTAAAAGAGAACCTACAGCCTTTTCTTGCTATTTTTTTTATCAATTTGTCATCAGCCTGTAATAATGGCAAGTGTTTTTGTATGATAGAGCATATCTGATGATATTGATTACTAAATTTGGTAACAAAGGTTACTCTGTCATCTATCTTATCTTTTCTGCTTTTATCTTTGAATAAATTGTCCCTTTCTATCTTTGCCACCGAGGTTTTAGGCTCTCTCAATCGTTCTCTTTGTGTAACCTCTTTCTTTCAATTTCCTAGTCAATATCTCTACATGTTTGTCATATAGTACTACTACTATAGTAAGTCTTATAAACTGCCCTTTTGCTACAGAACCAAATACACATCTTGGATGGTTACTGTGGGCATGAAGAAGTGTGTTGCCTAAGATTGGCTTAGTGTAAAATTCTGTTTGTATATGCCCCTCTACAGTTCCCTTTAATTCTGTGTATGATGTAACTAATTTTTGGCAATAAGAGAATATCAGTAAGTAAATGTGTATGTTACACATACTCGGAATTAAGGACCAAATCTGTAAAGAGGTTTATTTTTTTAAATACAATAAGGTGTACTATGTACATAGAATTTATGATGTCCCTTAGGATTATACATATATAATATGGGTATCAGATGTGGAGATTATCAGATACATACTAGTAAAGTCTGCTGATCTGTGTGAGATACAAAGATGTGTATTCCACATTAAACATGCATAAATGTCCACATTGTAATGCTATTTATGTATAAATTCTATGTATATAGAACTTATGATGTCCTTTAGGATTATAGATATATATAACAAGGATAACAGATGTAGAGATTTTCAGATACATACTAGCAAAGTTTGCTGCTCTGTGTGATATACTATCTATCATAGGTTTCTGTGTACGTATATACAATGTAAATATATATGTATATGCTTATATACATATATAGTTAGGTGTTAAGTTAATATGTGTAAATACACATATCAACACATATATATATATATCAACAAAATATAGAAGGATAAGCACTGGTGCTAAGTAATCTATGAGTAAACTGTGTATAAGCAACAAATGATAACTGCTTCAAAAAGTTAAAAACTTTGTCTTTATTCAAAAATAGGTTAAAATCAACGGCACACATGTTAGTAGTTTAAAAATCTGCAGGAAATCCGTCAGGCTGACGCGTTTCGGCCTTAATCATACTTATTTCTGACTAGCACCTGTGGAGCTTAAGTACGCTCACAGTCTTATTGGATGGCCCATCCCCACAGTAAACTGAATTTCTGGAGACTTAAAAAATATGTGTAATAGCCATCAGTGTTTTATGGACACATATTCACACAATGGATTAACCCATTAGGGACTAAGGTGTACTATTTCATCTTACAATATTTTAAATGCATTTTAATAAACACACCCTCATGTCCTGCTCAGTCTTAGTAAATAGTACATACTGAATATTACAAGCGTAAGGTTTATATATATAAGCATATGTATATATGTAAGGTAAATACCTATGTCCCCACTTAGGGGTATCACTAACCATAATTTGGCATTTCGCTCTTCCTTATAGTTGGAGAAAATAGATAGAAAAAAATATTATTATCAGGAACATAGGGTTACTTAAGGAACTTTCCTTTGTTGTATCTACCTATACTTATTCCCAAAAATTAATAATATCCCCATCTATGTTTAGGCCATTTGGTTTGCGTGTCCTTAGTGTAAAAATCCAATATGCCTCCTTTCTAAAGAGGACATGTACCCTATTGCCACCCCTAGGTTTTCTCATTACCAGATCAATAATCATCCAGGTGAATGTTCTTACATCACCCCCATGTTCAAATATAGAATGTTTTGAAACTCCTGTTGTAGGTCTATTTTTATCAATATCATATAGGTGTTCCTTTATCCTGACTCTTGTCTCTCTAGAGGTGCACGCTATATACTGTTTCTCACAAGCTGTGCATGTCACCATGTATATAGCATACTATGATCTACAGTTTGTACAAAAGCCACAGTTGTAAACCTTATGGGTATTGGTGGACTGAAAATTCTTACTTGTTTGTGTAAGATCACATGCTACACAGCTATGGGTGCCACACTTATAGTGTCCTTTACATGTAAGCCAACTACTACCTTTCGTGGGTTTTCTCAGGACACTAGGGGACACCATATTGCCAATGGTCACATTTCTCTTGGATACGAACTGGCATCCCTCTTCAATCACTGTTTTCAAACTACTATCAGCTTTCAAAATTGGTAGGTTCTTCCTGATAATATTACAAATACTGCTATATTGATTAGTATATGTAGTTACAAATGTGATACCTCCTGTTTGGTTCCTATGTCTTGTATTTTTCTCCCTTCCCTTACTTTTTTTCTGTGTATCTTTAGTTCTGAGTAGTTCTTCCCTGGATAGACTTCTAACATCCTTATATGCTCTCATAATACTATCTTCTGGGTAGCCTCTTGCTCTTAATTTATTAATTAAGGCTCTACTCTCTTTTAGAAAAGTATCTTCCTCAGAACAATTGCGTCTAATTCTTATCATTTGCCCTTTAGCCACCCCATAGTGCATATGTCTAGGGTGGCAGCTCTTCACGTGTAGGAGACAATTTGCAGATATAGGTTTAGTATACAAAGAAGTGGATATACCACCAATACTTAGATCACCTTCAAGTGTTACATCTAGATAATCAATTTTATTCTGCTCAAAATGAGAAGTGAATTCGAGACCCACTTTGTTGTTATTTAAGTAGGCTACAAACCGTTCACCCTCTGCTTTAGACCCAGTCCACACAAACAGGAGGTCATCGATGTACCGTTTGTAACCCACCAATGACCCCCTGTGTGGATTTCCATCTGCATAGACGTGGGACAGCTCCCACCAACCCATAAATAGGTTGGAATAAGCAGGGGCAAATTTTGCCCCCATGGCTGTCCCACGCCTCTGCAGATAGAACTTGTTTCCGAATTCAAAATAGTTGTGAATCAACAGAAAGCGAACGGTTCTTAAAATTAATTCCTTCAAATTGTAGTCATAGTCACTAAGGAGATCCATCATTTCCTTGATGGCTAGTAAACCATGCTCATGAGGTATAGAAGAGTACAGGCTTGCCACATCAATGGTGAGCCAACTATACCCCTCTTTCCAAGTGATCTCCTTAAGTAGGTTCAGTAGATGTTTAGTGTCCCTCAAAAATGAGGGTAACTTACATACAAGTGGCTGGAGTAATGACTCTATCCAGTTGGACAGGTTCTCAAAAAGAGAACCTATCCCCGATACAATTGGTCTGCCCTTAACATTGGTGATGGACTTGTGGACCTTCGGTAAGTGATGGAAAATTGGTACCACTGGCTCATGTATAAACAGATATTCAAAGGTCGACAAGTCCATCACCCCTTGTTCCAGGCCATCATCAAGTAAATCCTTTAACAGTGTTTGAAAATGTACGGTGGGGTTAGTGTGTAGGATTTTATAGACATCTTCATCACCTAATTGTCTAAGTGCTTCTTCTATATATGTACATTTGTCCATCACTACAATCATCCCCCCCCTTGTCTGAATACTTGATGACAATATTCTCTCTTTTTCTCAGTTTTTTAAGGCTAGGTTAGACCTATAGTTCTTAGTATCATTTTTTAGTTTAATTAAGTCTTCCTCCACTCTCTTGTGGAAAAGTTCCAAAATCAAGCCCCTTGATTTAGTTGGGTAAAAGCTGGATTTACGTCTAAAGCCATTATATATACTTTTAGTAGAGGTAGGGGGATAGCTTTCTCTTTCTAGATGGTACAGGGAGAGGAAATCAACAGCATCTTTTATTTGAAAGTAATCATTCGCTACAATAGACACTTCTGCAGAACTCAAATGCATTTCTATCTCTGAGTTGTCACCACCAGTGAAATGTTTTCTCAATGTGAGTGCCCGTACAAACCTGTTAACATCAACTAAGGTGTCTAATACATTAAAGTCTGCAGAGGGGACAAAATTCAAGCCCAATTTCAAAGATAATATTTCTTCCTCACTAAGTACTATACTTGATATATTTATTACTTTCATATCTTGTACTTGTTTTGTTTTCCCCTCCTCAGGGCATACTGCTCCCTCTGGGACTGGGGTTCCTTGTACTTTCCTCTTTCTCCTCTTCCTCCCCCTTGACCTCTGGCCCCTTCCTCCTGAAAAACCTGTACCTCAGTATTGTTTGGGACTAAATGTGTAGAAGGCTGCACATCCAAAGCCCTAGTATACTTATTATTTTGTTTTCCTTTATTCCCTGACTTTAATTTACCAGTGGAAGCTATAGTGTTCAAAGCTGATGGTTGTTCTATGTTCCCTGTAATGTATTCGTGTATATGTTAATAAGTGCTCGAGACTAGGGTACACTCATACCTACATACCCCCAAAATAGTATAAATACAAACATATGTCTCTGCAGTGGTATTCAAAATGGTAATTAGTATCGGATGATACTCAGGGTGACACGAGTTGCCAAATATAAGATACAATATATCCAGGTGGTTATTAGTGAACAGCATTGATACTTAGTTGTAAACTGTTGATTGGGACAAACGTGTTATAATAGTGTTAATAACCAGGCAATAGTCTTTCAAAATTTATAGCGGTAATAATCTGGTAACATAGTAAGTGCACTATCTAACCGGTATTAATAGGTACTATTAGCAAACGAAACCTAAAAGACAGTATTGGTAATAATAGGTAACCACTGCCAATATATTTATATCCGGTATTAAAAGGTACAAACAGTTACTTAATCTAACGTGGTAATAACTTTTAAAAATTACGGTATTAATAGGTAACCAACCCTCTGAAAATTGACAGAGGATACCACATGAGTAAATTCACTATCTAAACCGGTATTAATAGGTACTATTAGCAAACGAAAGCAAAGAAGCAGCATTGGCAATAATAGGTAACCCCCGCAAATATATTTATATCCGGTATTAACAGGTACAAACAGTGACTTTATCTAATGTGATAATAACTTTAAAAACAATGGTATTAATAGGTAACTAACCCTCTGAAAATTGACAGAGGATTCCATCGGTAAAATATTTTTGTGACCACAATTTATACACGTTATATGAGATTATCTTAAAGTGACAGTAATCCTGAACCAGTGGTAGTAAAATGTAATAGCTTCCTATGAACCAGTTTGGCAGCTGTGATACAGAGTTGCAAACAAAGGATTGGTAAATAATTGGTATAACAGTGCTAATAGTCCCTCATGATCGAAAATAAGCAACTATATAATATACGATCTAATCAGTATCGATAGTTACAATCAAGACAATCTAGTCAATGTTGCATGACTGTCATTTATAAAGAAACACAATGAACATATATATATATATATATATAGTCAATATTAAAAAGTACTAATAGTGAATGAATACATAGTGGCAACAACTTTACAAAAAACGGTATTAACAGGTAATCAGTTCACTATGAGTGAATATTGAAAATTAGAGGTAAATTGAGTACACAGAGAGTAACAAACCCTCAATAATATCCTATTTAGATACAACCAATCAATCCAGCTAGATTGCAACAGTCATATAGCAATTATCTCACAACTACCTCACTGAACATAAAGGTTTAAAACAGACATATATAAGAACTTATACCTCTATTTGATAGTATAACCCCTCTTTGTTTTGATTTGACATATTTTAGCTGAGTATCATCCAGTGAATAAAGATACACCAAACATTGTGGGTAAGCAAACTTTATTGGGGCAAAGATAGAAAAAGACAAAACAAAGTTGTTGTTTTAAGTAAGACAAAACTAAGGCTAGCACAATTATTCAACAACAATTTTGAAATTATAATCAAACAGGAATCCCATACTTTTTGTTCTCCACACCACCCAAGACTACAAGTGATAATTAACATTAAGGAGATGTGTTTTTAACTTTGCACGAAGGCAGCAGATTTCAGAAAAGTCAAGCTGTCAATTTTATATTAACATAATAAAAGTTAAATTTTAACATTCCTCTTGCCTACTGTGTTGATCTAATAAGGGAAATGATCTTCTCAAACAGTGCATAGAAGCATGCTTTTTTTTTACTCAGTTCACATACCAGTGACCTGAGCCCACCTTAGAATTATTAATTTTATGCTTACGCACTGCTCCTAAAAGAAGACCCATATAATAGGTATTATAGTAAGTCAAGGTCTCTAAGGAAAATCTAATTAAAGGGACACTGAACCCAATTTTTTTCTTTTGTAATTCAGAAAGAGCATGCAATTTTAAGCAACTTTCTAATTTACTCCTATTATCAATTTGTCTTCGTTCTCTTGCTATCTTTATATGAAAAAGAAGACATCTAACCTTTTTTTTGGTTTCAGTACTCTGGACAGCACTTTTTTATTGGTGGATGAATTTATCCACCAATCAGCAAGGACAACCCAGGTTGTTCACCAAAAATGGGCCGGCATCTAAACTTACATTCTTGCATTTCAAATAAAGATACCAAGAGAATGAAGAAAATTTGATAATAGGAGTAAATTAGAAAGTTGCTTAAAATTGCATGCTCTTTCTGAATTACAAAAGAAAAATTTTGGGTACAGTGTCCCTTTAAACATATTAAAAAACAGTAAGGAATATATTTCTTTTTGATAACTGTTTCTCAATTTTGTCTCAATTTATACCAGGTAACAAGTTGTCAGCTCAAACCAGCATGCTTGCATCGGACTCCGTTAGCGTCCGACGTCACATCCACAACAACAGGTGTCAGACGCTATAACGGAGTCCGATGCAAGCATGCTGGTTTGAGCTGACAACTTGTTACCTGGTATACCCGGTTTGCAACAGTATATTGCCACGTTTGGATGCCCTCTCTTGATAGTGTGTACCGCGCTGTCTTTGACCCCACACAGATTGGGTGAGATCGCTCATAGAGCGTTACGTTTACATAAATCGCTATCCACTGGCGGACCTTGGTCCGGGAGTGCCGGTGCATTCTGCACATTTGTCTGGTTAACACACCGAGGAGAATTGAGTATATCCATTTGAGCAACACTCTATACATGAACTTTCATTACTATTATGTTATGGAACATTATACTGCTATATACGCTTGATTGCATGGCATGACATTGCTTCTCTAACTATCAGCTTACAAACCACGCTGCTATATCTGCATAAACTGCTATAACTGCATGAACTGCCTATTTTTGCTTGCTAATTTATTGCTTGCATTCTACTTTATTATATCCATGGCTCAAGTGTTCATTTATATTGCATGAGACTCCATGGTATTGTTTTATGGCTCTGATTTAGGGTCTGACATCCACACTTTTTGTTTGCTGCTTTATTACTGGGGACGCCCAGTTTTTTCTTTTTCTATGTTTGTTTGTCTGCATTTGTGTTTTGTTTATGGATTACAATTAGGACACTTCTTGTTTGCATGTTTTGTTCATTCATTAAATTCATTACTTTGATGCATATTCACTTGGTATTGATTACATTGATTCATATTTAGTGCGGAGACATATGTTTGTATTTATACATATATATATATATATATATATAGTCATATACACATTTATTAAAAATGCTGTCCATCACTGCGCTACTTCCCCCCCTTGCTGCGTGAGGTTCTGATGCTGTCAGAGACTATGGAGCATTCACATTGCGATTTACTTATAACACCAGCGCACATTATCGTGCGCTGGTATTACAAAGTGGAGTGCTAATATAGCTTGCACGCAAGCGATATTTAGCACTCCCCTTGTAATCTAGCCCTAAATTATTATTATTGCACATTTAAGTCTCTATGTAACTTTTACATTGATATGTAGATATTCATGACATTCAAACATTTATTAGGTGATCATTTTTTTACACCAAGAGTGGCAGTTTCCTTGCCCACTACTTTTCACTGTCCATGTGTTATCCCTATTAAATGAAGGAGTTTCTCCTCTTTCAAATAGTGGCTGGTATTTGAATTTGTTTTAAATGGAGAAAGGGACAAATTGCTATCTTCCTCCCCTTTTTTTCTCTAAATCTGAGTCTGATGGGTTAAAGGGATAGTAAACCCAAAAAATATTTTGAACTCATTCAAAACTTCTTAATTTAATAAAGTAATTTGCAATTAATACTTTTGTGCAATGTTCTTTCCATTTCTTGTAATTTCAATTGTAAAATTAAAACTGTGCCAAACCCATTTTTAACTTATTATGGGGCCTATTATGATGTTCTACCTAGGTAGAAACATCATGGAGGCCCGCATGCGCATTAAAAGTATTTTATTGCAAACACATGCGCAGACTTGGTCCCCTCCTACTGACACGGAGTACAGAGCACGCGTTCTCGCAAGCAGGCACCAGCATCAAGAGACTCACAATCATTGCAGGATGAGGATCATCACTTGGAGGGGCAGCTTCACAGAAACAATTGAGAGGAGATGTTTAGGATAGGAGCGTGTATGTTACATTTCTTCCCTGCCTGTGATTTAGTGCAATTTGTGCTTCAGACGTTGACTACAGCGGTGAGTATGAACGCTCTGGTTATCTAAGCTGTCGGGCTCATCTCCCCCCTCCCTCTTGCTTTGTTTGCTTTCATGTGGATTCGGAGCCCTCACTAATCAATCAAACACAGCAAGAGAAGGGGGAGGATGAGCCCGACAGCTTAGATAAACAGAGCGTTCATACTCACCGCTGTATACAACGTCTGAAGCACAAATGCACTAAATCACAGGCAGGGAAGAAATGTAACATACACGCTGCTTGCTGTTCTTGTTAGTGCAGGACTGAACTGAGAAACACCAGCTGTAAGTCTTGCACAGCTCCCATTTAGTCCAGAGCACTTTTTGTTTGTTAAACTTGCAACCTGAAGCACTTGTCTATATTCCCTGTCTCCTCCTCTCATTTGCCTGTGAGAAGCTGCCCCTCTAAGCGATCCTTATAACTCTGCTAGTGATGAATAAGCTGTGAACACGAACAGCTGTTAATGAACATCAGTACTGCGCATGCGATGTTCACTGAAATTAATATTAAAATTAAGAGACCTAGCCGCTTCCCCATTGGATGGGGCAGATGCTGTATTAACATGAGCCATGCCTCATTTTATGGGCGGTCATTACTGCTCATTTCATGATAATCTTATCTTTTAAAGTAAGGTATGTAAAAGCTTCATTTAAAAAAAAAAAAAAATACTGTTTTATTTGACTGTATTTATAATAGTCATTATAATAATATATTTTAATTAGGTGGAAATTGGAATCAATTTCTAACCCTTTAAGTTTGCCATTTTCACATTAGCCATAAGATATACAGGATCATATATCCTCACATATAAACTATTTCAGTGAGGAATTTAATGAGTTTATAAATTGATTTGGACCCCAGAGAGACATAGGTCCAAAATCCTCTCAATTTATTAAAAAAAACCTGGTAGTTAATGGGTTAGAAAAATTTAAACACCACCCTTGTAGTAAACAGAGACATCTCCCTGACAATGATGTTTCTAGATTTCCAGAGGCTGTTTAAAGACCTATTTGTGCTGTCTGAAACATATGTTCGGATTGTTTATTTCAGGGCCACCCTTAGCGTTTGTGGGGCCCTGAGCAAGACAATGTTGTGGGGACCCTCAGCCAAACTTCCTTATTCCTCTCCTTCTGTATATCCTGCTTCTTGTATGGCCTATCACTGTCCCAACATTCAGTGTGTCATATAAAGAATAACACCAAATATTATTTTATACAAAATAACTTCTTAAACTAAATACATTGCACCTCCTTAAACCCTTATCTCTGACAACAATGCGGGCTCCCCCAAACCACGGGGCCCGGGGCGGTTGGCACTTTCATCCTTCCCAAAGGAAAGGCCTGGTGTACTTTCCTAAATCAATACTTTGTCAATGTTGCCTAATTGTGAATTCATGAAGATGCTTCTTCCAGACTATAATGAACTATTAGCATCAGTGACACCACAAATAACTGCAATGGTAAGAGACAGTTAAGGGGCCATAATACCCAAATGTTTAAACACTTGAAAGTGATGCAGTATAGCTGTAAAAAGCTGACTAGAAAATATCACCTGAACATCTCTATGTAAAAAAGAAAGATATTTTACCTCAAAAGTTTCTCAGTAGCCACATCCCATTGTAAAGGACTTCTAAACAACAAATCAGTATGTCTGTCCCTGGACAGCAGAAGGAGCGAGCTTTCGCGCACACTCATCTTATTTCCCTATTCAGTGTAAGGAAGTTTACAATGAAATCTCATGAGATCACAGTAAAAGAGTTCATAACTTCAGCACTGTTGAAACTGATTGGCTGCAGTTCATTTCTTCATTATTATTTTTTTACCTGCAACTGAGCAACAGCTGAGTATAACTTTTTACACAGCTATTACTCTGCTGAGATGAGGAAATTGTGAGTTAACATATCTTACTTTTTTACACAGAGATGCTCAGGTGATATTTTCCTGTCAGATTTTTACAGTTATACTACATCAGTTTCAAGTGATTTAGCATATGAGTATTATGTCCCTTTAAGCCATAAAAAGTAAAGGGAAATGGACATCAAAATTAAGCTGTCATTTTTTAGCTACTGTGTACAGCTAGCTATCCTTCTATTCAAATGCACCTCTTTCCCTTGATATGAGTGCATTCTGATATAGGCTCAGGAACGTGCATGTGACATGAGCACTATATGGCAGCAGTGTTTGCAACAATTTTTGTATAGTGTTATACACACAGTGCTCAAGATGTGCACATTCATAAGCCTACCTCAGTATGATTTTGTGGAATGAGGTTCTTAATAGAGAATATCAAGCGAAAATGTAAAATTGATTGTTAAAGTAAATTTGAAAGTTTGTTTTTTTCAGATGCTCACTAAGGCCCTGATGATCGAAAGTGCTGCAATGTGGATCCGACGTGATGTTGAGAAAGCCAGTAATATATTCAAAAGTGCCAACATTACTGTTTAAAGGCAGCATCGCTGAGAGTTTACTATACATAGTAATGGTGAATTATGGCAAAATATTCAAAGCAGCATCGACACAGACATTGGCCCTTGCATTTCTATTGGCTGATTTTTTTAATTCTTAGTTCAATTCTTAGTCCAATCAGCCAATAGAATGAAAGCTTTTTCTTTTTGTGCCTTCTTTTTGTCTGTTTTTTTATTTTTCTATTAGCTGATACTGATTGGACTAAGAATTCAAAAATCAGCCAATAGAAATTCAAGAGCACCCCTATATAAGGCTTCAGTGTGCAGCAGTGACTGCATGAAGAAGGATAGGGTGGAAGAGGATCAGATGGAAAAGACTGAAGATGGAAAGACAGAATATGCGTCAAGTGGAAAAGTGCCACCATGGATTAAGCTACAAGAGTACCGCCGCCATGAAGATAATGAGGACCGTCCTGGAGGAAGAAAGAAGAGAAGCACCTCCACGGGTGAGCTTTTTTGTAGAACAGGGTTTTTATTTCTGCCATCTCAAAAGAGCTTAATCACTTTAGGGCAATGCCCTACCAAATCCCCTTCTCAGGGCAACTTTTTTAGGATAGGGTTTTTGTTACAGAATAGGGCTTTTATTTTTTTTATCTCAAAAGAGCTTAATCGCTTTCTGGCAATGACCTACCTTTTTTAGATATTGTGTTTTTCTTAACTTAAGGTTTTTTTTAGAATGGGATTTTTTTTTAGAATAAGGCATTTTTTTCTTTCAGGGCAAAAAAGCTATAATCACTTTAGGCAATGCCCTACCAAATGCCCTTCTTAGGACAATCTTTTTTATGGTATAGGGATTTTTCTATTGTAGTTTATTTTAGAATATGATTTTTTTTAAAGTAAAAGTCCTGTAATCACTGTATGGCAATGCCCTACCAAATGCTCTTTTCAGGGCAATTTTTAGTTTTTTTAAACAGGCTTTTTATTTGGGGGTGGAGGGTTACTTTGGTTTTAGAATATGGATTTTTTTTGCCAAGTAAAAGAACAAAATTACTTTAGGGCAATATCCTATAAAATGCCCCTGTTCAGGACAATTATTAGAGTAGGTTTAGTGCTAGTACAGGGTTTTTTATTTTGGGTGGGCTTTTAACTAAGGGACTGTAGTTTTAGGATAGACCTTACTGTTTTGTTTTTTTTTGTTAATTTGTTTTTTTTTTTGGTAATGTGTTTGTTTTTTTTGTAATGTTAGTGTTTTTTATTTTCTTTAACTTAGGAGGTGTTAGGTTTGGGGTCTGTGAGGTTAGCTTTTATGGAGTTAAATAATGTAGGGGTAGTTTGTGATGGGGTATTGGCAGTATAAGGGTTAATAGGTTAGAGGGTGTTTGTGATGAGTAGTTGTGGATATTTATGGAGTTAATAGGCTAGGGGGTGTTTGCAGTGGGAGGTTGTGGTGGTTTAGGGGTTAATAGGTTAGGGGGTGGATAGGTTAATAGGTTATGGCAGATTAGGGGTTTATAGTGTAGCACGGTTAGGCTGCACTGGGGTGAAGTTGCAAAAGGGGTTATTAGTTTAGAGAGGCATTACATTTATAAACAATGTTTAAATGATATGCATTTTCTTGTATAATTCATATTAATTTAAGTAATGTATAGATTTAAAAAAAATGTTTGCATTATTATTATTATTTATGTATTATTAAACAAAAGATATTTAAATCCAATACAATACTTAAATTAATTTGCATTATACAAGTATTTAATCGTTTAGTGTAACGCATAGCATGTGGAATAATTGATTTGAAGCTTATCTTAGTATTTCCTTGTTCAGTGTCATTTAGAGCGCAAAGGAATTGGTTTAAAGGTGTAATAAATCCTAAATGTTTTTAACATAATTGTATGTCCCCTTTTCTTATTTATTGTTTTGACCAAAAAAATTTGTACATGACAATTTTTAAAACCTATACAATTCTAAAATAAGGGTTGAAACAACCTAATATGAGCATTTTTAGATCCTTAATTTTTTTAAAAAAAACCAATAAAGATGAGACTTTAGCATTCAAGGTCAGAATCAACAGTACAAAACTGGAATCTGCAAGATAAATAAGTTATATTATTCACTTCAAGACTTTGAGGTTTATTTATCAAAGGTCTTGCGGATCTGATCCGACAGTGCGGATCAGGTCCGCAAGACCTCGCTGAATGCGGAGAGCAATACGCTCTCCGTATTCAGCATTTCACCAGCAGCTCACAACAGCTGCTGGATTAACACCACCACCTGCAGACTCGCGGCCGCCAGCAGGGAGGTGTCAATCAACCCGATCGTACTCGATCGGGTTGAATTGTGGCGATTTATGTCCGCCTGCTCAGAGCAGGTGGACAGGGTTATGGAGAAGCAGTCTTTAGACCGCTGCTTCATACGTGCTGTTTCTGGCGAGTCTGAAGACTCGCCAGAAACACGGGCCCACAAGCTTCATACCGAGCTTGATAAATGGGCCTCTATGTGCAGTGATCAGTCAACTGATCGTATGTAGCGGAATACTAACAAGGATTTTCTTTTTAAATCTATAATTGCCTATGATATCTAATAAATAATTAAGATTACAAACCTTTGCTCCAGACAAGACAAAAAAAGACCTCATATGGCTTCCTGAGTAATAATGATAACATTAATCACGTCCTCAAGGAAATATTTAACTAAGACAACAATTGAACTTTGCTTTAGCTGTTTCAACCTGATACCAGATGATGCTTTCACTGATAACCTTCCAGCTAGTACAAATCCATCCATATATTTTCATTCCAATTCATTTCTGTAACAATAGGAAGCTTTTATATTTCAAGATTAGTTTTCCAACAATTGGGGTATATTTCATTCTAGATGAAAATCTGATCTGCAAAAATCCCACACATATTAATAGAGATTTCTTGTAGCAATCCATGGATAATCTGTTCAAGTGGAAAATAATAGTACTGAAGCCTTTCAGTGCTAAGCCATTTCAAACTGCTTTGCTAAAGTTGTTTTAGTTGTTTGGCATTTATTGCATTTACACACAAGTTTTAACTTTTTAACTTTTCTCTTTTCTTTCATGTAATTGGCAAGAGTCCATGAGGTAGTGACGTATGGAATATACAATCCTACCAGGAGGGGCAAAGTTTGCCAAACCTCAAAATGCCTATAAATACACCCCTCACCACACCCACAATTCAGTTTTACAAACTTTCGGCTAGATTACGAGTTTTGCGGTAACCTGAAAAAGCAGCGTTAACAGGTCCTAATGCTGCTTTTTCACTACCACTGGTATTAGGAGTCTTGCAGGTTTAGGGGCATCGCACACTTCTTTGGCCTTACCGCAAACCAACTTACGTAAAGTTTGTAAAGTCTTTTTCTATGGGACTTCCATAGCGCTGATATTACGAGTTTGTCCTGGGAGGCCAGAAAGTGAGCGGTACACCCTCCACCTCCAAGATTCCTAAGGCATTCTAAAGTCAGTAGTTATAAGTTTTACACTACAACACCGTAGCATAAAACTCATAACTAAAGTGCTAAAAAAGTACACTAACAGCCATAAACTACCTATTAACCCCTAAACCGAAGCCCTCCTGCATCGCAAACACTATAATAAAGTTTTTAACCCCTAATCTGCCACTCTGGACATCGCCGCCACTAGAATAAACATATTAACCCCTAAACTGCCACACTCCCGCCTCTATTAACCCCTAATCTGCCGCCCCTAACATCACCGCCACCTACCTTAATTTATTAACCCCTCACAAAATCGCCGCCACCTACATTATATTTTTTAACCCCTAATCTGCTGCCCCAACATCATAGCCACCTACATTATATTTATTAACCCCTCATAAAAAACACAGTTTTCGCCACACAACCTAGAGTCAACTAAGACGCAGGAAATGACGAACTTGCGTCATTACAGACACACATTCACGCCCAAAAAAATTCTTGCGCCAAGAATGACGCAATAAATAACAGCATTTTGCGTCCTAGCGAGCCTAATTTGCCTGCAAGTTTTACAAAGAAAAAACAAGTCAAATTGAAAAGACTACACCCCAGGTAAGAAAAACTTCCTAAAATATGATTCCCATAGCGAAACTGCCAGACTGCAAAGGGAAATACACAGAGACCTGACTCATGGCAAATATAAGTAAAAAACATATATTTAAAACTTTATACATAAAGCGCCAAACCATAGCTGAGAGTATCTTATAAATAATGATACATACTTACCGAAAGACACCCATCCACATATAGCAGATAGCCAAATCAGCACTGAAAGCTATCAGCAGAGGTAATGGTATATAAGAGTATATCGTCGATCTGAAAAGGGTTGTAGGAGATGAATCCCTACGACCGATAACAGAGAACCCTTGAAAAGATTCCCCGCAAGGGAAACCCTCTGACACTGTACTCTGAGAGGAAATGGGATTCAGAATGCTTAGAAGCACTTATCACAGAATAAATCATAAAAATCAAGCAACTTACTTCACCAGTTTTGCGTTATGAGCTGTGCGGTGCTAACGTGCAGTTTTTTCTCACCGCTCACTTACCTGCAGCGCTAGTATTACAGGTTTTAACAAACCCAGCGTTAAAAGGCAAGCGTAGAGCAAAATTGAGCTCCATACGGCACTTCAATACCAGCGCTACTTAAGTCAGCGGTGAGCTGTTTGTACGTACTCGTGCACGATTTCCCCATAGACATCAATGGGGAGAGCTGGCTGAGAAAAAGTCTAACACCTGCCAAAAAGCAGCGTAAAACTCAGTAACGCAGCACCATTGATTCCTATGGGGAAATAAAAGTTATGTTTACACCTAACACCCTAACATGAACCCCGAGTCTAAATACCCCTATTCTTACACTTATTAACCCCTAATCTGCCGCCCCCGACATCGCCGACACCTGCATTATACTTATTAACCCCTAGTCTGCCGCTTCGGACATCGCCGCCACCTACATTATATTTATTAACCCCTAATCTGCTGCCCCCAACATCGCCGCCACCTACATTATATTTATTAACGCCTAATCTGCCGCCCCCAATGTCGCCACAATTTAACTACACTTATTAACCCCTAATCTGCCACCCCCAACGTCGCAGCCACAATTCTAAATTTATTACCCCTAAATCTAAACCTAACCCTAACACCCCCTAACTTAAATTTAATTTAAATAAATCTAAATAAAAATTACTATTATTACCTAAATAATTCCTATTTAAAACTAAATACTTACCTATAAAATAAACCATAAGATAGCTACAATATAACTAATAGTTACATTGTAGCTAGCTTAGGATTTATTTTTATTTTACAGGCAAGTTTGTATTTATTTGAACTAGGTAGAGTAGTTATTAAATAGTAATTAACTATTTAATAACTACCTAGCTAAAATAAATATAAATTTACCTGTAAAATAAAACTTAACCTAAGTTACACTAACACCTAACACTACACTACAATTAAATCAATTACCTACATTAAATACAATTAAATAAATTAAATTAGCTAAATCACAAAAAAACCCACTAAATTACAGAAAATAAAAAACAAATTACAAGATATTTAAACTAATTACACCTAGTCTAATAGCCCTATCAAAATAAAAAAGCCCCCCCCAAATAAAAAAAAATCCTAGCCTAAACTAAACTATCAATAGCCCTTAAAAGGGCCTTTTGTGGGGCATTGGCCCAAAGAAATCAGCTCTTTTACCTGTAGAAAAAAATACAAACAACCCCCCAACAGTAAAACCCACCACCCACACAACCAAACCCCAAATAAAATCTTAACGGAAAAAACCTAAGCTCCTCATTGCCCTGAAAAGGGCATTTGGATGGGCATTGCCCTTAAAAGGGCATTTAGCTCTATTGCAGGCCCAAAGCCCTAACCTAAAAAATAAACCCACCCAATGCACCCTTAAAAAAATCCCAACACTAACCCCTGAAGATTCACTTACCGGGAGAAGTCTTCATCCAAGCAGTAAGATGTCCTCAATGAAGCCGGCAGAAGTGGTCCTCCAGACGGTCAGAAGTGGTCTTTCAGATGGGCAGAAGTCTTCATCCAGACGGCATCTTCTATCTTCATCCTTCCGGCGAGTAGCGAGTCCATCTTAAAGACATCCAACGCGGAGCATCCTCTTCATCCGATAGACTGACGATGAATGAAGGTACCTTTGAATGACGTCATCCAAGATGGCGTCCCTTAGATTCCGATTGGCTAATAGAATTCTATCAGCCAATCAGACTTAAGGTAGAAAAAATCCTATTGGATCCTGATTGCATCAGCCAACAGGATTTTTTTTTTTTCCTCAGCAGAAGAGGATGCTCCACGTCGGATGTCTTGAAGGTGGACCGATCCGCGCCGGAAGGATGAAGATAGAAGATGCCGTCTGGATGAAGACTTCTGCCCATCTGGAGGACCACTTCTGCCCGTCTGGAGGACCACTTCTGCCGGCTTCGTTAAGGACATCTTGCCACTTGGAAGAAGACTTCTCCCGGTAAGTGAATCTTCGCGGGTTAGTGTTAGGATTGTATTGGGTGGGTTTATTTTTTAGGTTAGGGCTTTGGGCCTGCATTAGAGCTAAATGCCCTTTTAAGGGCAATGCCCATCCAAATGCCCTTTTCAGGGCAATGGGGAGCTTAGGTTTTTTAGTTAGGATTTTATTTGGGGGGTTGGTTGTGTGGGTGGTTGGTTTTACTGTTGGGGGGGTTGTTTGTATTTTTTTTTACAGGTAAAAGAGCCGATTTCTTTGGGGCAATGCCCCACAAAAGGCCCTTTTAAGGGCTATTGATAGTTTAGTTTAGGCTAGGGTTTTTTTTATTTTGGGGGGGGGCTTCTTTTATTTTGATAGGGCTATTATATTAGGTGTAATTAGTTTAAATATCTTGTAATTTGTTTTTTATTTTCTGTAATTTAGTGGGGTTTTGTGATTTAGCTAATTTAATTTAATTTATTTAATTGTATTTAATGTAGGTAATTGATTTAATTGTAGTGTAGTGTTAGGTGTTAGTGTAACTTAGGTTAGGTTTTATTTTACAGGTAAATTTGTATTTATTTTAGCTAGGTAGTTATTAAATAGTTAATAACTTTTTAATAACTATTGTACCCAGTTAAAATAAATACAAACTTGCCTGTAAAATAAAAATAAATCCTAAGCTAGCTACAATGTAACTATTAGTTATATTGTAGCGATCTTAGGGTTTATTTTATAGGTAAGTATTTAGTTTTAAATAGGAATTATTTAGGTAATAATAGTCATTTTTATTTAGATTTATTTAAATTATATTTAAGTTAGGGGGTGTTAGGGTTAGATTTAGGTTTAGGGGTTAATACATTTAGAATAGTGGCTGCGACGCTGGGGGCGGCAGATTAAGGGTTAATAAGTGTAGGTAAGTTGTGGCGACAAGATTAGGGGTTAATAATTATAATATAGGTGGTGGTGATGTTGGGGGCATTAGATTAGGAGTTAATAAATATAATGTTGGTGGCGGCGATGTCCGGAGCGGCAGATTAGGGGTTAATAAGTATAATGCAGGTGTTGGTGATGTCGGGGCGGCAGATTAGGGGTTAATAAGTGTAAGATTAGGGGTGTTTAGACTCGGGGTTCATGTTAGGGTGTTAGGTGCAGACATAACTTTTATTTTCCCATAGGAAACAATGGGGCTGCGTTAGAAGCTGAACGCTGTTTTTTTGCAGGTGTTAGGTTTTTTTCAGCCAGCTCAGCCCCATTGTTTCCTATTGGGAAATCGTGCACGAGCACATTTAGCCAGCTTACCACTGACTTAAGCAACGCTGGTATCGAGGTGAGATGTGGAGCTAAATTTTGCTCAACGCTCACTTTTCTGAGGCTAACGACGGCTTAAAGAAAACTTGTAATACCAGCGTTGTTTAAAGGGAGCAGTAAGAAAAAAAGGAGCGTTAGCACCGCACAGCCTTACTGTCAAAACTCGTGATCTAGCCATATATCTCTAGCTGTAGTGTGTAACAGTTGTCATGATAAGTTTATAAGCTTTTGCATGCATTAAAGGTTTCTATTAGTGCTAGTACAGTATCTGTTGTTCCTTCAACATCTAAAGTACATGATATCCCTGTTGATATGAAAAATTATATTGCTGATGCGATACAGAAGGCTATGACTGTTATACCGCCTTCAAATAAATGTAAAAGGTATATTCGTTCTTTGTTAAAAGAAGTGTTGATAACTTTGGATATTGAGGAGTCTGGTCCTCTTGATAATAAGTCCAGTAAACATTTAAATTCTGTCTATAAACCTCCTTTGTCTACTCCTTAAGTTTTTCCTGTTCCTGATGCTATTTCTGATGTTATTGCTAAGGAATGGTCTAAGCCTGGTTCTTCTTTTGTTCCTTCTTCAAGGTTTAAAAAGTTGTACCAGTGGCTAAGTTAGAGTTTTGGGAAAAAGTCCCTAAGGTTGATGGGGCTATTTCTACTCTTGCTAAACATACTACTATTCCTATGGAAGATATAACTTCTTTTAAGGATCCTTTAGATAGGAAAATGGAATCTTATCTAAGGAAAGCTTATTTGTATTCTGGCTATATTCTCAGACCTGCCATTTCTATCAGAATGTACTAAGAGATGCAAAAAAGAGGTTTGCAGCACAAAGAAAAGACTGTTAGTTACAGGACTAGTTTGATACTAAGACCCACTGCTGGGATATTCTCAAATGAGTGATATGAAGGGGGCGGAGCCAGCAGCAGAAGCAGCAAGACGTGCCATTTCAGAGCTCCTGCCATCTGCTTAATAAATCTCATATTTTTGGCACTTTGAATATCCTTATACTGCGGGACCTGGTTCTCAATGAGTCTAGGAATACAAAATAAAGGATATGAGACAATAATACATAATAGCTGACAAAATCAACAGTACAAAGGCCGTCCAGTTTGTCTGCCGCATGTAGCAAGCCGCCATACTACAGGACTTTTTCACATAATCTCTTTCCCTAGAGATACATCTCTAAAACTTTACCTCCTTGAGAGGATACTCAGCATCTCCGCTGGGATACCAGGCATGAAGAGACCGCAAGCAATTCTCTTAACCCCTATGTTACAGCATGGAGGAGGTTTCTTATTCTACAATACTAGCTCTATTTGCAGAATCTGAGCGGCAAATACACTGCAGATTTGATCGCCTTATGGAACTGATTGAGACCCCTCTGACACAACCCTGCAAGCTTACTATGGTAAAGGGGACAGTTCCAAGCAATTTGACATGTGGCCTACGGCCACAGGATGTAAATACATGTACCAGAGCTTTTGGTTTGGGAGAGAGGCAGTGGTATGCTGGCCCTGGAGAAACCAGGCTGAGAGACGCCAAAAACCTGGGAACTCCAGAAGGAATGGGCCCTCCTATGCTAGACACAGATATGAAGGCAGCGGTGGTCGATACCGCGCAAGAACAGGCAGAGGCTCATGACTGTTGCCGAGATAGACGTACCCAGATGGCTGCCGTTTACCTGGTCATATGGAGGAGACCAGTGGAAGGCGATGTGGAGGATTGTTGGATGTCGGTGGCCTGCTATTCTTTTGCTGCTCTGGCTCTCTGCAGCGGCCTAGGGCTGTGGTACACGACGGAGTGCTCGTCGGAGTGCTTCCGGATCTTGATGTGGTCGCAAGAGTCGTGGTTGGGTAAAGTTACAGACATTAAGACAGCCTGTGGCCTGCTAGGCCTGACCTAACCCCACCCCAGAACTACTCTCACTCTGAAGACTGTTACCTCATGAGACATAGGGAATGTGGGCTTGCTGAAGCGGATCAGCCAAAGCCCCTGTTCACTATTTGTAATGTAGATAATGACATTTATTATAAAGTTGGACTGTATTGAGAGGTAAAGGTGCGGTGTTTGTTAGACAGGGAGTAGTCCTCCCCCTCCAATTCATATAAGCTACACTGTAGGTCTGACATAGGCCTGTTCCCCTTCCCTGTTAAGCAATAGTCTGTGCATGGTCTGGCACTGGGTAATTGGCAATAACCCTTGTGAGTTTAGAGGGATAGTTGGCAAAGTCAGGCTAAGATCAGATATGTGTGTATAGGGGTCTGTCTTGTCGCTGTATAACTACTCAAACCTTGCGGGATGTTTTTTTGTTTTTGTTTTGTTTTTTGTAATAAAGCTTTATTGATAAAAGATTTGACAATATATACATGCATATGAAAAACTATTACAACATAGCATCATTTTGTGATTATACACGTTATTCTAAGCTTATCTTTTCTTGTACATCTTGTCTTTGATAGTGTACCGTTAAGCAAATTATAGTCAAATCTTTTGTTATACATATGAACTGCATTTGTAAGAGTTAAACTATAAACTTTGTCAGAAACAGATTAATCAGGCTTTAAGAAGAAGATAACAATTATCAGATCTTCGGCTTTTAACACATTGCCGAGAGTATCTAGATACCTGATATTAGTCATTCTGCAGATGCAGAAAGAGAAAGGTAATCAGACCGGAAAATTAGTAAGAGAGTAGGGGGGAAATAAGAAGAGTCGAGTAAGTAGGGGAAGGGGGGAGGAGGGAGGGGAAAGAGAGGTGGGGAAAGAGAGAGGGGGGGAAAGAGGAAAAAAAAAAAGGGGGGGGGGAGGAGGAGGGGGGGATGGAGGGAAAGGCAAGGGAGAGAGATATACATCATCCAGCCACTGTTCGCTGAACTAAAGTCCACGGCCCTCCCAGGTCAGCAACATCATTTCATGAGTGCAGAGTTTACCAATTCTTAAATAGTGGTACCTTTCTAACCCTAACAGCTCCCCAACCTTAGCCTTCCATTCCGATATATTTGGAGTGGTTTGTTTTTTCCAGTATAAGAGGATGAGAACCTTTGCAGCATTCAGCATTAGGAGGAGGAGCAAGTATTTGTCCTCCCCTATAATCTTGGGCAGTTGGTGGTATATTAAGTAGTTAGGGCTTGGGGGAATAAGAACCCCCAGTTTTCTGCTCATTTCTCCCAGTATCGCTTCCCAATAAGTTTTTATATGTGGGCACGACCACCAGATATGGATGAGAGTACCCTCCTCTCCACATCCTCTCCAGCATCCCCCACCAGTCTGTGGATATATTTTTTGAGTCTTTGAGGGGTGAGATACCATCTGCTTAGTAACTTATAATGTGATTCCTGTATTTTAGCTGAAACGGACGCCCTTGTCGCCCTCTCGAATATTTTTAACCACTCTTTGTCAGAAATTTCTTGTTCCAAGTCTTCCTGCCAAGCCGGTGTGTATGTTGGAAGGGAAGCCCTATTACCCGTGATCAAGAGTTTGTAAATTTGGGATATCAGATGTATTGGAGTATGTGACATGGTACAAAGCATCTCAAAAGGTGTCCTTCTCCTGGTCAGGGCTGCTCTGTTCTTATGTGTGCTATAATAATGTCTAACCTGTGCCTCTCTGAACCATGATGAGAAAATATCTTTATCCCATTCAATCAGCTCTGGTCTAGCTTTTATCTTGTCTTGGTGAAGGATATTGAGCACTGCTGTGTCCCTTAGGTTATTGACTTTATTTGGAAAATATGGCCCTGTTTCTACTCCCGTATCAGGGTTCTCCCTTATCGGGGTGACCGGAGAGTCAAAGGAGGACAAACCGGTGTCTTTATTGATTAGTCTATCCCACCCTGAGAACACTTCGTTCAGTAGTGGGTATTTTTGAATTATAGTTGGTCTATTATTAGGGGATATCCACGCTAGCGTCCCAGTGTTACCCCTCTGCAAAATTGCATTATCTAATTGGATCCATGCCTTATGCGGGGAGTTGTGGCACCACTCCACCATTCGTTGGAGTAATATAGCCCTTTGGTAGATCCGCATATCAGGGACTCCTATTCCCCCCCCCCCCCCCTCCCTGGTCATGTAAATGGTTTTTTTCCTTATCCTAGGCCTGCAGCCGTTCCATATGTAGGATTCCATGGCTGACTGGATCTGATGCAAATAGTGTGAGGATGTAGAGGACCCTGGGCAACACATTCATTTTAACAACCCCCACCCGGCCCAGCCAGGAGATGGTTTTGTTCTTCCAATTTGCCAGATCCCGTAGCACCTCGTCTCTAATACGTTTATAATTAATCTCTGCTATATCTTTTATCCTCGATGTGATTGAGATACCTAGATATTTCAAGGTATGGTGTGCTACTTTTATCGGGCAATCCTGACTAAGGGCCTCAAACCTCTCCTGTGGGACAGAGATGTTCAAGATCTCAGATTTGGAGGGGTTGAGTAGAAAATTCGACACATCGCCGAATCTTGAGAACTCATCCAAGGCGGCCTTTAAAGACCGGTCGGGATCAGTGATCGTCAGAAGTATATCATCCGCGTACATTGCGAGTTTGTGTTCTGAACCTCCGACTGTAACCCCCCCTTATCTGTGGGTGAGCCCTGATTTTGCTGGCCAGTACCTCTATCGTAAGCGCAAACAGGAGGGGGGACAGGGGACAGCCCTGTCGCGTCCCATTGTTAATCAGGAATGTGTCAGACAGGGTTCCATTTACCCGGACTTTCGCGTTTGGAGCGGAGTACAGTGACATAGTTCTGTTAATAAATTTGGGCCCGAAGCCGAATTTTCCCAACGTTTGTTGCATAATTGACCAGTCAATCCGGTCGAACGCTTTTTCGGCGTCAGTTGATACCAACGCCATTGGAATCTGATTATTATGAGCATATGAGATTAACTGTATAACTCTTAGGGTGTTATCCCTAGCCTCACGTCCGAGAATAAATCCCACCTGATCTGTTGAGACTAGCTGTGGGAGAAACTTGTTAAGACGGTTGGCGATGACCCTGGCCAGAATCTTAACGTCAGAATTTAGCAGAGATATGGGACGGTAATTCTCCGGTCTGTCCTCTGCTTTCCCAGGTTTTGGGATTACGGCTATGTGTGCCTCCAACATGGTATGGGGCAAAAGGGGGGTCTCCGCCAGCGCATTGAACAATTTCAGCATTTCTGGGGCCAGAATATCGACATAGAGTTTATAATACTTAGCACCGTAGCCATCCGGCCCTGGACTTTTACCCGCGGAAAGGTCCTTTATAGCCTGCTTAATTTCTATCAGAGTGATAGGGGACTCAAGAGCCTCAGAGTCTTGCTCCGTTAGTTTGGGCAAGTCTGCATCCAGAAGATACTGTTTCATCTTCTGCATTCTGTCGGGAGGAAGGGGAATCATCTCATCCCCCTCCTCCCGTGGTTGAATATTATATAGGGACTCATAATATGCACCAAAGATTTCTGCTATTGACTTCCCATCTTCTCTGAGAACACCCTCCCGATTCACCATTTGGTGGACGTAATGTTTTGTCCGTTTACGCACGATTGCCCTGGCCAACATCCTTCCCGCCTTGTCCCCTTGTTCAAAGAAGCGCTGTTTCAGGTACAGCGCCTTTTTTTTATAGTCTACTTGAAGGAACTCAAGTAGGTCTGCTCTCGCTCGAGCCAAGTCTGCTTGAAGTTTTGTTTTTGTAGGGTGCAACTTGTGCTCCCGTTCATTGATTTCCACTCTAGACAACAGAGCTTTATACTGATTATTTCTTTGTTTCGTCAGCTTAGCTTTTTGCTTTATTATGAGACCTCTAATAGTACATTTGTGGGCCTCCCAAATATCTGTGCCATGAGACTCAGTGTCTGCATGTATACGAAAGTATTCTACTAAAGCCCTCTCGACCTCTAACCTAAAGATCTTATCTTCGAATAATGTGTCATCCAATTTCCAAATGTAAGGAGTGACAGACACATTAGGCCACAGGATGGTACAACTGACTGGTGCATGGTCGGACCATGTGATATTATGTATGTTACTACTTGTTGTTATAGAGAGGCCTGCTGGGTCTGTGAATAAGTAATCTATTCTAGAATACTTCCTGTGTGGGTGAGAGTAGAATGTGAAATTTTTCGTGGTAGGGTGGTGTACACGCCAAATATCGTGTAATGCTAACTCCCTCAATGAAGAGGACATACGCTTAAGGTTCCTATGGGGGACACTGGAGAGTCTGTTCGAGGTATCTAGGGCTGGGTTTAGTGATGCATTTAGATCACCTCCCATGAACAAAACACCACACTGTACCTCCATTACTTTATGCAATATTTTCTGGAGAAAAAGGTGTTGAGCTGTATTGGGACAATATATATTAGCAAGTGTGACAAGTGTGCCACACAGGGTTCCCGTAAGGATAATGTACCTACCCTCTGGGTCACGACATACTTGCTGGAGCTGAAAAGGAGTTTTCGAACTGATAAGGATACCCACCCCATTTTGTTTCTTGGGACCTGACGCAAAATAAGCTTTGGGGTAATGGTGGCTATACCATCTAGGTTCATGCGCAGCAGAAAAATGAGTCTCCTGTAAAAAGATGACATCCCCCCCTCGTCTATGTAAGTCTCTTAACACTATAGAGCGCTTACCTGGGCTATTGAGACCTTTCACATTGACAGAAATCAACTCAGTGGACTGATGCCTACCCGTGGGCCGTAAATTTGCCATAGCACCTGGAGGAGAGGGAGGAGGGAAAGAAAAAAAATTAAAAAAAAAGGGGGGTGGGGGGAAAGTGTAGGAAGGAAGGGCTTGAAAGGGGGAAGATGTAAGATATAGAAAGGTCAGGGAAGAGAATCCCTGAAAGCACGAAACAATAGACAAATAATACAAGACTAATACAGCAATATAAACAGCAATATGGAGTCTTTGTACATATAAGGCACTAAATTGACACAATCAAAGAGTCAAATACAATCGTAAAGAAATAAACTTACCTATTAGGGAAAGTGTTCCCTGTGCTCTCACAAAACATATGAACTTTTAAACATTATACATTAAACAAATACATTCTTTAGGTTAAATCCTATTCAATTTTTCTATACCCATTGTTCCTAGCTAAATTATGAAAATGAACTAGCACTGCATATGGGGATGATCCCTAGACTTTTACCAAGCTTCACTTTCTCTGCACAATGTTTTGGACCCAATTGTGTGTTTTAGTACATCTATGCTTTGAGAGCTGTGGTCCCGGGCAACGTATGGGCCCATGCACTCCACAATCCTCCCTAACGAGTCAAACATTATACGATTGTAATATAACTGCAGAGTATATCCTAATCTGAAGTATGTCTATAACATCCCCTCACCTCATATCTAAGTGAAGCCTCTTAATTGACCTATTCCCTAATCCCTCAAAGATAAACCTTCAACTATATGATAACTTGTAACTTAAATATGTGAAACAAATGTGCTTAGGCATAACAAATGTCCAAGCCTTTAGAAAACAGGCTCTTGTCAGCGTCTTGATATGTCCCCAATGGGGCACAACGACAGGGTAGGAATGTCAAACCTGATTTTAAGTGCAGATAAGGTTTTTCTCCCCAAGAAACCTTGGATCACCCAGGGAGTTGTTGGATCTCGCCCTGCTCCTCATCAGCCTGGTCTGCCGAGGCCCCCGGCCTCCTTGGTGGTGGTCGTATGTGGAGACCCAAAGCTTGATTAAAAGAAGGCAGGTCCTCCATGTTTCTGAAAACATGTGTAGCGTTGTTCCTCGTGACGATTAAACAAGTGGGGAAACCCCATCTATAGGGGATCTTTTTGTCCTTCAGTGTGGCAGTGATAAATCGGAGGTCCCGTCTTTTCTGTAGGGTGGCTTGACAGAGATCGGAGTATACCTGTAATTCAGATCCTCTGAATTCTATAAGCTGTTTAGACCTAGCCATCCGCAGAATGTCCTCTTTATCCTTAAAAGACAACAATTTTAAGATTATGTCTCTGGGAGGGGCTCTGTTTGGCGGTTTAGGGCGCAAGGCCCTGTGTGCCCTTTCTATCATAATTTCAGGGCCTGCTTCTGTATTCTTAAGGTATTTAACAAAGTCTTGTATGTAGGCCTGGATCGCCGGGGGTTCAACCGTTTCCGGGACTCCCCTCAATCTCAAATTGTTTCTGCGGCTCCTGTTTTCCAGGTCCTCTATACGGTCCATTAACGTGTGCACTGTGCTTTCCTGAGCCTGTATAAAGCTGGCCTGGAGTTGGAGATCTGAGTTGAGTGCCTCATGTTTCTCTTCGATTTGGATAACCCTATGATCAACTGCAGCTATTTCTTTCTTCAGCTCACCAAACATGGACTTGAAGTCCTTCATAGCCTCCTTTATGTCATCTTTAGAGGAGAGATGACTGATGTCTTCCTTTGTAACGAAGTTTTGATGCCTCCCCACAGGTTCAGAGCAATGGACTTGTGCTGTGGCCGCTATAGTATGTGTTTCATATCTGGCAGGCGGAGCTGCAGCGTCCGCAGCAATCAGATAGTTCTCCATCATGGAGGACTGGGTACTTTTTGCAGGTGTAGGGTTTCTTTTACTGGTCATTGCCGCAGACAAGCTGCAGACCCCGCCGCCACCAGCAATAGATAATTTCAGTATACTGAGGTAGTGACTGCAATATACTAATGCAGGGATAGATACAGGGAGTGCAGAATTATTAGGCAAGTTGTATTTTTGAGGATTAATTTTATTATTGAACAACAACCATGTTCTCAATGAACCCAAAAAACTCATTAATATCAAAGCTGAATATTTTTGGAAGTAGTTTTTAGTTTGTTTTTAGTTTTAGCTATTTTAGGGGGATATCTGTGTGTGCAGGTGACTATTGCTGTGCATAATTATTAGGCAACTTAAAAAAAACAAATATATACCCATTTCAATTATTTATTTTTACTAGTGAAACCAATATAACATCTCAACATTCACAAATATACATTTCTGACATTCAAAAACAAAACAAAAACAAATCAGTGACCAATATAGCCACCTTTCTTTGCAAGGACACTCAAAAGCCTGCCATCCATGGATTCTGTCAATGTTTTGATCTGTTCACCATCAACATTGCGTGCAGCAGCAACCACAGCCTCCCAGACACTGTTCAGAGAGGTGTACTGTTTTCCCTCCTTATAAATCTCACATTTGATGATGGACCACAGGTTCTCAATGGGGTTCAGATCAGGTGAACAAGGAGGCCATGTCATTAGATTTTCTTCTTTTATACCCTTTCTTGCCAGCCACGCTGTGGAGTACTTGGACGCGTGTGATGGAGCATTGTCCTGCATGAAAATCATGTTTTTCTTGAAGGATGCAGACTTCTTCCTGTACCACTGCTTGAAGAAGGTGTCTTCCAGAAACTGGCAGTAGGACTGGGAGTTGAGCTTGACTCCATCCTCAACCCGAAAAGGCCCCACAAGCTCATCTTTGATGATACCAGCCCAAACCAGTACTCCACCTCCACCTTGCTGGCATCTGAGTTGGACTGGAGCTCTCTGCCCTTTACCAATCCAGCCACGGGCCCATCCATCTGGCCCATCAAGACTCACTCTCATTTCATCAGTCCATAAAACCTTAGAAAAATCAGTCTTGAGATATTTCTTGGCCCAGTCTTGACGTTTCAGCTTGTGTGTCTTGTTCAGTGGTGGTCGTCTTTCAGCCTTTCTTACCTTGGCCATGTCTCTGAGTATTGCACACCTTGTGCTTTTGGGCACTCCAGTGATGTTGCAGCTCTGAAATATGTCCAAACTGGTGGCAAGTGGCATCTTGGCAGCTGCATGCTTGACTTTTCTCAGTTCATGGGCAGTTATTTTGCGCCTTGGTTTTTCCACACGCTTCTTGCGACCCTGTTGACTATTTTGAATGAAACGCTTGATTGTTCGATGATCGCGCTTCAGAAGCTTTGCAATTTTAAGAGTGCTGCATCCCTCTGCAAGATATCTCACTATTTTTGACTTTTCTGAGCCTGTCAAGTCCTTCTTTTGACCTATTTTGCCAAAGAAAAGGAAGTTGCCTAATAATTATGCACACCTGATATAGGGTGTTGATGTCTTTAGACCACACCCCTTCTCATTACAGAGATGCACATCACCTAATATGCTTAATTGGTAGTAGGCTTTCGAGCCTATACAGCTTGGAGTAAGACAACATGCATAAAGAGGATGATGTGGTCAAAATACTCATTTGCCTAATAATTCTGCACTCCCTGTAGTTCCAGTCAGCTGCTTTGAATTTAAAATAAAGGTTTCAAGTTTACTGAGTTACTCTTCAGGGAAAAGCTTATAGTCTCATTCGGCCACTCTCTTATGAATAAAGCAGCCTATTTGTAAGGGGATTTAGAAAGTCTCTATTGGAGGAAATTCAGGCTCCAGGCCCAGCTCTGCATGGGCCGCTGCACCACCAGTGATGACCCCCTCTGCTTTACTTTAAGTGTTAATCTCCTTGCCCGGTCGATGGTTAAAGGGCAATGATACAGCACAGCACTCCCCCTTAGATCTGCTCAGGAACTTATAGGCCCAAATCCTATCCGTGCGTGCGTTCAGTGTAGCTCCCCTGACCTTACCCTCTGAGCCAGAATCGGCCTCAACGGTCAATGTTGTGGGGCTATTCCCTTCGGCTCCTCCCACCTCAGGTACTCACAAAGTCCGGGGTTATCTTGAGAAAGGCCTCTGCACCGCTCCGCCGCCAGCTCACCTCAGTGACGCTACCTCTGGGCTTCCGTAGCGGTAGTCGTCACGATGCCTTCAACCGCGGGACTTCAGTCGGATCGGTAAGCTGTTAAATTGTCCCAGCGCAGATCAGAAGCGGCAACAGAGCAGTCAGGGGGGGTAACAAGGAACAGCAGATCGCCACCAGCTAGGCCCTCAGCCGTTGCTTTTTCAGTCCTCTGAGTAACTTTATAGGCCGCAGCCGGACACGTAGCTTCCTAGGCTCCGGTTCTCCTAACCTGCTGTAGTAAATTAGTCTATTTAATAGGGGAATCCGTTCAGTGTATCAGCCAATACAAATTATAGGGTATAGAGCGATAGTCAATGTATTTGTTGCATTGTGAGAATAACAGGGACTACGGAGCTTTCTCAGCAAGCAGCCATTTCCATTCGTGGCTTGGCTCCGCCCCCCGCGGGATGTTTTTTTATATGTGCCAGAGGTGGGAAGAAGATAACATAAAATTTATATTTTGCTCCTTATTAATTTATTTGTTCATAGGCGCTACTCCCTAGCTTGGGGTGAGTTTTTTGGGACTAAGATATCTACAGAACATGTAAATGCCGATGTGATATGTCCTGTAACTTGCCTCACATACTGTACAGTTTTGCAAGCCTTAATGTTATCACTCCACACTGTATATTATAATGTTATGCTAACCTACCTATAGCTGTGTAACTGGTACTTCCTGTGCTAGGACCAGGATTTAAGCTATGTGCAGTAGGTGGTAAGATTCTAGAGCTAAGTGGAGTAGTGAGGGGAGATTCAGATAATTATTAAGGGCCCATCTACCTCAATGTGCACTGTTATCTCTGTTATCTCACACTGCATAGTATAATGTTATTATATCTACAGCTTTACAACTAATATTGCTGTGTTGGATACACATTAGATAATTCCTGCATGCCTCTTTATACAAGTACATATACTCTTGAGGAAATAGAGATCCTGCACCTACAACATATAGTACCCAGAATGCTGGTCTTAGGTATAAATAAAGGTTTGAAGGAAGACTATATTCTTTCCAGTTTTTCCTACCTCTTATTTCCCCTGCACATAGGCTTAGTTTTTCAAATGACCCTAGTTGTACAATTAGTTGTTATTTTTCCTGTAAAACTTCTTAGATGATAGATCGGTATAACATTGTGTATAACACCCCCAACTTGTTCTCTCTACTCTGCCCCCTTCCCCCCTTTTATGCGGTAAGGGATGAGTAATTTCTCCTCCGCATTCATACTCTGACAGAGTTATGTAGTCTCTGTCCTACCCTTAGGGCCTTTGCCTTAGATTTTACCTGCATTTGTGTAAGAAAGGCTCTGCAGATCATATTATTGAAGTTATATTTCATTAGTATTTTTAGTTCTAGAGTCCGTGAAATGTTCATCCTTGTAACTTTTGCTTATATATCAGCTCATGTATTTATTTAATGTATCTGATAGTTTCCTTGTTGAGAAGCTTAGAAGTTAGAGGATATAAGGCCCCCAACACAAGTGTTTCTCGAGTTCTTCATAGAATTAAATCCTGCTGGTGCGATCGATAATTAACAAGGGAAGAATAATACTGTTGTGCTTTCATATAGGTTGTGAGCTGTTGTAACTTTATGCTATTTAAACGCCAACTGAAATGTTGAAGGGTAATATGTAGAGCCGGATAAGTGAGATGTGATTCCCTGTTCAATGTTGTTTTGAACTATGTAACCATGGCCTCTTGCATTAGTGTACCTGTGATGTTGCCTTTCAATTTGTAATTGTTTTGTGTCTGTTTGGATTGCCTCAATAAAAACATTTTTCAAAAATAATAAAAATAAAAATGAGTTATATGAAAATTTAGATACTTTAAAATAACACAGACATCTTCATTCACACTAAATAACTTTATTAGGAGAAAAAATATAATAGTCCAGCTGGACTAGTACTCACGCACACACACACATACAGTTAAAACTTGCTGAAACTCAGAAAGTGCAAATATCAAGAATGCACCTATTTAATGCATGTCATTTACTCACAAGAGATATTAATGATATGTGTGTTTATACAAATAATTGACCCCTGTGGGTAAGCAAGTATGTTGTCAGCAGTTATAGCATAGTGTGTCTGGTATATATATTCACCGAAAAGCACCACACTGTTGTATATAATAAACAATACAATTTGTTAATTTGTGTGCTAAAATGTACGGTTGAAAATAGTCTCCAGCACACACCGTGTATATATATTGGTAATTCAGTCAAAGACCAAAATAATGGTTACAATGTTACTTGGGTTTGTAATTACAAATGCTGCAAGCTGTGCTGATTTTGTATCAAAAACCCTAAGTTTGAGCAAAATCGTTTATGATTCTAAAGTATGGTATATACCTTTAAGGTCTGAGAGAATTTCTATGGCTGATGTTGCGGCTGCATCAACTTTTTGGTTGGATAGATTAGCACAACGGGAAAAAGACTCTGATTTGCATAGTATTGTTCGTATGCTTCAACATGCTAATCATTTTATCTGTGATGCTATTTTTGATATCATCAAGATTAATGTTAAATCTATGTCTTTGGCTATTTTAGCTAGAAGAGCGTTATGGCTCAAATCATGGAATGCTGACATGGTATCTAAATCTAGGTTACTATCTCTATCATTCCAGGGTAATAATTTGTTTGGTTCCCAGTTGGATTCTATTATTTCCACTATTACTGGGGGAAAGGGAGTTTTTTTGCCTCAAGATAAAAAGTCTAAAGGCAAATCTAAATATTCTAATCGGTTTCGTTCCTTTCTTCAGAATAGAGAACAGGAAACCACTCTTTCCCTTAAGAACTCTGGCTACAATTGGAAGCCATCCTCAGTTGGAATAAATCCAAGCCTTACAAGAAACCAAAGCCAGCCCCCAAGACTGCATGAAGGTGCGGTCCTCAATCCAGTTCTGATGGTGGGGGGCAGATTGGAATTATTTCAAGACGTTTGGGCAGGTTCTGTTCAGAATCATTAGATTCAGAATATTGTTTCTCAGGGGTATCGAATAGGTTTCAGAATAAGACCTCCTGTGAGAAGATTTTTTCTCTCTCACGTTCCAATAAATCCTGTGAAAGCTCAGGCCTTTCTGAAGTGTTTTTCAGATCTAGAGCTTTCAGCGGTAATTGTACCATTTCCCATTCTGGAACAGGGTCTGGGTTTTTATTCAAATCTATTCATTGTCCCGAACAAGGAAAATTCTTTCAGACCAGTTCTGGATGTGAAGTTTTTTAATCAATTTGTAAGGGTCCCAACTTTCAAGATGGTGACTATAAGGACTATTCTGCCTTTTGTTCAGCAAGGTCATTACATGTCCTCAATAGACTTACAGGATACGTATCTTCACATTCCGATTCATCCAGACCACTATCGGTTTCTGAGATTCTCTTTTCTAGACAAGCATTATCAATTTGCTGCTCTTCCATTTGGCCTAACAACAGCTCCAAGAATCTTTTTGAAGGTTCTCAGAGCCCTTCTATCTATAATCAGAGAGCAGGGTATTGCGGTGTTACCTTATTTGGACAATATCTTGGTACTGGCTCAATCTTTTCATTTAGCAGAATCTCACACAAATCAACTTGTGTTTCTTCAAAGACATGGTTGGAGGATCAATTTACCAAAGAGTTCTTTGATTCCTCAGACAAGGGTCACCTTTTTAGGTTTCCAGATAGATTCAGTGTCCATGACTCTGTCTTTAACAGACAAGAGACAAATGAAATTGGTTTCTGCCTGTCGAAACCTTCAGTCTCGATCATTCCCTTCAGTGGCTATGTGCATGGAAGCTTTAGGTCTCATGACTGCAGCATCGGACGCGATCCCCTTTGCTCGTTTTCATATGAGACCTCTGCAGCTTTGCATACTAAATCAATGGTGCAGGTATTAGACTCGGATATCACAGTTGATATACTTAAATCCCAACATTCAACTCTCTCTGTCCTGGTGGTTGGACCATCATCAGATTATTCAAGGGGCCTTTTTTGTTCGTCCTTCCTGGACTGTGATTTAAACAGATGCAAGTCTCACAGGTTGGGGAGCTGTCTGGGGGTCTCTGACAGCACAAGGAGTTTGGAATCCTCAAGAAGCGAGGTTGTCAATCAATATTTTAGAACTCCATGCTATTTTCAGGGCTCTTCAGGCTTGGCCTCTATTAAAGAGAGAATCATTCATTTGTTTCAGACAGACAATATCACAACTGTGCATATGTCAATCATCAAGGGGGGACTCTCGGTACTTTAGCGATGAAATAAGTATCTCGGATACTTTCTTGGGGGGAATCCAACTCCTGTCTAATTTCTGAGATACATATCCGAGGTGTAGACAATTGGAAAGCGGATTATCTCAGTCGTCAGTCTTTACATCCAGGGGAGTGGTCTCTCCATCCAGATGTATTTTGTCAGATTGTACAGATGTGTGGTCTCCCCGAAATAGATCTGATGGCTTCCCATCTAAACTAGAAGCTTCCCAGGTACCATTCCAGGTCCAGGGATCCTCAGGCGGAGATTGTGGATGCGTTAGCTGTTCCTTGGTTTTACCAACCTGCTTAAACTTTTCCACCTCTAGTTCTTCTTCCAAGGGTGATCTCCAAGATCATATTGGAACAATCGAATGTGTTTCTGATAGCACCAGCATGTCCTCACAGGTTTTGGTATGTGGATATCTTGTCCGGATGTCCAGTTGCCAACCTTAGACACTTCCTTTAAGGCCAGACCTTCTTTCTCAAGGGCCGTTTTTCCATCAGGATCTCAAATCGCTAAATTTGAAGGTATGGAAGTTGAACGCTTAGTACTTAGTAGCGCTTTTATTAAAAATGACTATAACACCTTCATTTAACATTAAACAATGTATTTAACACTACAGAATCTTAATGTACATGTTTATCAATGTCCAATACACTATTTGAGCATAAAAATACAAAACAAAAAATAGTTACAATAAAATTTGCTGCCTGTGATGTGATTAAATAGTAGCCACTAGCCAGTTATTAGGTCTTATGACACACAAGTTCACACAACCTTGTCATGTTTTATTGGACAGTCATTCTAACAGTGTGGACACAGTGGTATGATTAACATATGAAGCAGTAATTTTGATATTTTTGCTCACCAAAATGCATTAACCATTAATGATTTTTTATTGTTGCAGCACTAGCCTAGCATCAATGATAAAAAAAATCTGACTTGCATTAATTGCAGAGGCTGAGCTACAATGAAAAATTATTAGAATTGTATTTATTTTATATATTACTTTATTTGCACTTGCAGCAGCTGCAGCAATGCATCCATCCATAAATAAAAAATAAACATATTATTAAACCAATATAACTTATTTGGGAAGTGGAACATAAACTAATATAATAAGAGATCTGTTTTGATTATTTATTAAAAATGATCTGTGTTATGGTACACTACTGGACTGCAAACTGGTATAATAAGGGTAATGTAAATATAAAATTAACTATTTAAAATTAGAGGAAAAATATTATAAAAAACAAAAATATGTGCACTGACTGCACCACTGTGTACTGTTTAGGAGATTGATGATCCATCTTCTGGGAATCTAAATCAGTAATTCTATTAAAAAGTAACCATCTCATTATCTGTATCATGATCATCCTATATATTCTGATGATGGAGTAGAGCTAGAGACTGTTCTGTAGTAGTAAAATATATTTATTATTATATTTAGAATATTATTTTATGTGTAACATAAATAATATAAATTCACAAATTTCACAAAGCAATACATCCTACAAGCAAGTAGTAGTAGCAAGTGCAACCCTTAATGAACAAACATGTTATCTAAATCTCAATGTTTACATTCACAATTTCACATGCATCACAGAAAAAAAAGTGCACTTTAAAAGTTTTAATTTTTTTTTAATACTCACTTTATTGCTCACAACTTTGAGCTGTCCCACACCCACACCACCGCTTGGCCAACGCTTGACCACCGCCACACTACTCCCAGATGACTGCAGGATGAAAGCCAGTTGCTGCCACACACTCAGAATTCTCTGCAAAAATGGCCGTTTCGTGGGCATTCTCAGGTCCGCCCACAGCCACACCCTGGTCCGCCTTTCACCCTCCCTTTCCGCCTCAGTTTTCATGAAGAATAAAGAATGTTTTTTTTCATGAAAATCGCATACTCTCACGGTTTTTAAACCGCAGCAATTAATCACGGTTTAAAACCGCATATGCGGTTAATCGTGCAGCCCTAGTACTTAGTCATAGAGGTTTCTCTGACTCAGTGATTAATACTATGCTACAGGCTCGTAAGTCTGTTTCAAGGAAGATTTATTATCGGGTTTGGAAAACCTATATTTCATGGTGTTTTTATCATAAATTCTCTTGGCATTCTTTTAGGATTCCTAGAATTTTACAGTTTCTTCAGAATGGTTTGGATAAAGGTTTGTCTGCAAGTACCTTGAAGGGACAAATCTCTGCTCTTTCTGTTTTAAGCTTCTGTGCTAAGCTTCCTGATATTCACTGTTTTATTCAGATTTTGGTACGTATCAAGCCTTTTATTAAATCAATCTCTCCTCCTTGGAGTCTTAATTTGGTTTTGAAGGCTTTGTAGGCTCCTCCTTTTGTGCCTATGCATTTTTTGGATATTAAACTACTTTCTTAGAAAGTATTGTTCCTTTTGGCTATCTCTTCTGCTAGAAGAGGTTCTGAATTGTCTGCTCTCTCTTGTGAGTCTCCTTCTCTGATTTTCCATCAGGATAAAGCTGTTTTGCAGACTTTGTTTAAATTTCTTCCTAACGTTGTGAATTCTAACAACATTAGTAGGGAAATTGTTGTTCCTTCCTTGTGTCCGAATCCTAAGAATTCTCTTGAGAAATCATTACACTCTTTGGATGTGGTAAGGGCTTTGAAATACTATGTTGAGGCTACTAAGGATTACAGGAAGACTCCTAATCTATTTGTTGTTTTTTCTGGTCCTAGGAAAGGTCAGAAATCTGCTGCCATTTCTTTGGCATCTTGGTTAAAGCTTTAACATCACAAGGCTTATTTGGAGGCGGGACAGTCTCCGTCTCAGAGAATTACAGCTCATTCTACTATAGATCAGTCGCCACTTCTTTGGCTTTTAAGAATGGAGCTTCAGTTGATCAGATTTGCAAAGCAGCAACTTGGTCTTCTTTGCATACATTTACAAATTTTTTGCATGTTGATGTGTTTACTTCTTCTGAAGCAGTCTTTGGTAGAAAAGTTCTTCAGGCAACTGTTTCAGTTTGTTCTTCTCCTTTTGATTTAATTTTTTTTCTTGAAATTTATGTGAATTTTATGAGGAAGACTTATTTTTTTTGCGGATTTATATTTTTTTCAGCGGAAATAGCTGTTTTTATTTTATCCCTCCCTTTCTAGTGACTCTTCTGTGGTCTCCCACATCTTGGGTATTTCTATCCCATATGTCACTAGCTCATGGACTCTTGTCAATTACATGAAAGAAAACATAATTTATGTAAGAACTTACCTGATAAATTAATTTATTTCATATTGGCAAGAGTCTATGAGGCCCACCCTTTTTTATGGTGGTTATGATTTTGTATAAAAGCACAATTATATTTCCAGTTCCTCTTTTTGTATGCTTTTTTTTACTCCTTATTTTATAACCCCACTACTTGGCTATTTGTTAAACTGAATTGTGGGTGTGGTGAGGGGTGTATTTGTAGGCATTTTGAGGTTTGGGAAACTTTGCCCCTCCTGGTAGGATTGTATATCCCATACGTCACTAGCTCATGGACTCTTGCCAATATGAAAGAAATGAATTTATCAGCAGACCAAGGGCTCGATTTATCAAGTCCTTCTAATCCTTTTGATTGCAGGTTCGCACAAGAGAACCTGCAGTCAGGATATATCAAGCAGCGGTCATTAGACAGCTGCTTCCCTACCCTGTTTTCCTCCTCTTAGGTGGAGAATTTCAATTTCCCTGGTCTCGTCCGACTGGGGAGATTGACAGCTCCTGCTTGCACGTGATTGGCTGTGCGCGAGTGAGGCATTGCACCTGAGCACAAAGGAGTGCTCACGTGCAATGTTAAATTGCAGCAGCAAATTGCTGCATGCCAGAGGAGAGTTTGGCTTACAGGGGCAAATATGTATGCCCCTGTCCACCATTGATTGATAAATCGAGCTTTAAGCATCTACATACATTTTTAATGTTATATGGCATACATAGTACATAGCAGTGTGTGATAAGTCGTAAGTCCCTAAACAATTCAAACACATTTTATGGTCCCACATTAAACATCAGTTCACCTTCCGTAACACAAACATTTTCATGTTTATATTGTTATTTTGTCACTGTGTACTACCATGTAATTTATGTTTAAAATGCATATAAATATTAGCTATATTTTAAAATGACACAAACCTCTGATTTGCTAGATGGGTGGATTAACCCATTTTGACAATTCTTTAATGCACTTACTTTTTCCAAACTCATTCAGTATAGCAAAAAAATAACATGTAAAGCGTAACAGAGTTGCTTCAGATGTCATCCTGTGCGACATTCAACAGCATAACATATATTTTTACACTCACCCAGTGCTCTCATTTATTTTGATTCCTGTAGTGTTTTTTTTAGCTCACATAAATATGGATCTATCACCCCTATCATCAACAACACAACAATATGTGGCTATCTATAGCTGCCAGGTGACTATTTTATGACAATCACTTGAGTTGTTATAAGAGACCTAACACAGAAGCGATGCTATGAGGTATTTATCATCGTCATGACAACAACACAGCTGTTGGACAGACAAAGGGCCCCTCATTTGGAAAAAGTGGATAACTGCTTTCAAATAAGGATTCTAAAGTCTGCCTAGGTGTTGTGGGGGGCATAGGGGATACCCCACCCTCCTGATGTTGCTCCATATTTCCATGGTTTTGTCAGGTTGTCACTGTTGCCATGGTGAACAGCACATAACCACTTGGGCGTGTGACACCTCAATTAAAAGAGGTGCCTCTCCTTCAAAAGAGGGTCACTTGCCCTGTTGCAGCACTTCTTTTGATTATGCTAACCCATAGCATCAAAAAAGCCAGCTAGCAGACAGCTGGCTGCAATTACTGTGGCAATTACCTGCTAGCTAAAGGAGCATTTGAAAATGGCTAATTCCCTCTTTCATGTAAGGGTTATTTTGTGTGTGTTGTATGTTATGTTTAAGGGGCAGGATTCATATGAAGCCACTGCCCCCGTACAATAAACATATTAGATAGTTGATTGCCATTGTTGCAATCACCTACTAACGGCCTGGTACCTTACATTGGAAAGATTAGTTGTTTGTCCTTGTAGCACAAACAGATGCTGATATTAAAAAGATTGTCAGACCCATAAGAAATGGCCTTTTTTATCTCGCCAGTCTCCCAATCTGTGCGCCTGACAATATATTGAAAGAAAGTCGACTGACCCTCCCTGATCAGGGTAATATTGCCAGTTATCTCCGATCTCAGCGGGGGGGGGGGGGGGGGGCGGCTGTATTACAAGTATGGTTACATAACTTAGACTGTGCATTCCCTAAAACAAATAAAGCTTTCTGTATTTTAACAGTTCAGATGATACATATGTATATTTAGTTTCACTGTACATTTAGTAGATTTCTCACAATGGAAATTCTCGCCACTGAAAAGCTGGCGAGACTGATATGGCTAAAAAGGTGCATCCAAGATGGAGGACAGTGCTTTTAAAATTAAAAGCTCATGACGATGTTTCCCCATTAAAATACAGGTTATGCCCATGGAACTTCCACAGAACTCCTATACATTTCTTAGGTTTACGATCTCCATTGTTAATTTAAAAAATAAATTATTATTAAACCTATAGAAGCTCTCAGGATGTGGGTATTATACAAGTATATACAATGTTTTGCTTGCACGTATCTTATTGTATTATGCTTTAATGTGTATTTTAAAGGGACAGTCAACACCAACATTGTTATTGTTTAAAAAGATAGATAACACCTTTACTGCCCATTCTCCCGCTTTGCACAACCAACACGGTTATATCATTATACTTTATAACATTTAAACCTCTAAATGTCTTCCTGTTTTTAAGCCACTACAGACAGCCTCTTATCACATGATTTTTTATTAGCTTTTCACAACAAAACAAGGCTAGTTCATGTGGGCCATATAGATAACATTGTGCTCTCTCCCAACATGCAAGTCAATATATACTATAATCGCGTTTGTAACGCGTCCGTCTGTGATGCCAGTTGCACACGCATCCTCAAAAGAATGTTGGCTTCGCGCAAAGCCAAGATAATTCACCTGGATGGAGTGAAGGCAAATGGAGCATTACAAAAACAAAAACCTTACCGCCTGCAATAAGTATTAAAAAAAAACATAACCACCCGCAATAAGTATTAAAAAAAAACTAACCATATACAATAGGCATAAAAAAATAAAAAAAACGCCCACAAAAAGTATAAAAAATAAAAATCTAACAGCCTTCAATAAGCATTAAAAAAACCATAACCACCCGCAATAAGTATTAAAAAAAAACTAACCGTCCAATAAGTTTTAAGAAAATAAACTACCTAATAAAATTATTAACCCCTAAATCCGCCAACCCCAACATCGCAAACTACCTAATACATCTATTAACCCCTAAACTGCCATTTAAGGGACACTGAACCCAAATTTTTTCTTTCATGATTCAGATTGAGCATGACATTTTAATCAACTTTCTAATTTACTCCTATTATCAATTTTTCTTTGTTCGCTTTCTATCTTTATTTTAAAAGCAGGAATGTAAATCTTAGCAACCAGCCTATTTTAGGTTCAGCACCATGGATAGCACTTGCTTATTGGAGGCTTACATTTACCCACCATAACCCAGGTTCTCAACCAAAAATGGTCCGGCTTCTATGCATCACATCACTGCTTTTTAAATAAAGATAGCAAGAAAACGAAGAAAAATTTAAAATAGGAGAAAATTAGGAGAAAATTAAAAAGTTGCTTAAAATTGCATGCTCTGTCTGAATCATGAAAGAAAAAATTTCTAATTAACCTAATAAATCTATTAACCCCTAAACCGCCATTAATTCAATTGCAATTAACATAATAAACCTATTAACCCCTAAACCGCCAAACCCTACAACACAAATAACTAATCACTAAGCCCCCTAACCTAACACCCCCTAAATTAACCCCATTTCATAAATTAAAACAATCCTAAATTACAATTAGAATAAAAAAACCTAACATTACTTAAAATTTACTTTTTTTATTTACTTAAAAATAAAGAAAACTAAGTTTAAACTAATCTAAAATTACAGAAAATAAAAAGTCTAAGATTCCACAAAATAATGAACCATATTATACAAAAAAAAAATTAAACCTAATCCCTCCACGCCATCCGCATTGCCTTCACTCTGGATGAAGATAGAAGATGATGGATCCATCTGGAAGATGACCTTCTCCGCCGCACTTCAGGAAAAGTGAGTACCTAATTAGGGCCTAGGTTTAGGCTTTTTTATTTAAATTTTTGGGTTGTTTGTTTTTAGATTAGGGTTTTTTGGGCTTGAAAAAAACTGATTGCCCTTTTAAAGGCAGTGAAAGAGCGGAATGTCCTTTTAAGGGCAATGCCCATAGAAATGCCCCTTTAGGGGCAATCGGTAGTTTAGGTTTTTTAGTGTTAGTTTTTTTTTATTTTGAGGGGTTTGGTGGGTGGAGGGGGGTTTACTGTTAGGGTGGATTTAGTATTTTTTAGAGTTAAAAGAGCTGTTTAACTTAGGGCAATGCCCTAAGGGATATTGGTAGTTTAGTATTAGCGGGTGTTTTTATTTTGGGGGGATTTTTTATGTTTATAGGGGTATTAGTTTAGGTTTAAGTTTTTTATTTTGGATACCTTTGTTTATTTTTTTCTGTAGCTTTAAAGCATAGACTGCCCTCTGGGCAGGCTTATCGCCTAGTGGATAATAGAGAGTCAGGGGCCCAGTGGATCCAAGGGACTCGGCAGGCCCTGGCTGCCAGAGAAGAGAAGTTTGATTTTTAATGTGCACAGCTGGCTGCCAGTAAAAATCAAACTGTTTGGTAAAGACAGTAACATAACAGATGTCCAGGCCATTCCTACTGTTTACTTTATATGCACACTGTTCACATTTCATGATGAAAAGATCGGTCCACAGCACTTATTAAAATGTTCACTTTATTGGAAACTAATGAACACGAATAAAAGGTGACTTTCGGAGTTGCCTCCTTAATCATACCAAGGAGGCAACTCTGAAACGTCACCTTTTATTCGTGTTCATCCAATTCCAGTAAAGTGAATATTTTAATAAGTGCTGTGGACCGATCTTTTCATCATTGCTGTTGTTTGGGGTTTTAGTATTTGTCCCCAGGTCTTCATGAGCATTAACCCACAGGTGCTGTATCCATCTACCAATACATGTTCACATTTCATGAGTGGGAGTTAAGGCAGAAGACTGGTGTAGTACAATGGCTTCAATCCTGGCCACACAGCTAAGAGTTGCCTGCCACCTGGCCATAGTTCCACTGAGTAAGATGTGCAAGGGTTCATTAGGTGGTGGCTGACTTATATAAGAAAAAATATTATTTTAGTATGCAGTGTTAATCATGCAAATTACATGACTGGTGCATGCTAAATTAAATGTATTATTTATATAAGATGTAATGCACCTTTTGCCTGGCAAGATGCAAGCTGTATAACCACACTTGACTTATATTTCTCTTGCTAGAGCGGGAAAGCCATGGGATCTCTAGTAGGATCTCGGGCTAGAGGAGTTGTCTAGTGGTAGCAAAGGGCTCAGAAGGAAAGCAAGGCATACCAATGGGGAAGCATAGATCCAGGGGTGAAACTACAGGGGGTGCAGAGGTCGCAGGTGCGACTGGGCCCCTGAGGGTGGGGGCCCAGCTTTAAAAAAAAAACTTTTTTTTTTTTTTAAATAAAAAACGTTAACCTACCACTGCCTGCACTGATATCCTTTGAATGTGACATGACTACAGGGGTTAGTGTTTCTGTTATACCCATTGGTGTTTATGTGTGTGTGTATGGTGTGTGTGTGTATGTATGTGACTGTGTGTGTATTTATGTATGTATTTGTGTTTGTGTATGTTTGTGGAACCAGCAAATTACAGACCTTGTTACTACAGCATGGGGGGGGGGTAAACAGTGTCACTATACAGTACCACTATATACAGTGTGAGGGGGGTGGACCATGTCACTGACTACTATGGTCACTTTATAAAGTACTGGGCGGGTAGGGTCAGGCCAGCCATCTCACTGGCAGATTACAGACTGTGTCACTAACTTACTATATACAGTACTGGGGGGTTAAATAGTGTCACTATATATATATATATATATATATATATATATATATATATATATATAGAGTACTGGTAAGGAAGGAGGGCACTCACAGGAGTTCATACATAGAGTAATCTTTTATTATAGTTCTTAACAAAGGTGCATTGTCAACGTTTCAGCCTTTTCTTAGGCCTTCATCAAGACAAATTTCATGATCTGAGCTCGTGCGGAACACAGCGTCCGCGTTACACTCCTTGAACGACTGAGTTCTTTGTTAAGAACTATAATAAAAGATTACTCTATGTATGAAGTCCTGTGAGTACCCTCCTTCCTTACCAGTATTCTATACATTCTAATTGAGGATTGCACCCAGGCATTGGAAACAGTTATGTGGATGGAGTGCTAGGCCACCGGCTACTATTTATATATATATATATATATATATATATATATATATATATATATATATATATATATATATATATATATACATACAGTAATAGGGGGTCAGACCATCTCACAGACTGTGGGCACAGGGTATCTCCTTTTGCAGACATGTAATCTGATTCACATTTTTTTACGCCTCTGCATAAATCCCTAAGGATCAGCTGCTTCCTGTCTGATCTCCGGCTTTCCCGGGAGGATCCTACTTTCTCATCATTCATACTGGAGGCAGAAAAATAATTATTTTCCAAGCGATTTTATTGGCTCCCAAATTACTTTATAGGACGTATTAAAAGTTGAAAGTAAATGTGAATACTTGAGTGCAATCATGATTTACACTAAAATGATTAGCGCATCACTCTGGTTAACTGTTATTTCAACATTATTTAAATAAAAATGCACACAAAAGTTATAAAGGCTCAAAGATATGAGGTCTCAGGTGTTATAAAAAAAAGCATGCAAAGGGCTTTAACATTTAGATACATAAATATACACCCTCAGAACAGTAAGAAATTATATCAACAAAGAAATAGAATATGAAAACATTTCTACAATTTACAGTAGATCTATGTTAAATGCTTTGTAGTATCCCTAGGTCCCAAGCTTTATAATCTATTGGCACATTAATAAATAATGATAATAATAATGACTTCTTTTTGGACAAAAAAAGGAACTTTAATAAACAGGCAAACGCACTTTAACCACTAGTAGTTTGCCTTATCATGGCAATAATCCAAAGTGCATGTTTTTAGCCTTGATCATTTACACACTGCTTAATCCAAATATTTTGCTAATATCCAACACGTGTTCATTTCCTTGAATAAAGTTAAGCAATTTGGAATATGGTCAATGCAGTTCATGCTATAACAGGATTATTTAAATTTAATTTAAATAGCTTGGAACTGCTAAATATATACTGCAAAGCTATAAAGCTCTAGATTATAAGGACTTGATTAACAAAAACATAACAGCATGGACAGAAATCTCACAAAATCTTTGGGGATGTTTTTGAGCATTATATTTTAGTATGGGTGTCTTTCCTTCACATCCAGAACCCGCATAGCTTGATAAACAGCTCTCAAGTTAAAATATGCCTTTCTAAAATTATTTGAAGGACCTCACTACACCGATGAGATGCCTTAGATAATCTCACCAGAACATAGAGCTTTAGATCATTAAGCCCTAAATAAGAAGTCATTGCTGCTTAGTTGGGCTCTCCAGCTACTTTGGATCCTACTACAACTACCACCTCTTCTCCAGTGGCTTATGTATCCATATCCTTATCACACATCCTTATCACAGATGTTTAGGCCTCAGTCCAAGAGTGAGCACAGCACAGAGGTCCGGGTGCACAGGAGACCAGGGGCACTGCCACAGCCCCCCAATAATCTGTCAATGGTATACACAAAGAGGAACTCCAGCACTCCAGTATTAGAAAAAGGCAATTTTATTAAGCAACGTTTCGGGGTCACAGCCCCTTCCTCATGCTATCAGCATGAGGAAGGGGCTGTGACCCCGAAACGTTGCTTAATAAAATTGCCTTTTTCTAATACTGGAGTGCTGGAGTTCCTCTTTGTGTATACCATTGACAGATGTTTAGGCCTAATATTCTGCTTCCTGTTCAGTGGAACTGCGGACAGTGAAGAACTGGCAACTTTTGGCCCAGGGGTGCAAGTACTACTCAGTGACCCAGGTATATCAACCCAATCCTTTTAAAATGATATATTTTGATATTACCAAAAAATTATAGTGGATACTTGCTTATCAATATGTGGCCCTTTCTACTAGGACTTCTGGGTAGTACAAGCAGCAACCCACAGCTAAAGTGTATAATAAATTAGGCACTGGACTGTGCAGACAAAGCTCTGTCAAAAAGCAGGGTAGTTTAGGAACAGACAGCATGTGTAAATATATCTACAGCTACAAAAATAAAATGTACACACCCAAATAAGTGTTCATATGTTTATATACACATGCTGTTGACAGAAAGGCAGATAGATAGATTCACATTTAAATGGTGTACAGAAAAGAAAAAACTAAAATAAAATAAAGTGTTGGGCACTGCACCTTCTGTTCTGGCCCTAATTCAATCGCCAAGAGAAGCTGGAGGGGGCATATGCCCCCGAGTCTAGTCCACCCCTGTTGGCATAGACTAAAGAGGTTTCCTAAATCAGTGCAGTGTGAATTTTCGTTATAAACCTTTCATTCCTTTCAGGCTTAAGTGACTTTTATGTTTTCATTGCTGGAAAAGAATGCAGACATTATAAGTGATGCTGTCTCTTTTATTGCTGGCTTAACCTTTGTGTATGACACCCCTGGCCAACCCAGGGTGCTGAGGCCTCCTTACTAGACAAAACAACCATCCTGTGGCCTGGGGTTTTATTTTTCTGGCATACGAGATAAACTGAAGTTCTGAAGGAAGCTTGTTGGTAAGTATTGAACAAATACAGGATTGTAATGGTCTGAGATGTGAAAGGAGTCACACTAAACTCACCAAGTGTTGCATGTGGCAGCGCACTGGGAGCTCAGCTGTTTCTGATTCTGGCATCAGCAAGATTACTACAAGCTGTGCAGTTACTGATATAAGGACCAAGGGCTGCATTAAGGGAGCTTTGGACTAGCATGCCTTTTTCCTGTGTGTGTTCTGTTCTTTTGACTTCTACTATGGGAGGAGATTGTGCTATTTTAGCACCTTATGTACTTTTACTATTGGAAATGACCCTGGTCTTGTTTTTGGTGCCAAGCCTGAATGGGAGATGTTAAAAGGATATCTCAGACTCCCATTCAGTGCTTGGTTATTTTGATTGAAGAGTGAAGTGGTCCAGTTCCTGACCTGTCTTCTTGACCCAGACAAAATTTTTGGTTTACGAAACCTGTCTCACCCCTTTAATGAAAAATGCTATGTAATGACTGATTTAATGGCTAATGATTATTGGTACTGTGTCCTGGTTAAAAAAATTGTCTCATCCTCCTACACTGATGCCTAGTTTTGGAGGCTTTTCTGGTTTTGACCCCTGGCCTGTCTATGGATTATTCTTCTATCTCCCTGGCAAGTTCAACGGAATTGGTTAATCACATCAAAATAGGTAATTTTCTATTTACCTTATTTGGAATTTATCATTACATTCCTGATTCTGTGAAGGAATTTCCACAATCAGGACACTGACTAAGGACACCTCTTCCTCCAATTTGTTTAGCATTTTACTTCACTACACCTTCTAATTCATGTTCTTTATATATGCTTATGAAGAAAGAGTACATGGATTTCAATACTTTACTGCTTTTGGATTCTGAAAGACTAGATCTGCTTCTAGTTTTCTAAATCTGCTTAAAAATTCTCCTCTTTGTCTTTCAAATCAAATAAAATCTTTGGAATTTTTTAGACCTTATATTGTAATGTAGGGTTCTCTCATTCACATCCAGAACCCTTTGTAGTGGAACAATTCTCAAGCTAAAATTTACATTTCAAAAATTATTTGAGGAGCCTTGTTGTACTTTTATCGACAGATAGCTCAGCATGCTAAGGCAGTGTGGCTGAGCTCTGCAGCAACCCAAGGGTTGCAGGTTCGACCCCCGGTGAGGTCGATAAAATGAGCAGTGCCTTGAGACCCTTACGGGTGATTAGCCACGCTTTACAAGTACCCAATACATACAATACATACATAGTTACATACATCTTGCTGGATCCGAGAGCTTTAGTTAATTGGGCCACAAATCACAGGTTCTCAAGATCACTACCCTGGACAGCACCTCTTTGGACTCAGGTCTGAAACATTTTATGACCCCTTTTTTTCAAGTTTGTCACAGGAATTCTCCACTCTGATTTCCTACTGTTTGATGCTACAAATTGCCCATTGCAGCCTTTTATTTTGGGTCTTCTTGTTACATTATCAAACTCCCTAGTTTCATTGATCTTCTGGACAATAAGCTGTTTGGGGAAAAGGATGATTTAGAAACGGTCTAAAAAGATTCTTCTTTTCTCTCCCTAAACCTATGGGTACGATATCTCTTCTACCTAATATGCCTGCTCAATATGTGGTTTAGTCAGATGTTTTAAAAAAAATGCAGACAAAATGATACTACATTGTCCAATATGGTTGCAAAATTAATATACACTGTGGATCCCCGATACCTAAGGAATGCACTAATATTATCTCTAAACAAGAAACAAAGGCTATGGAGGAGTACATTCAGGAAAAACTTGACCAATGGATTTATACAGCCATCTTTGTGTAACACAGTCACAAGGTTCTTTATCTTGGAGAAGATTTAGGCCTAATATTCTGTATAGATTACAGAACCCTTAATCAGATAACCTTTAATTCTAGAACTGTTTAGCTTGATTCTCCAAAGGTCTCAGTTTTTTACTAGGTTTTACATGGAGGTTACAAATTAGTGAGAATTCACCAAGAGGATGAGTAGAAAACAGCATTCAACAATTGAACATGTCATAAGTATCTATTAATTACTTTTGAAATCTGTAATGCCCTAGCTGTATTCTAAGCCTTAGTAAATTACATTTATCTCTAATTATCGGTAATTTCTCTAAGATCAGATCACTGAACTAACTGCAAAAGAAGCTAATTGTAAACATTTATCTTCTTTTCCTTTGGAATACTTCCAGGCATTAAACTCACCTTTTGTGTGTTTCTTATCATCTTACAATAACAGAGTTATCTCAGGCCTAGATTTAGAGTTCGGCGGTAGCCGTCAAAACCAGCGTTAGAGGCTCCTAACGCTGGTTTTGGCCGCCCGCTGGTATTTGGAGTCAGTGATTAAAGGGTCTAACGCTCACTTTTCAGCCGCGACTTTTCCATACCGCAGATCCCCCTACGCCATTTGCGTAGCCTATCTTTTCAATGGGATCTTTCTAACGCCGGTATTTAGAGTCGTTTCTGCAGTGAGCGTTAGAGCTCTAACGACAAGATTCCAGCCGCCTGAAAATAGCAGGAGTTAAGAGCTTTCTGGCTAACGCCGGTTTATAAAGCTCTTAACTACTGTACCCTAAAGTACACTAACACCCATAAACTACCTATGTACCCCTAAACCGAGGTCCCCCCACACCGCCGCCACTCGATTAAAATTTTTAACCCCTAATCTGCCGACCGCCACCTACGTTATATTTATGTACCCCTAATCTGCTGCCCCTAACCCCGCCGACCCCTGTATTATATTTATTCACCCCTAACCTGCCCCCCACAACGTCGCCGCCAGCTACTTACAATAATTAACCCCTAATCTTCCGACCGCAAATCGCCGCCACCTACGTTATCCCTATGTACCCCTAATCTGCTGCCCCTAACACCGCCGACCCCTATATTATATTTATTAACCCCTAATCTGCCCCCCTCAACGTCGCCGACACCTGCCTACACTTATTAACCCCTAATCTGCCGAGCGGACCTGAGCGCTACTATAATAAAGTTATTAACCCCTAATCCGCCTCACTAACCCTATCATAAATAGTATTAACCCCTAATCTGCCCTCCCTAACATCGCCGACACCTACCTTCAATTATTAACCCCTAAACTTCCGATCGGAGCTCACCGCTATTCTAATAAATGGATTAACCCCTAAAGCTAAGTCTAACCCTAACACTAACACCCCCCTAAGTTAAATATAATTTTTATCTAACGAAATAAATTAACTCTTATTAAATAACTTATTCCTATTTAAAGCTAAATACTTACCTGTAAAATAAATCCTAATATAGCTACAATATAAATTATAATTATATTATAGCTATTTTAGGATTAATATTTATTTTACAGGCAACTTTGTAATTATTTTAACCAGGTACAATAGCTATTAAATAGTTAAGAACTATTTAATAGTTACCTAGTTAAAATAATAACAAATTTACCTGTAAAATAAATCCTAACCTAAGTTATAATTAAACCTAACACTACCCTATCAATAAAATAATTAAATAAACTACCTACAATTACATACAATTAACCAAACACTACACTATCAATAAATAAATTAAACACAATTGCTACAAATAAATACAATTAAATAAACTAGCTAAAGTACAAAAAATAAAAAAGAACTAAGTTACAGAAAATAAAAAAATATTTACAAACATAAGAAAAATATTACAACAATTTTAAACTAATTACACCTACTCTAAGCCCCCTAATAAAATAACAAAGCCCCCCAAAATAAAAAATCCCCTACCCTATTCTAAATTAAAAAAGTTACAAGCTCTTTTACCTTACCAGCCCTGAACAGGGCCCTTTGCGGGGCATGCCCCAAGAATTTCAGCTCTTTTGCCTGTAAAAGAATAAATACAATACCCCCCCCCCCCCCAACATTACAACCCACCACCCACATACCCCTAATCTAACCCAAACCCCCCTTAAATAAACCTAACACTAAGCCCCTGAAGATCTTCCTACCTTGTCTTCACCATCCAGGTATCACCGATCCGTCCTGGCTCCAAGATCTTCATCCAACCCAAGCGGGGGTTGGCGATCCATAATCCGGTGCTCCAAAGTCTTCCTCCTATCCGGCAAGAAGAGGACATCCGGACCGGCAAACATCTTCTCCAAGCGGCATCTTCGATCTTCTTCCATCCGGTGCGGAGCGGGTCCATCTTGAAGCAGGCGACGCGGATCCATCCTCTTCTTCCGATGTCTCCCGACTAATGACGGTTCCTTTAAGGGACGTCATCCAAGATGGCGTCCCTCGAATTCCGATTGGCTGATAGGATTCTATCAGCCAATCGGAATTAAGGTAGGAATTTTCTGATTGGCTGATGGAATCAGCCAATCAGAATCAAGTTCAATCCGATTGGCTGATCCAATCAGCCAATCAGATTGAGCTCGCATTCTATTGGCTGTTCCGATCAGCCAATAGAATGCGAGCTCAATCTGATTGGCTGATGGGATCGGCCAATCGGATTGAACTTGATTCTGATTGGCTGATTCCATCAGCCAATCAGAAAATTCCTACCTTAATTCCGATTGGCTGATAGAATCCTATCAGCCAATCGGAATTCGAGGGACGCCATCTTGGATGACGTCCCTTAAAGGAACCATCATTAGTCGGGAGACATCGGAAGAAGAGGATGGATCCGCGTCGCCTGCTTCAAGATGGACCCGCTCCGCACCGGATGGAAGAAGATCGAAGATGCCGCTTGGAGAAGATGTTTGCCGGTCCGGATGTCCTCTTCTTGCCGGATAGGAGGAAGACTTTGGAGCACCGGATTATGGATCGCCAACCCCCGCTTGGGTTGGATGAAGATCTTGGAGCCAGGACGGATCGGTGATACCTGGATGGTGAAGACAAGGTAGGAAGATCTTCAGGGGCTTAGTGTTAGGTTTATTTAAGGGGGGTTTGGGTTAGATTAGGGGTATGTGGGTGGTGGGTTGTAATGTTGGGGGGGGGGGGGTATTGTATTTATTCTTTTACAGGCAAAAGAGCTGAAATTCTTGGGGCATGCCCCGCAAAGGGCCCTGTTCAGGGCTGGTAAGGTAAAAGAGCTTGTAACTTTTTTAATTTAGAATAGGGTAGGGAATTTTTTATTTTGGGGGGCTTTGTTATTTTATTAGGGGGCTTAGAGTAGGTGTAATTAGTTTAAAATTGTTGTAATATTTTTCTTATGTTTGTAAATATTTTTTTATTTTCTGTAACTTAGTTCTTTTTTATTTTTTGTACTTTAGCTAGTTTATTTAATTGTATTTATTTGTAGCAATTGTGTTTAATTTATTTATTGATAGTGTAGTGTTAGGTTAATTGTAGGTAATTGTAGGTAGTTTATTTAATTATTTTATTGATAGGGTAGTGTTAGGTTTAATTATAACTTAGGTTAGGATTTATTTTACAGGTAAATTTGTTATTATTTTAACTAGGTAACTATTAAATAGTTCTTAACTATTTAATAGCTATTGTACCTGGTTAAAATAATTACAAAGTTGCCTGTAAAATAAATATTAATCCTAAAATAGCTATAATATAATTATAATTTATATTGTAGCTATATTAGGATTTATTTTACAGGTAAGTATTTAGCTTTAAATAGGAATAAGTTATTTAATAAGAGTTAATTTATTTCGTTAGATAAAAATTATATTTAACTTAGGGGGGTGTTAGTGTTAGGGTTAGACTTAGCTTTAGGGGTTAATCCATTTATTAGAATAGCGGTGAGCTCCGATCGGAAGTTTAGGGGTTAATAATTGAAGGTAGGTGTCGGCGATGTTAGGGAGGGCAGATTAGGGGTTAATACTATTTATGATAGGGTTAGTGAGGCGGATTAGGGGTTAATAACTTTATTATAGTAGCGCTCAGGTCCGCTCGGCAGATTAGGGGTTAATAAGTGTAGGTAGGTGTCGGCGACGTTGTGGGGGGCAGATTAGGGGTTAATAAATATAACATAGGGGTCGGCGATGTTAGGGCAGCAGATTAGGGGTACATAGGGATAACGTAGGTGGCGGCGTTTTACGGAGCGGCAGATTAGGGGTTAAAAGTGTAATGCAGGGGTCAGCGATAGTGTGGGCGGCAGATTAGGGGTTAATAAGTGTAAGGCTAGGGGTGTTTAGACTCGGGGTACATGTTAGGGTGTTAGGTGCAGACGTAGGAAGTGTTTCCCCATAGGAAACAATGGGGCTGCGTTAGGAGCTGAACGCTGCTTTTTTGCAGGTGTTAGGTTTTTTTTCAGCTCAAACAGCCCCATTGTTTCCTATGGGAGAATCGTGCACAAGCACGTTTTTGATGCCGGCCGCGTCCGTAAGCAGCTCTGGTATCGAGAGTTGCATTTGCGGTAAAAATGCTCTACGCTCCTTTTTTGGAGCCTAACGCAGCATTTGTTAGAACTCTCGATACCAGAGTTAAATTTATGGTGCGGCCAGAAAAAAACCCGCGGAGCGTTAACAGCCCTTTTACCGCCGAACTCTAAATCTAGGCCTTAGTGATCACAGATCATTTTTTCAAGCAAGCACATTTTATTTCTTTACCAAAATTGCCCACTGCACAGAAACAAACTACTTTTCCTCCTTCATGTCATTCTTCTTCATTTTATTCACGAGGAAATAGTCACTGACAGAGGTTCATAATTTGTATTGGTACTAACATCTGTCTCTCTTCTAGTTACCGCCCACAATCAAATGGTCAAATGAAAAGGATTAATCAAGACTTGGAAGTTTGCCCATGTGACTATGTGAATGCTCAACAATCTGACTAGGCTGACCTACTACCCCTCACAGAGTTGGCCAGAAATTCACTTACAAGTTCTCTTTTCAGGGCTGCCATGGGAAACTAACAAAAGATTACAAAATATCCACCTTCAAGTGGTATGGTTGTCTACTAATTATATGCAGCTTAAGCTACCAACCCAGATACATGGGCCCTTATCACATCCTCAAACATATCACTTGTGCTTTCTATAAATTGGTCTAACCGAACACTCTCCACAACTCCTAAGTATTCCATGTTTCATTGCTGAAGCCTATGCACATCAAATGTTTCCCCTATGCCACTGTTCCTTCACCTCTGGCTATGGTTCAAGGTCAGCTTAAATTTAGCATTTCCATAATTCTGTATTCTCAATGTAGATGTTGCCAGCTATAGAACATGGTCGATAGGGCAGATATTCTATTGTGGACAGGTCTAGCTTCTTTGCTAAGAAAGTCCATTCTCAAGCCTTGGTTTCAATATTTTATGTCTCCTACCCTGCTAAACAGGCATAGGTTCTAGACTGGAGCTATTTTCATATTAGTGTTTACACTAATGTAATTAGTTATTAATTTTATTTTGTTTTAATTTTTTGTCCCTTATTTATGTCATTTTAACTGTCTACCTTTTTTTTACTACTGAGTGTACTTTATCATTGGATTGAACTTTGCTTTTCATACATCTGCTGTTCTGATTGCTTGAACTATCTCATTACCAGCTTGTCTACTCCTTTGTTACCTGTATTTGAATTTTGCTCTGTCCTTCAACGGACAGTATACAACAATTTCCCTTTAACTGCTTGTAATAGACACTACTATAAAGAATAATATGAACAGATACTGATCTAAAAATCCAGTATAAAACCGTTTAAAAACTTACTTAGAAGCTATCAGTTTAGCTCTGTTGAAAAGGTTAGCTGGAACACCCACTGAAAGTGAAGACATCCCCCCCTCCCCCTTCCTCTGCATATGAAAAGACTCTTTACACAAACAGGAGCAAGCTGAAGTAGATATACATCAGTATTATTCTTAAACTTTGGGGCTTGGTTAGGAGTCTGAAAATCACTGCAATGTTATTTAAAAATAAGCAAAACTATACATTTAAATAAAAAAACTGTGTAGGCTATATAAATAGATCATTTACAAAACATTTAAACATTTATGCAAAGAAAAATCTAGTGTAAAATGTCCCTTTAACACTGCATTTGTCGCTAATTATAGGGGAATCTTTCTAGCTTATTTTTCTGAGTCTCTGAACATTGTGGGGAACCACAAAAACATTACAGGTACCCACTGTTTCATGCTTTACCTATGCAAGCCCTAGTATCTATTGGATTCTGATGTGTCCTCAACAGAACATCATTTAGAGCTAGGCTTACCATCATTTTTAGAGATGAAACTGGGACCACCTGTCGCTGTGCCAGTGGGGGTGTGGTCAGGGGTGTGGTCAAGGGGGCATTTTGATTGTCGACCGGAACTTATTTTCAAAAAAACTCACAATGGCATCATTTAATCTCTTTAAAAATAGGATCTGACTGGAATAGAAGGTATCAATAACTGGCACTACATCATTCAGTTATATGAAAGTAGTAACGGTTGGAAGATCAGAAGTTAAAGCAGAAACTACTCAGAGATGGTGAGGATATGGCTATGCAAATTAGTATTTCTACATATATAGAGGAATTATATTATATTGAACAATATACATGTTGGGATCTGTGTTCAGAGTGTTAATTATTAGTATGACCAATGCAACAGCATGGTGCACATAAGGAGACACATACAGGCCTTGTAATGTTACAGGGATGGAGGTAGGTACTGTGATATGGAAGCATTAAACTGCTGGTCTGTGTTCATGACCAGATTTTAGTAATAAAACTGAATGAACAGTCAGTAGTTGAAGAGCAGGAGCAGAATGCTCATTGGGAGGCTACTGCTTGACCAGTCTGGGGCATAACTAAAGAAACCCTAGGCCCCATAGCAAAATGTAAAAAACTGAGCTCGTCCTTTACACCCTTCCCTTTTATTTTTCACTCATGTTTCATTTGGGGGGACAACAAAGACTAATTTTTAAATCTCTATTAAACCTCTCTGCCTCTGCTGTATAATAGAGAGAAAAGAGACAGAAAAAGATGTCTAATGCTGCTCGGAACTCCCTAGAGCTTTGTGAGGGATAACAACTACATTCCTCGCATCCTAATCGATAAACCTATAATAACTAGAAGTCATTAGTGGTTAATGGTTGTGGTTGAGAGGTCAGCACTAGTCTAGTGATAGGAGGTAAGAGTAGAAGCAGTCGGTAGTGAATTATAACTATCCACGTAGTATTCATGGTGAAAAGATTAGGATTTCACCATTTATTGATGGGAGTTTGAGATTGTACCAGTAAAATAAGAGAGTCTAGTTTTAGGAAATTAAGTGACGTAATTGTTGGTCCCGTAAAAAAATACCAGTACTGGATATTACTACACCAAGATCTTAGTTGGTTGCATTTATTATTTACCTCCTAGTTTGAACGGGTCAGTCCTTATGAGACTATGACCCAAATGAGTGATATTCACTGCTTATGGCACAGTGATGACTGCTGATTCTGACTCACCAATTTCCTGAAGTGATTATGCTCACTCTGAGGGGAGGCATGGTAGTGTGTACGGGAGGTAGCTTGGATATTCTTGGTCTTATTTGCTCCTGTTCTGCCCCGTTTGCCTTGGTGCCACGGTTATGATTAACTCTTTACTGGTCCTGCTTTGCTTCTGTTACTGACTCTTTGTGTCCTAGTTCAGTCTTTTCTTCCACGATTATTACCAGTTCCTTATAGTCCCCTTTCTACCCTGCACTGTCACTGCTGCTGTCAGTGTTTTGTCAAGTGACACCTTAAATTCCTTCACCGAAGTGCGTTTTTGGAGGATTGGATGAATAAAGCTATTTAGCCGTGTCACTGAGTGTGGCTTCCAATCAGAGTTTTGGTACTTGCAATTCATTTTGAGATGAGAGGGGGGCATTCGGGGACCTACACAGTATAGCATTTCATGATAACACTGCCCATGTCAGCTATGCTAGCCAATTGCAATCAGAATGTAAAATAAATGGCTTTTGCATTGCCGGTATTTGTAATGCCCGCACCGGCTGGGACAGAATGAACAATTGGGTGGGACACTGGGACAGCGCCTCCAAACAGGGACAATCCCAGTCAAACTGGGATGTCTGGTAAGCCTATTTAGAGCAATAGTTCATTGCTCATATCACCCTACTTCTGCCTCTTGGTCTTATCTGGTGTGACACCCCTTCCATGAGGGCCTTCTGAGATAGGCTTAGGATAATGCATGTGTCTTAAACCTATAGTCTATGTAGCAATGTTATAAATGCAATCTGAAGAGGTATCTATAGAGTGAAGCCCCAATTTTGGCCACTCTATGATAAAACCCTAAGGTAAACTTAGCTAATGTTCTATAACTAGAAGCATTGTTTGATAAAGAAGACTGTTTGAATTTAAACTTAAAGTGCATCTATAACCCCTTCAGGCAAGGGCATAAGTAGTAGGGGTGGATACATGAAAATTTTGGCAAGCTTAAAAAAGCGTTTATTAGCAAGGGGGGCAAATATGAATCAGAGCATTAGGTGTTTGGAGAGGCAGGATCAGGGCATTGAGGGCCTCACTGTCGATTCCAGTGATACCCTCACTTTCATTTTTGTTCCAGAGGTACCAATGGCATCAGCAGCAGCAGCAGTGTCCATGGGGGATACTTTTACTTCAACTCAGGTGCAGGTTGGGACGGCGGTGGTTTTGGTGGACCCTGCAACAAGACAGGCCCTCATGCCGACCCCGTTAGTGGTGATTCCTATGTCATCTGGAGTCGAAGCGGCAACTGGAGCTGGTGAGTCACTATCTGCATCACACATTAGACATGATGATAGTTATTCCACGGGGGACTCTGACAGTTCCACTGGGTTCAAAGATAAAGGACAGTGCAAGCTATTTAGATACATCAGAAAAATACTGGATGTGAAAGGGGCTAGTGTAGTAGGCTCAGTTAATTTAGGGACACCAGTAGGGGGCCATGATGTAGCTGGGTCAAGCTCACAGTCAGGTAGTCAAGCTAGTTCCGCTAGGTCCCTCGTTGCCAGCACATAAGACACATACCCATGTATAGTGCACTCACTGCATTCTCATCTTAAGCCGCGTATAGCCAGACGGATTAAAGAAGGGAGGTATGTTTAAATTTTTGAGCTCTCTAGGATGGCACAGCACTTGAAGGAAATAGTTGAAGATGGGACAGGGGATAAAAAGGCCCGAGACATATGAGGAGTGGTGCGTTGCTTTCTCGTGCTAGCGTCCTGCTACTTAGAAGCTAACCCTCAGCATAATCTTAATATCCTCAAATATATGGAAGTCATAGATGACATTCATGCTAGAGGAAAGGGGGCAGCATGGCATCAATATAACGCCAAATTCAGACGTAGATTAGAGTCTAATCCTATACTTAATTTTGGGATGAAGGAGATGTATCTGTTTTCAGGCCTAGAGTTATCAGATAGTGTAGCCCTAGTTCCGTTAAGGCCCGCAGCATCAGGCATGCAAAACAGGCAGTTTAGGAGGGAGAGAGTGTTGGCAGTTTCAGGAAAAGCAATATGACAAGGGTTTACATTGTCTTTTTCAGCACATCTGCATCTATTGTGGTGGGTCCCACATGGGAGCGGACTGTCCCAGGCATGGTGAGTCATGTGGGGGGAGGCCTGCATTTAGACCGGCCCCTGCGGGAAAGGGCCCATACACCCCTGAATCTAGGGGAAATTTTTAGCTTTCTTGCAGTTTGGAACCTTAAATCAGCTATTCAACACCCCCAGGCTGTTGCTGAGAAATTAGCGAAGAAAATAGAGTTAGGACGTATGGCAGGTCCTTACTATTGCTTTCCCTTTAGAGAATCTAGTTATCTGCCCACTTGGAATAGTAAGCAAGAAGGAGCCAGGGCTTATTCAACATTTGTCTCACCCGGAGGGAGCGTCAGTAAATGATGCTCTCAGCGAAGGGGACTTGTCAGTATCGTATCAGTCCTTTGAATCTGCCCTGGTGGACATTCAAAGGCTAGGTCCAAAAGCAAAGATGGCAAAGCTGGACATTGAATTGGCTTTTCGCCTCCTCCCTATTCACCCAGAGAGCTTCTACCTGATGGGGTGTATGTTTCAGGAACAGTACTACGTGGACTGCTGCTTACCAATAGGTTGCGCAATATTGTGTGCATATTTTAAACTGTTTAGTTCTTTCCTGCATTGGGCTGTGGTTCCCGAGTCTGGGCTGGCACATGTAGCTCATTATTTACATGATTTCCTTTTCTTGGGGAGGGCGGAATCCGGAGATTGCGCTAAGCTTCTGACGAGCATGCAGCAACTGTTCTCGCACTTAGGTATTCCGCTAGCGGAAGAAAAAACGGATGGTCCATGCACGCGCATTGTATTCTTAGACATAAAAATTGATACCATAGCCAGGGAATGCAGATTGCTGGCACAAAAGGTTGAATCTGCCTTGTCAGCTATACAGGCCATCAGGGAGGCTGGTAGGTCCACGCTACGGGACTTTCAATCTTTGCTAGGCCTATTAAACTTCGCGTCCAGGGTGATCCCCATGGGTAGGATATTCACTAGGAGGATGGAGGTTGCAACTTGGGGGCTTAGGTTACCAAGGGCCAGGGCCGCCATCAGGGGGTGACAGGGGTGACTCCTGTCAGGGGCCCAATGGGCTAGGGGGGCCCCATGAGGCAAGAACTAAAAAAATTTTTTTTTTTTTTTTTTTTACATTTTGGCAGCCACCAGTGGGTACTACAGCAGAGTGCTAATTGAGCATGGGAAATGTTATTACAAGGAGTAAAGTATTAGCATTTGAGAGGATTTCTGAGTGTGCACTAAACCACTATGCACAGTGTGAGACAGACTTGGCACTTTGTTTGTAGAGCGTGTGCCTGAGTCAGACGGCTGATCACTTTCATTTGCAGAGGAGGTAGGAATTACTTAGCAAATGTTTTTTATTTCTTTGTGCAATTTAAGATTGTAACTTCAGTGTGGTAGTAGTTGTATGGTGGGGCCAGGGGTCCATAAAAAAACATTTTTTTAGCAGCAGTGTATTTATGATTATTTGACAATGCTGTAGAAATTCTATATTTAAAACCATACAGAAATGTTTCCTCCTCAATACACAAATGATATATATTACATTCCAGTTTACTGCCCCTTTATGCAAGGACTTTCCAGATACAAGGAGGCATTTTAGCTAAGATTTTTATATCTGCATAACATGTTATACTCTCAGACTAAGATTGCTCAGTGTTGGAAATGAGACAGGTTAACTTAAAACTGTTCAGTTTACTCTACAGATGACTTAATTTTGAAATGCATACCAACAAGCTTAAATCCTGCATTTAACCAGATCTAATGGTATGAGTACCACAGCTTATGGTTCCACCAAGACCATATAGAGTACAGCATTTTCAAAATCCACAAGTACAGCTGACAGATTGGAACATTTGTACACTATATTTGAAGTGGTACTCTTGGTTGGGGAAAATGGGGAAAAATCAAACAAACATATGTCAACCTTTTAAAAGTACTTTTCTTCATCTAGCCATTTACCCAGATCATTAATGTACAATTTTGAATTCACAGAATTATTTTGGTTTGCACATTTACAAATATGATTCTTTAAAAAGTGATCTCTTAATTTCTGCATTTTTTTCATCACGCATGTCACACACTGTTGATTTAGGGGATGCAATGTGCATAAATGTTTCCTCCTGTGAGTGTTTCTGTGGGTGTCTGTGTTTATGTCTTTGGTTTGTGTCTCTATGAGTGTGTATGTATTTTTTTCTGTTGGTATCTCTGTGAGGGTGGGTGTGTATGTCTTTGTGCATTTTCTGTGGATGTCTGTGAGGGTGTGTGCATATGTCTGAGCTTTTTCTATGGGTGTCTCTGTGAGGGTGGGCATGTGTTTGTCTTTGTGTATTTTCTCTGGATGCCTCTGTGAGGGTGGGTGTGTATGTCTGTGTTTTCTGTGGATGTCTCTGTGAGGGTGTGTGCGTGTGTGTGTATGTATGTTTGTGTTTTCTGTGGATGTCTCTGTGAGGGTGTGTATTTTCTGTGGGTGTCTCTGTGAGGGTGTGTGTATGTCTTTGTGTGTTTTCTGTGGATGTCTCAGTGAGGGTGTGTATGTATGTCTTTCTGTGTTTTCTGTGGGTGTCTCTGTGTGTGTGTATGTCTTTGTGTGTTTTCTGAGGCTGTCTCTGTTGGTGTTTCCTTGGGTGTATGTGCAAGTTTGAGTTTGTGTGTGTGTGTGTGTGTGTGTGTCTATTGTCTGTTCCTTTTTAGGACATTTTGACCTTACTACTGATTATTCACATCTTTCTACAGACTTTGAGACTAATGAGACCTTTCCGGAAGTCACCAATCTACCATTTAACCTTTAAATTATTGTTTAGGCAGTTCAGGGCCCTTCCTTTCAGCCTCTGCATGCTGTTGTCATCATTTAGTTGGCATCTTCCTTTACAAAAAGATAATCAGAACTCCATATTTTGTTTTCTAAATCTCCTTTTTTTACAAAACTGTAGTTTACCTCATTACTTGTCAGGTCAATGTAAACAAGTGCTGAGTGTCTGTTTGGGTGTCTGTGTCTGAATTTCTTTGCGTGTTTGCTAGAGTGTCTATATGTGAATCCTTATGTGTGAGTTTCAGTGTATGTTACTACCTTTACAACATTTCCAAGTTTAAATAGAAACTTAAGAATAAAGTGCATATACGTTTTAGTCACTTGGACAAAAATTGCACATGTCAAAGGAGGGGGGGGGGGGGCCCTGATTAATCGTTAAGTCAGGGGCCCCAAAATTTCTAGTGGCGGCCCTGCCAAGGGCTCTGGTGAGGATCTCCCGAGATATTCAGAAGGACCTGGCAGTTTGTTTTTTGTTCTTAAGGGAATTCAATGGATTGAGGATCTGGTTGCCAAACCAGTCAGCAGCCAACAATTACACTTGTACACTGATGCTGTAGGGAGTCATGGGTTAGGGGCTTATTCTGAGGGATCCTAGTGCGCAGCCACCTGGCCGGCCGGTACAGGTAGGTTGAAAAATTTGTCTTTACTCAAGCTCTTCCCCATTTTAGTGGCTGTGGAGTTATGGAACGGGTGATTGCAGAACCGGGCGGTCAATTTTTGGTGTGACAATCATCGGCTGTCTGCCTCTTTCGTCCCAGTAGTTAACATATTACGCCAATTAGTTTTGCTCTGTTTGTGGCATAACATTTCATTCATGGCGAGGCACGTTCCCAGTGCACGCAATGTCATTGCGGATGCTCTGTCCAGGGGTCAGTGGGATAGGTTTAGGGAAGTAGCGCCCGCTGCTTTAGCTCAGGGTGACGTCTGTCTTGCTTATCTCTGGCAGGTGGTGAGTTCTGGGGAACTGTGATAAGGTTACTACAGGGGTCACTGGCTGCTAAGACCTGGCAATTGTACCGCAAGTATTGGGGCGATTGGAGTGGATTGCATGTTTGCATGAGAAAGGCCTGGCATCTGGCACCATTGCCAGCTGAGATGCCATTTCTTTCTTTTCTAAATTGTATGGAGTCCCAGATGTATCCAAATCCTTCCTAGCTAAGGCTGCTATTAAGGGAGCACATAGATTGAGAGGGGCAGCTAAGGACATTAGGGAACCAATTACTAGGGAATGTTTAGGCGACATGTTACAGGTCCTCCCGACAATTTGTAGCTCAGAGTATGAAGTCTTCCTCTTTGCTGCAGCATTTTCCCTCGCATATTTCGCCGTGCTACGTATTAGTTAGTTGGTAGATCCATCTAAGGGTTCAGCAGGGTCAGCGCTGCTTAGGGATCATGTTAGGGTAGAAGGGGAAGCTGTTTTAGTTTTTGTGGTCCATTCCGAAACCGATTAGTCAGGTAAGGGTAGATGGCTCCTTTTGTTTTTGCAGGGGGAGCCATCGATTTGCCCAGTTAGGTTGTGCAGAAGGTTCTTAGAACCCAGGCCAAGGGTTGCAAGGATGTTCCTGGTTCATGATGATCGGTCATTTCTATCCAGGTTCCAATTTCGGGTAGTCATGAACAAGGTAGTGACAAGTCTAGGGTGGGATCCCTCTGTAGTGGCCCCACATTCTTTTTCAGGATTGGCACTGCTACAGACACGGCTTTGGCAGGGTCTTCTGAGGGTGAAATTAAGGCTTTAGGAAGGTGGGCAACAGCCAAATTTAAGAAAAACATACAACCGCTGAAGCAGGAAGATGCCTAGTTGGTTCTTATTTCGTGGCTAAGGTTTTGTTCTGTTGTTGTTTAAGTTGGGAAGCCAGGTTCTTTACATTTTCATGTTATTGCAGGTATGGGGCTGCCGTGCAAAAGAGTGTGGATCTTGGGACATTTGTATGTCCATCGGGCAGCGTTGTGTGCAGCAGCAAGTGAAGGAGGCTTACAGTTGGGGTTGCCGTCGCAGAGACTGGGCATTCGTTGGCTGGGAAATCGTGGGATGATGTGGTTGGATTTGCCGACTCAAGTGGCGGAGGCCTAGAAGGAGGTGGGGCATCCCCATGTGATTGTTTTACATTTAGGTGGAAATAACGTTGGGACTATGCCCATGGGTGATTTAGCTAGTGTCTTGCTTGCAGATATTAGGTGGTTGGCAGCTCAGTTTCACTGGGTAAAGATTGTTTGGTCACATATTATTTCTAGAAACGTGTGGAGGCACATGAGTTCCCATAAAGCAGGTTTTAGGGTAAAGAGGAAGCTTAATAGGGATGTATGTAGGGCAGTGCTAGCTGCAGGGGGAAAGGTTATCATCCATGACAACATAAGGACTGATTGCCCTGGTCTCTTTCGCAGGGATGAGGTACATCTGTCAGATACGGGGACTGATTTGTTTTGGCAAAATATTCGCTGTTCTCTGGCTTCCCTTTGTGTTTAATGGTGGCAAGAGTTCCTTGTCCTCTTTAGGTGGCATCAGCTCCAGTAGGGGCAGGCTGGCGGGTGAAAGAGGAGGTGGACAAGTGAGCACATTCAACGTCAGCCGCAAGGACTGTGACGCTCGGTGGCTCCCTGCACGATCCCTCCTGAAAAGCCTTCCAGGCTGTCGGAATGGGGGCACTCCCATTCCTTTAGGGTAGTCACACCCCTTTCTTAGGAGTTGTAGTACAGGGATGTTCTTGACGGCCAGCGTTAAGTTATTATTATTATTAAGTTTTTTAGGTTAAGTCTAAGTTATTGTTTTAATAAATGCAACCCTTGTCCCCGGATGGGGAGGTTTTTTTCTCTCCTATAACTGGTGTCTGTGTGTTTATTGGGGTTTATGGGTGAATGGTATTGCATCATCTAGCGAGTAAGGTATAGAAAATGTTACCCTTAGGAAAGTGGAGAGCTGACTAAGCGTGCAGCAAATTAAGGTTAATTTTTGTCTGGACTGCTAAGTGTATTTCTGTCTAAGTGTGGTAGCTGGTCTGACAACTAGAGGGAGATGTTGCAGAGCCTATATTAGTGTCTGCAGTCAGGAAGTAGGTTCACTAACCTGTTCTTGTCTTCCCTCCCAAGTTACAGGTGTTCGGTTCCAGTTCTGGATGGAGTGTTCTGCTCTACAGTGGTCTGCAGTGATGCCAGCAATAGTATCACTTTGGCTGGGGGCTGAATAATCATTCGGACCTTGGTAAGCCCAAAGTGCTGTACTTGTGCTCTCAGGGACCCCCCTTCTGAACTAACAGTCTTTTGGCTGAGGAACCGTTGTCTTAGGCTGATGCTCGGTGGCACTCTGCACGATCCCTCCTGAAAATCCTTCCAGGCTGTCGGAATGGGGGGCGCCCTCCATTCCTTTAGGGTGGTCACACCCCTTTCTTAGGAGTTGTAGGGCAGGGATTTTCTTGCCAGCCAGTGTTAAGTTATTATTATTATTAAGTTATTTAGGTTAAGTTATTGTTTTAATAAATGCAACACTGTCCCCGGATGGGGAGGGTTTGTTTCCTCCCATAACTGGTATCTGTGTCTTTATTGGGGTTTATGGGTTAAAGGTATTGCATCACCTAGCGGGTAAGGTATAGAAAATTTTACCCGTAAGGCAGAGATGTGGGTGTTCACTGTTGTCATTTATCACTGCATGCTGCTGCCTCCTTCTGCAGATTGCTTGAATAACATTAATATATGTAAGTGTTTCTCAACTTCCGGGCAGCGATGGCTCCTGTTGGTGGGCCGAGACCCGACATAGCCTCCAGACACTCGCTCTGACAGGCCCGCCTTTACATATCTCCGATAATTCGGACGGGCCTATCAGAATGCCACTGCACATGTCTGTTTGCGCACTGTGAGCCTGTAGCGGTGGGCGGCGCACTGTTAACGCGGGTAGTAGCGGCGGGCGGGGTGCAGAGCGTGAAGCATCAGCTCACAGGTAAGTAAGCCCACTGACACCAATGACATATAATTACAGCCATTGACACCAATGTATATATTAAGGGCAGCCCCTGGACACCAATGTGTATGTATAAACAACCTGACACAAATGTGTATGTGTAAACTGTGTGTATATATATAGATATATAAAAAAAAAACTACAGAACCAGGAAACCTCAAGACCTCACACCCTTCCACCCTGAACCCAGGCTCTAAATGGTTGATTAATGACATCCCCTCCATCGGGGCCACCCACCCTAATAAGTTAATATGGTCGCTTCTGCAATATACTAGATTTATCTAGTACTGACTAATGGACTGTCAACCTAATTTATAAGGTTAACTGACCAGGTTGTTTTTTTACGCTATCTCCTTGGTTTTGGAGCAGGATGAGCACAGATCCATGTTTGAGTTCAGAACACCCTAATGGAGGGTCACAGATGTTTTTATATTACACAAGGCATGATTGGTGTCGCCTAGAAAATGTTGTTTTAATACATAAGTTTAGTTGATAGAATTGCTTCTATACATTGTTTTGCTTGTACTCTGGAGCAGGGCTGGTGCTACCAGCTCTTATCTACTTCATTTGTTCCACTCCCCCCTCCACATAAGGAAGTCCACACCTGGGTTCCACCTAGGTGGACTATTTCCACCTCACTCTATAGATACATTGCTTCAGCTCACGATCTTGACCATCACCCCCAGATTTACCTCCCCCGTACCCCCAAAACATCTACTTACGTTACCAATATTAGATATCCACACCCACAACAACATAGCCCCTCCCACAACTGGGTTATTCAATTTTAAATGGATTTACTTAGATTTATGTCCCATAACACCAGAGGCCTCAACTCCCCATTTAAACGCAGCCTGCTGACTTGCTGTAGCGTATCATGTCCGACAGACATCCCTGAATGTCAACAGCATATGCTATGGTCATTTAGCATTGCACAAGCAGTTCACCAGATAGCAGGGGGTGTCAATGCAGACCACAGCCTCAGAGGCAGCGGACCAGTTATAGAGCAGCGGTCTTAAGGCCGCTGCTTCATAACTGCTGTTTCTGGCAAGCCTGAAGGCTCATGCGGAAACAGGGGCATCAAGCTCCATTCGGAGCTTGATAATTCGGCCCCTTAGTGTCTATAAAACAATGGGAGCTACCATGTTGTAACTTAGATTACTTTCTCTGCTGTGGCCAATTAGGGACAGTTATAAATAGGTCACTAGAGTGTGCAGCCATTGTCTGTGTGGAATATAACAGTGTTCTGCACTTCCATTTCTAACAGGAACTGAAAAGCTCACAATTTCAGAATGGAATTACTGGAAATGCGGACAAAATCAGTAATGAAAGCATATTGCAGAGGTTTTTTTTATGTATACTATTTTTCATTTGATGTTGCCATCTCAAAGAGTTTAATGTCCCATTTAAAGGGACAGCCAAGTCCAAAAAAAGTCCATGATTTAAATAGGGAATGTAATTTTTCTTAATATTTATTTTTCACATTTTCAGTCAATACATACAGAAAAGAAAAGAAATAGCAAAATAGACATAAATTGTGGAGACGCAGCTCCAATTTGTTCTGTCATTGTCTTGGAGACACAGCTCCGAATTGAAAATAAACAATTTCTGAACATAACTTGATCGGTGTAATGTCTTATTCTATATTATACATTTGACTTTCTTAATTAGCTACCTCTATAACCGTAATGAACCAGAACATATATAAATAAAAAAAAAGATGACCCCTCTCCTCTGAGCTCCCGATCCCCACCAACACCACCAATAATATACTGCTTCACAATTATGATTCTCCACCGTTGCCTCTCCTATTATCCCTCTACTGTTGTGGCAGTTCTCCTAATATTAGGAGCGAAAATGCTATTAATTTCTGAGAAGGGGTTATAAATTAGATCTAATAAGGACAAAAAAAAAAAAAAAGTATAATAAAAAATTATTTGAGAATGCATGTTCCGTCTGACTCACAGAAGAACAATATTGGGTGTTCCTTTATAATTTTAAAAGCCTGTTTGTTATTTTTGTTTTGGATAAAGGGATGCTTAGATCAAATTTTAACTTCATAGTTCAGACAAATCCTGTTTCATCTCACAGGGCATTACATTAGAAGAAAACAATAAGTCAAGAGAACAGGAGAGGACATACCCAATTCACACAACACCTCCAAAAACAAAAAAACAAAAATAAATAAGGTTTCTATATCTCAGAACAATTTGTAGACTAATTCTGATAACACCATTTACAAAAATCTAAGCTAAATAATAACATTTTGGCCCTTATGGGTCCCCTATTTCAACTATCTTATCTTGACTCATTGTTGTGTTCTGAGTAATTTTATCTATATAGTTCCGTAATTTGTTACTTGACTATTATTTGATTAAAAATAAGGGGGGGGGGGTACGAAAAATGATTCTTGGAAGAGGGAGGATAGCCTAGCTGTTACTTTCTCTTCACATTCTTCATTTTCAGTGTCTTTACCAAATTCCTAGGAGAACTATATCTGAATTCCTGAATGGATAGATTAAATGATCTATTTCTTCTTTTGGGAGGGTCTTTATAAATGCTGCCCACTTTTGGAAAAATCTGTTGATATCTTGTGGTTCAAATAGTTTTGAGTCATACTGTTCTAAGATGCATTGTTTTTTTATGCAGTTTATAATTTCTGATATGCTAGGGGTTGAAGTTTCCTTCCATTTTTTAAACAGTAAATATATCTTGCTGCCAATATAGTAATATTAACAATAAATTCTTTCCTTCTTCTGTTCTAAGAAATATTATTTTTATATATGAAAGCGCGACATGAGTAATACCTATTCTCCTATTAAACCAAATTTCCACCTTACTCCACATTGCTCTAATCTTTGGGCATTCCCATAGCATATGCTTAAGATTAGCTGCACCGAGTGAGCATTTTGAACATTTTATTAAATTGAATATTCCCCCATCTATATCCCTTTTCCGGGGTAATATATGTCATATATAGTAGCTTCAAGTGTGGCTCCCTCCATGTAGAGGAAAGTGTTGTCTGTCTAACGGTTGATATGGATAATTGGGAGAATCCCTCATCTAATCGAAGTGGGTCTATAATTGAATCCCATTTCAATTCTATTTTTGTTATATTAATTGGCCCTTTATTTGCATTGAGTAATTGATAGCAAGGAGAGATAGACATCTGGCCTTTTTTAACCAACAATAACCATTTCTCTAATGATCCTAACGACCAATTCCAGCCTGATGTACTAGTTAACTTCCAGATATAATGTCTTATCTGAAGGTAGATAAAAAAATCTTTTTGTAGGATATTAAACTCACTCCTAAGGTCATTAAATGATTTAATGCAATTCCCTGTTGTATCTATTAATTGTACTACCCTTTCGAGTCCTTTTGTCTGCCATCTTTGGAGGGGTGATATTTGTAATCCTAATTCAAACTGCGGGTTACCAACTAGAGGTAAATAATTTGAATTTTTTTCGTTAACTTTTAATAGGTTACAAATCTTTAGCCACGCTTTTATTGGAACAATAATAGAGTGGAATTTCTTAATCTCTTTTGGTATGTCAGTGATTTTATTATGAATTAACGCTGTGGGGAGATAGGGAAAGCTTATACTCCTCTCTAAGTCATTATCTGTTACGTAATCTTTACAATGAATCCAATCTGTTACTATACGGGCTAAAAAGACAAGATTATATAAGCATAAATAAAAGGCACATCCTCCATATTTTATAGGAAGGAACAATTTTTCAAGAGCAATTCTAGGTTTCTTGCCATGCCATATAAATTTTCTGAGTGTTATGTTTAAGAGTCTTAAATATTTTTGCTTTAATAGGATCGGTATATTCTGACATATGTAAAGGATTTTTGGCAATAGTATCATTTTGTATAAAGCAATTCGGCCAGAGAGTGAGATGGGAAGGTTCTGCCAATTCTTCAATGTATTTCTAGTAGTTTCTAAGATTGGAGAAATATTGAGAGAATACCACTGTTCTGGATTTGAGGAAATTATAATACCTAGGTATTTAAATGAATCAGTTGCAATCTTAAGCGGAATATTTTCTATAGGTTGTTTTGGGTGAGTTAACCAATATAGTTCAGACGTATTAGTATTTATCCTATATCCCGAGAATGAGCTAAACTGTGATATAATAGACAATAATTTGGGGATATTTCTCTGGATATTACTCATATATATTAGGATATCATCCGCATATAATGAGATTTTCAGTTCCTTTTTCCTTATTTTAATTCCTTCAATGTCCTGCCTAATTAAGATTGCTAATGCTTCAATTGCCATATTAAAAAGCAATGTGGAAAGAGGACAGCCTTGCCTTGTGCCCTTCGCAAGATGTATATCTATTGATTGCCTTGTGTTAACTAGCAGCTTTGTGTGTGCTTTCTTATAGAGATTGTCAATAAATTTAGGAAATTGTCCTTTGAACCCGAATTGAGATAGTTTATGTAGTAAGTGGTCATGATGAATCGAGTCGAATGCCTTTCGGCATCGACTGAGATTATTGCTTTGTCTGAGTCATTTTGTTCACCACCTTGGGCTTGGGTTGGCTCTTTTTTAACATAGTCAATGGTAAGGAATAATTTGCGAATTTTAGCTGAAGAATTTCTATTTGTCAGAAATCCTGCTTGACTTTTATGTATTATGTGTGAGAGAGGGGCTTGTAATCTCTGTGCTAGTATTGATGTCAACAGTTTATAGTCTACATTTAGTAGAGCAATTGGTCTATATGATTCTTTTTGAGATTTGTCTTTGCCAGGTTTTAAAATAAGAGTTGTATAAGAAGCTGAAAAGCTGGCTGGTGGTGGGTTGCCCTCTTTATACAAATCATTAAATAGTTTTGTTAAGTATAGAACTATAGCCTGCGACAATAACTTATAAAATTCGCCGGGCAAGGCATCTGGGTCTGACGCTTTGTTAATAGGCAGATCCTCTATACCCTTCTTAACTTCTAGTTCTGTGATGGGAAGATTGATTACTTCATTCATTTCTTCTGAAATTTTTAAATATGAGATTTTTTTCCAAAAATCTTCTCTTTCAGCATTATTTGACGGGTTTGAAGAGTAAAGGTCTTGATAATATTTTACCATTATGTTTAGGATCTCTTCTGACTCTGAGACTAATTTATCATTCTTCTGAATTAATTCAATTGGGGTATTCCCTTTGTCTTGTTTAACTAATCTGGAAAGTAATTTTCCTGCCTTATTCCCGTATTTATATAATTGTGATTGAAGTCTTAATTCCTGTTGTGTGGCTTTATGTAATAGGAGGGAATCTCTATCTTTTTTTGCTTGTGCATATATATTCCAGGTTCGAGCTGTTTTATTGACTATATAATTATTGTAAGCATTTGATAAGGATTTCATAATGCTTTCTTCTTTTTTTTTTTGTACAACTTAGTTCTATTAATATTATAAGCCAGTATCTCTCCCCTCATAACTGCCTTTGTAGTTTCCCAGAATAGCATTGGGCGATCTTCATATTCCCTATTAAAATGAGCATAATCTTCAAATTTTAAGTTTACTATTGTTTTAAATTCTGGGTCTGAAGTAAGATGTTGAGGAAAAAAAAATCGATTATTTCTGATATTAACACCTTGTGGATATATTTCAAATGTTATTGGGGCATGATCCGAGATAGTAACTGGGAGGATACTGGCCTTAATTTGTAAGTTCAATAATTTCTCATCTACTAAGAATAAGTCAATTCTCGTAAGAGATTTGTGAGCCTTTGATAGACAGGTAAAGTTTCTACTCTCTGGGTTTTGAGATCTCCATATATCTTTTATTCTTAGATTATTAAATAATTTATTAAAAATTTTGGCTTCTAAATTATCTTTTTTTGTTTTCAGTGTTTTGAGATTGTGTCTAAATTTGTCCAAGGCATAATTAGGTGACATATTAAAGTCTCCTCCAATAATTAACATCCCTTCTATCTTGGAAAGGATCTTATTTTGTAAAGTCTCCCAGAAGGCATAAGCTATAATATTTGGAGCATACAAATTACAAAGTGTATACACAGTGTTGCCATGTTTTATTTTTACAATTAAAAACCTTCCCTCTGGATCAGATTCAATAACCGTAACTGTTGCCTTTATTTTTTTTACCTATTAAGATTGCTACCCCTCGTTTCCTTCCTAATGCTGGAGTAGCTATAACTTCTTTCACCCACGATTTTTTTAATTTATGAACTTGTTCTAATTTTATATGGGTTTCTTGAAGAAGAGCAATATCTACCTTCAGCTTTTTAAGATGTGAAATAATTGTATTCCTTTTTATTGGGGACGTAAGGCCACCGATATTCCAAGAAATCATTTTACAGTCATTTACTGTCATTTTTAATTAAAACAGGCATAATACCCAAAAATAAAAACAAAACCAACAAAAGAGGGAGAGGAACCAAGGAGAAAAGAAAAGAAGAAAAAAAAAAAAAAACACACACACACCACTCTCGACTCCCTCCCCCCCCCTCCCCCCCCCCAATCCCCCCCAACCCCTTCCTGCAGCCTAGACCCCTATAAGATAACCTAATGGTCAAAATGTCTCTTATTGCGGTAGCTACTCTATTTACAGACTGAATATTCATTATACATCTTATATACCAATTGTTCCTCTTAATGTTTTATTTATAGTTTTAGTTACTATTTTGGTTTTTACCTTATACTTAGGGAACAGTTTGTTTTCAGCTTTTACCTTGTGCTTGGGGAGCAATTTGTTTTATATATTTCTCAGCTTCTTTAGCTGTTTTAAAAAATTGTGCTTCGTTATTTATTGTTATTTTAAGTTTAGTTGGATATATTAGAGTAGCTTGATATCCCTGGTTTATCAAGCATGTACAGATTGGTGCTAATTCTCACCTTTTAGCTGTGGTTTCCGCTGAAAAGTCCTGGAAAAGCATAATTTTGGTGCTGCCCAGCATAATTGGTTGCTTTTGTCTAAATTGTTGAAGCAGGGTAAGTTTATCTTGATAATTGAGTAGTTTAGCTATAATGGGTCTAGGTCTATCTTTACCTCTTTCCGAATTATACCATCCTAACCTGTGAGCTCTTTCAACTATTATACGTGGATATGCTTGGGGCATCTGCAAAAGTTGTGGAATAGTTTCTGTAATTAATTTATTTAAATCCTCATACTGTTTATTTTCGGGGACACCAATTATTTAAATATTATTTCTTCTTGCCCGGTTTTCTAGATCTTCTATTTTTAATTGCATTTTCAGTACTTTAGCGTTTATTTCATCTAGACTAGAGTTCTGGTTCAGGGTGGTATCTTCTAAGTCAGAGATTCTCTGCTCTGCCTCAGAGATTCTTTTAGAGAACTGTTGTACTTCTTTAGTTAAGGAATTGATATCATGCTTAATTTCTTCTTTCAACTGCTCAAACTTAGGGGAGAGGGCTTCTGAAATTTTAGTAACTAATGTTTGTATATCAAGTTGTTCATTTACATTTAGTGGACTAATTGGGCGAGATTCTGCTACAATATCTTGCATGTTCTTATTTTTCCTCTCTCTTTGTTTTGCTGCCATGGCTGAGGGAAAAGTTCTGGCTTGTGCAGTGATATATTTATCCATAGATTGTGTAAATTGTGTACCTGTGTCATGGATTAGAGTGATAGAGTTTAATAAGGGGGGAAGGAAAGGAATTTTCCAATCCCCATGTGTGAGTGAGGGGAGAAAAAAAGAAAAAAAAAAAAGAGAAGAAGGAAAAAGGGGGGAGGGTGAGTGAGGGGAGGGGAATATCACGTGAATAAGTGACAGTGAGTATAGTGCTCTATTGAATTGCGTGAAGAATTGCAGTGAGAGAAATAGAAAAAGAAGGAAGGCAAGGAGAAAAAAAAAAAAAAAAAAAAGGGGGATTAGAGGAAAGGGATCAGTCCGTGTATTTCAGAACATCTCAGTCATGGGAGTTTCATGTTAATTGGGAATATTTCTAAATCAAGATATTTTTTTTTCCCTTCTTTTTTCCTCCTCCCCTCTCCTTACTCTTATTTATTTGAATATGTGGTGGTAGCAGAATTACCCTTTTTTCCCTTTCTTTCTTTCTTTCTTTCTTTCTTTCTTTCTTTCTTTCTTTCTTTCTTTCTTTCTTTCTTTCTTTCTTTCTTTCTATGTCCTTCTAAGATCCTGCAGAGATTTGATTAAGCTATGCAATAATATATTCATTTAAGGAGTACCCAGTTTAGTATGTTTTCGGGATATTTATAAAAAAACTTTGTAAGGAATACTATTAACAGTTTTCCTCTATAGAGCAGAGAGCTGCTTCAGTCAGTCCTGATAATCACAGTTCTATGCTATTATCTGCTCAGTTTCTGTTAAACCCAGTCTTTATAAACACTTTTAATTAATTAGCAGTTCCTGGTGGACTTTCTTTTTCTTTCTTTTCCTCTCCCTCTACCCTGCCTTTTTTAAAAAAAAATTATTTGTGAATTCCCTTAGGCAATTTTCCAACCTGGCAATAAATTAATGCGCTCTTTAATTTTAGTACCAAAGTATAAAATTAAGATTTTGAGCTTAGGTATAATTAATACCCAGAATATATGCTGCCCCAGCACTTTCTGCTGTAAATCAAAACTAAGTAAGATCAGAAACATACAGAGAGAGTATATTTAAGCGTAAAAGATAGGGAAGACAAAAGTAAACTTATACAGCGGCCTAGTGTTAATTTTCAGCCCTTTTTAGCATATTTTTCACTTTAAATAGGGCGTAGTCAGTAAGGCAATATAATTTTAATTATACATTCTTCAATTATTTTTGCTCAAATTAATCAGATATAACAAAGATAGGTTTCTGATAGATCATTTTTGCCTATTATGCATTGAGCTCTGTACACCTAGGAAATGAATAGTTAAAGATCTAATATTATTAACAAGCATATCCTAGTATATCAAAGATACAGTTTCTCTTTTTATATTCAGCAGCTGTTAATTTAAAAAGTATGTATCAGTCTCACACACACAGGTTAAGTATGTAAAAAAAAAGGGAAAAAAAGAAAAAACCATACAACAAAAGAAAAAGAACAGCTACTAGCCAAACTGTTGCTAATCTTGCTTAAGATTCACTAAGACACTTATGAATCATATATTATTAAGCACAGACAATTTTTCACTTCAAGCTCAATTAATCATTTATGTTCATTTATGGGGAAGCCGTGTCTTAAGAGAGTTTATTTTAAACTTCAGATAGATCCTCTAGTATTCCCCAGTTTATGAGCCAGCAATAAGTACAGAGTCACATATATAGTAAAAGATGGGAACCTAAATCAGTCCGGCTGCTGAAAAAATGGAAGAGGTTACCCAGGGAGCTTGGATTTTAAATTAGTACCTGACCCAGTTCACATGACCTCTTGTTCCCTGGAAGCCAACTCTGCTGGAGGGTAATCTTCGATTTGAAGCCAGGGCTCCCCCACGCAGCACCGGTGGGGGGGAGCAAGACAAGATCAAGCCTCTTCTGATTCCGGCAGATAACGCCGATCCTGCACAGCAAGGAACCACTCAGCAAAGGGCTGCCAGTAGCGCCGCTAGGACTCACACGCCGCTTCCGTCCAAACTGGGGAGGACCGCCCGTCCCGATCACGTGGAGGCTCCCAGTCTCAGAGGCAATACCAACGGTGTTCCGTAGAAGCGACCAGGGAGCAGCACCAATCACTGGAGCAAAGCTTGCCTAGGCAGCGCCGTAGTAGGTAAAGTCCCGTCTCAAAGATTCCTCTCCCCTTGCTTCACTGAATGCCGCTTCAGCATATGGTTCAAGCCACTGCTGCTCTCCCCCTCACGCAGCACCGGTGGGAGGGGGGAGCAGGTAAGATACAGGTGGGGGGGATAAGGAGCAGATTCTTGGTCAGTCCCTTGAATTGCTGCTAATAGCAGCTTAGTGAGATGGAATACCACTATTGGAGTGCTGGAAGTATGTGGTAACTACTTAGAAAGAGCCACCCTAGGACCAGGGTTTGAAGCACAGAGTTTCCTGCCAGTAGCTCTTACAGGGAGCCAGAGAACAAGCGTTGCATGTCCTTGCGCTTGTGCTCCTCCCACCAGCTTCCTCTCTCCCTCTAGGGAATGTAATTTTAAACAACTTTCCAGTTTACTTTTATCACCAATTTTGCTTTTTTCTCTTCTTAGGTATTCTTAGTTGAAAGATAATTCTAGGAGGTTCATATGCTAATTTCTTAGACCTTGAAGACTGCCTCTAATCTGAATACATTTTGACCACTAGAGGGCATTAGTTCATGTGTTTCATATAGATAACATTGAGCTCATGCACGGAGGCTTAGATACAAGGTAATCACAGAGTTAAAAAGTATATTAATAAAACTGTGTTGGTTATGCAAAACTGGGGAATGGGTAATAAAGGGATTATCTTTCTTTTTAAACAACAAAAAATCTGGGGTTGACTGTCCCTTTAATTTTAGTGTGCAACATTTTAGCTTGGCTTGCTGTTTTCCCCAAATAAACCAAGAAATAGGCAAATGAAACAGAGTAAGCAAAAGGGTAGTTGAAGTGATATTAAATAGTAAATACATGCTAGACATAATGATGTTTTAAAAGCAATATTAGCCTTAGAATAATATGTAGCTGTATATTTACGATTATATTAGTTGTTTAAATATTGACAGTATGTGTAAAGTTTTGTTTCTATATAGTCTATTTTATTGCCTGTGCTAGATCTGTCCTTAAAGGGATACTAAACCCAAATTTTTTTCTTTAATGATTCAGAGAGAGCAGGCAATTTTAAGCAACTTTCTTATTTACTCCTATTATTAAATTTTCTTCCTTCTCTAGCTATCTTTATTTGAAAAAGTAGGAGCATAAGCTTAGAAGCCAGTCCATTTTAGGTTCAGCACCCTGGATAGTGTTTGCTGATTGGTGGCTACATTTAGCCACCTATCAGCAAGCGCTACCCAGGTTCTAAACCAAAAATGGGCTGTCTCCTAAGCTTTACATTCCCGCTTTTCAAATAAACATACCAAGAGAATAAAGAAAAAATGACAATAGGAGTCAATTAGAAAGTTGCTTAAAATTGCATGCTCTACCTGAATCATGAAGGAAAAAAATTTGGTTTAGTATCCCTTAAGCAGAACAGTGAGAAGGTGAACACAAGTTAAGAAATGGCGGCGTCCATTGCTTTACTGAAACTCAGGGGAATTTTAAAAAGCAACTATTTCAGAGTAGGGTTGCCAGTTCTAGTATTCAACCGACAACCGCACAGTCCAGTATTTTAGCAGGCTGGCCAGTAAAATCTTCATAAAAATACTGGACACATATGTCATTGAGTGTTAGTTAAATGTAAAAAGCCTCCTATACCTAAATTTATTACATATATGGAGCAGAAAGTAGTGAGAGCCAATCAACTGGGTCACATTACTTATGTTTACTAGTGTTACTGGCAACCAAAGAGCTAAAATTGCATTGCTTTTTGGTAATTAGAAGGCCGCTAAATGCAGTAAAGGGGTTAATTAGGAAGCTTGTAGGGTTAATTTTAGCTTTAGTGTAGAGATCAGCCTCCCACCTGACACATCCCACCCCCTGATCCCTCCCTGACCCCCCTCAAACAGCTCTTTTCCCTCCCCCACCTCACAATTGTCACCGCCATCTTAAGTACTGGCAGAAAGTCTGCCAGTATGAAAATAAAAGCCTTTTTTTTCTCTTAGTTTTTTTTAAAATACATTTGCTGCAGTTTAGGTTCCCCCCTAACCCCTCAACCTCCCTTATCCCCACAAAAATGCTCTCTAACCCCCCCTCTGCATATTTGCCGCCATCTTAGGTACTGGCAGCTGTCTGCCAGTACCCAGTTTGCTGCAAATTTGGCTAATTTAAAAAAAATAAAAAAATAAAAGAGTCCTTTTTTTCTGTAGTATTGCTGCCCCCTCAATGCCCTCCCCCTCCCAGATCCCTTTCCGTTATTGGATCCCACATGGGATCCCCCTCATTGCCCTTACTCCCTCCTTCCCCTTCAATGACGCAGTTATTTTATTTATTTCGTATTCCCTGTTGCGTGGCCGAGCGGTCCCACCCCCTCCAAGGATGGGCCGTCCACCCGCCTCCCTCCTTACCCTCCAACCCACCAACGATCGGCACAGGCCCTCTCTGCATCGGTAACTCTGCAAATTTATTTTTGCAGTGCCCCACTTGTGGGGCATGCAGAAATAGCCTAATCTCGCTATTTTGAGTGAGATTGCGGCAGAGAAAAGACCAGGACTGCAGCGACTGGTCGTTAAGGGGTAAATAAAGATTCGAACTATGTATTTACTGTAAATATTTCACATTTGCTAATGTGAATATGCTATGTTGTATGCGCGATGGGTCTTTGTTTTTTTTCAACGATTTTTTTTTTCTATTGACTTCTTTGAGATGCAAAAATGCAATGGAGTTTGCTCGATCTCCAGTATTTTTTACCACTTTTTTTTCTCCATTGATCTCTATGGGGGAATACATGCATGTGCATGCAAAAATTTAAATACAAGCGGAGTTTTTGCTTACGCAAAAAAAAATACTGTGCCACTTGTAATCTAGCCCTATGTAAGTTATGTGTTTTTAGTTTTATGATGATGGAACATATTACAGTCAGATGATCATAGTTTATATTCCAGATAACACACTTGAATTTTAGCTACAGGTATGAATGTTTATTAAAATTTAATTCCAAATACAGTGTCGTAAAGCAAGATTAAGAAAAGACTACAAAAAGAAAGCGTACACAACAGATACAATGCTCAGTATGACGTTAAACAGTACAATAACATGGGTACATATCTCTTAAAGGGACAGTACACTGTAAAATTGTTTTTATATGAATGTATTTTCAATTACTTGTTATACCAGCTGCAGAGTATAAAATGTATGAGAAATTGCATTTTTCGGTTAATTTGTGTATATGAAGTAGCTGGTTTTGTGCTTTTAAAACACAGCCTATTACAATGGGTTGAGCTTCAGGTAATATCAGATCTCATTATGTTATCACTTTGTGTACACACACTTGCTTCCTTAACGTATATTTGTCTAGAAAACCAAAGCTCAATACTTAGAGAGAACAATGGAAAATTATCATTTTATTTCTTAAAGGGGCACTCAGGTTAAATGAAATTTTCATGATTCAGATACAGCATGTCATTTTAAACAACTTTCCAATTTACTTCCATTAAAACAAATGTACACATTCTTTTATATTTACACTTTTTGAGCCACCAGATCCTACTGAGCATGTGTAAGAATTCACAGACTATACGTATATGCATTTGTGATTGGCTGATTGCTATCACATGGTACAAGGGGAGTGGAAATATACAAAACTTTGAAATTTGTTATAAAAAAAACTACTAGTCATTTGAAGTTCAGACTAAGTGCTATTGCATTGTCTTGTTATCTTGCATTTGTTGATTATGCAAATCTAATATGTTGACTGGTCCTTTAACTATCATGCCCCCCACTGACAGTGTAATCTCTTCTGCTGACTGTGTTTACTTAGGCTATTCAATAGAATATACTCCAGTATAGAAACTTTCAGTATAGGCTGGGAAACCACAAGCTAAATCAGCTATTTCAAATGCCAAATTAGGGGTAAAGAAGCTATTTCTAAACAATTTAAAACACTCTGGCCTAGATTTGGAGTTTGGCGTTAGCCGTGAAAACCAGCGTTAGAGGCTCCTAACGCTGGTTTTAGGCTACCTCCGGTATTTGGAGTCACTCAAAATAGGGTCTAACGCTCACTTTTCATCCGCGACTTTTCCATACCGCAGATCCTTTTATGTAAATTGCGTATCCTATCTTTTCAATGGGATCTTTCTAACTCGTGTCTGAAGTGAGCGTTAGACATCTAACGACAAAACTCCAGCCGCAGGAAAAAAGTCAGTAGTTAAGAGCTTTCTGGGCTAACGCCGGTTTATAAAGCTCTTAACTACTGTGCTCTAAAGTACACTAACACCCATAAACTACCTATGTACCCCTAAACCGAGGTCCCCCCACATCGCCGACCACTCGATTTAATTTTTTTAACCCCTAATCTGCCGACCGCCACCTACGTTATCCTTATGTACCCCTAATCTGCTGCCCCTAACACAGCCGACCCCTATATTATATTTATTAACCCCTAACCTGCCCCCCACAACGTCACCGCCAGCTACCTACACTTATTAACCCCTAATCTGCCGACCGCAAAGCGCCGCCACCTACGTTATCCTTATGTACCCCAATCTGCTGCCCCTAACACCGCCGACCCCTATATTATATTTATTAACCCCTAATCTGCCCCCCACAACGTCGCCTCCACCTGCCTACACTTATTAACCCCTAATCTGCCGAGCGGACCTGAGCGCTACTATAATAAAGTTATTAACCCCTAATCTGCCTCACTAACCCTATAATAAATAGTATTAACCCCTAATCTGCCCTCCCTAACATTGCCGACACCTAACTTCAATTATTAACCCCTAATCTGCCGACCGGAGCTCACCGCTATTCTAATAAATGTATTAACCCCTAAAGCTAAGTCTAACCCTAACACTAACACCCCCCTAAATTAAATATAATTTACATCTAACGAAATTAATTAACTCTTATTAAATAAATTATTCCTATTTAAAGCTAAATACTTACCTGTAAAATAAATCCTAATATAGCTACAATATAAATTATAATTACATTGTAGCTATTTTAGGATTAATATTTATTTTACAGGCAACTTTGTAATTATTTTAACCAGGTACAATAGCTATTAAATAGTTAAGAACTATTTAATAGTTACCTAGTTAAAATAATTACAAAATTACCTGTCAAATAAATCCTAACCTAAGTTACAATTAAACCTAACACTATACTATCATTAAATTAATTAAATAAAATACCTACAATTACCTACAATTAAACCTAGCACTACACTATCAATACATTAATTAAATACAATACCTACAAATAACTACAATGAAATAAACTAACTAAAGTACAAAAAATAAAAAAGAACTAAGTTACAAAAAATAAAAAAATATCTACAAACATAAGAAAAATATTACAACAATTTTAAACTAATTACACCTACTCTAAGCCCCCTAATAAAACAACAAAGCCCCCCAAAATAAAAAATGCCCTACCCTATTCTAAATTACTAAAGTTAAAAGCTCTTTTACCTTACCAGCCCTGAACAGGGCCCTTTGCGGGGCATGCCCCAAGAAGTTCAGCTCTTTTGCCTGTAAAAAAAACATACAATACCCCCCCCACATTACAACCCACCACCCACATACCCCTAATCTAACCCAAACCCCCCTTAAATAAACCTAACACTAAGCCCCTGAAGATCTTCCTACCTTTTCTTCACCATACCAGGTTCACCGATCGGTCCTGAAGAGCTCCTCCGATGTCCTGATCCAAGCCCAAGCGGGGGGCTGAAGATGTCCATGATCCGGTAGAAGTCTTCATCCAAGCGGGGCAGAAGAGGTCTTCCATCCGATTGAAGTCTTCATCCAGGCGGCATCTTCTATCGACATCCATCTGGAACGGAGCGGCAGCATCCTGAAGACCTCCGACGCGGAACATCCATCCTGGCCGACGACTGAACGACGAATGACGGTTCCTTTAAATGACGTCATCCAAGATGGCGTCCCTCGAATTCCGATTGGCTGATAGGATTCTATCAGCCAATCGGAATTAAGGTAGGAATATTCTGATTGGCTGATGGAATCAGCCAATCAGATTTAGCTAGCATTATATTGGCTGATCGGAACAGCCAATAGAATGCAAGCTCAATCTGATTGGCTGATTGGATCAGCCAATCGGATTGAACTTGATTCTGATTGGCTGATTCCATCAGCCAATCAGAATATTCCTACCTTAATTCCGATTGGCTGATAGAATCCTATCAGCCAATCGGAATTCGAGGGACGCCATCTTGGATGACGTCCCTTAAAGGAACCGTCATTCTTCAGTTGGACGTCGCCGGAAGAAGATGGGTCCGCGGTGGAGGTCTTCAGGATGGAGCCGGTCGTCATCGGATGAAGATAGAAGATGCCGCTTGGATCAAGATGGTTGCCGGTCCGGATCGCCTCTTCTTCCCGGATAGGATGAAGACTTTGGAGCCTCTTCTGGACCTCTTCAGCCACCGGATGATGGATCGCCAGCCCCCGCTTGGGTTGGATGAAGATTTTGGAGCCAGGACCGATCAGTGATACCTGGTGAGGTGAAGACAAGGTAGGATGTTCTTCAGGGGCTTAGTGTTAGGTTTATTTAAGGGGGGTTTGGGTTAGATTAGGGGTATGTGGGTGGTGGGTTGTAATGTTGGGGGGGTAATTGTATGTTTTTTTTTACAGGCGAAAGAGCTGAACTTCTTGGGGCATGCCCCGCAAAGGGCCCTGTTCAGGGCTGGTAAGGTAAAAGAGCTTTGAACTTTAGTAATTTAGAATAGGGTAGGGCATTTTTTATTTTGGGGGTCTTTGTTATTTTATTAGGGGGCTTAGAGTAGGTGTAATTAGTTTCAAATTGTTGTAATATTTTTCTTATGTTTGTAAATATTTTTTTATTTTTTGTAACTTAGTTCTTTTTTATTTTTTGTACTTTAGTTAGTTTATTTCATTGTAGTTATTTGTAGGAATTGTATTTAATTAATGTATTGATAGTGTAGTGTTAGGTTTAATTGTAGGTAATTGTAGGTATTTTATTTAATTAATTTAATGATAGTATAGTGTTAGGTTTAATTGTAACTTAGGTTAGGATTTATTTGACAGGTAATTTTGTAATTATTTTAACTAGGTAACTATTAAATAGTTCTTAACTATTTAATAGCTATTGTACCTGGTTAAAATAATTACAAAGTTGCCTGTAAAATAAATTTTAATCCTAAAATAGCTACAATGTAATTATAATTTATATTGTAGCTATATTAGGATTTATTTTACAGGTAAGTATTTAGTTTTAAATAGGTATAATTTATTTAATAAGAGTTAATTAATTTCGTTAGATGTAAATTATATTTAATTTAGGGGGGTGTTAGTGTTAGGGTTAGACTTAGCTTTAGGGGTTAATGCATTTATTAGAATAGCGGTGAGCTCCGGTCGGCAGATTAGGGGTTAATAATTGAAGTTAGGTGTCGGCGATGGTAGGGAGGGCAGATTAGGGGTTAATACTATTTATTATAGGGTTAGTGAGGCAGATTAGGGGTTAATAACTTTATTATAGTAGCGCTCAGGTCCACTCGGCAGATTAGGGGTTAATAAGTGTAGGCAGGTGGAGGCGACGTTGTGGGGGGCAGATTAGGGGTTAATAAATATAATATAGGGGTCGGCGATGTTAGGGCAGCAGATTAGGGGTACATAGGGATAATGTAAGTAGCGGCGGTTTACGGAGCGGCAGATTAGGGGTTAATAATAATATGCAGGGGTCAGCGATAGCGGGGGCGGCAGATTAGGGGTTAATAAGTGTAAGGTTAGGGGTGTTTAGACTCGGGGTACATGTTAGGGTGTTAGGTGCAGACGTAGGAAGTGTTTCCCCATAGCAAACAATGGGGCTGCGTTAGGAGCTGAACGCTGCTTTTTTGCAGGTGTTAGGTTTTTTTTCAGCTCAAACAGCCCCATTGTTTTCTATGGGAGAATCGTGCACGAGCACGTTTTTGAGGCTGGCCGCTTGCGTAAGCAACTCTGGTATCGAGAGTTGAAGCTGCGTTAAAAATGCTCTACGCTCCTTTTTTGGAGCCTAACGCAGCCATTCTGTGGACTCTCAATACCAGAGTTATTTTTATGGTGCGGCCAGAAAAAAGCTTGAGTTAGCTACGCGGGTCGTTACCGACAAAACTCCAAATCTAGGCCTCTAGCAGGTAAAATGAATCATTGGGAACAATTTAAAGGGGAGAAAATGTTTGGGTGAACTGTCCCTTTAAGTAACAGCATGAAATAAACCTCAATTTTCCTATGAATGACCCTCACTTACATTCAAAGTAAAAAGCTCTCGACTAATCAGGGTACCATCTGCTTTCACATTCTCTTAAAATCTTCATTTATGACACAGAGTATTTTGACTGACAGCTCAGATCTCTGCATGTGTGGTTCTTTTTGTCACTTCTTTATTAACAAAGACAGCTGTAGCAAAGAAAATCAATTAACAAGTCTCAATCATTTAAATACACGCTAAAAGATCATGTGTCAACATACTTTAACCAAAATTGTACCAGATTGTTACCCTCCCTGTGAGCTATGGGATAAGAAGCCTAAAAGCTTGATTTAATACATCAAATTATCATTACAATATTACAAATGTTTTGTGATGGAAATATTGACCAGATCTAATATATTTGTCTTTATAAGTCATAAGGTTTTGGCTGGGTTGTGTATTGCAGTGGGAAGACTGGGAAAAAGATGGGGGTGTATATTGGTGTTTGCTGGGGAGTCAGTAAGGTGGGATTGTGCCACTTGGTGGGTGATAAACTCTGTAGCATAAAAGCAGTGCATGTGGTACAATCCTAATTGTGTTGTTATAAGGTGGGTTATGCATTCTGTGCAGTAGGGGACACAAAGTGGGTTATGAGTGTTGTGCAGTTGTTCCTAAGGTAGGTGAATGCCTCTGCAGTGTGGGTGAGAGTAACAGCCATGAAATGGGGGATTGTTTTTAATTGAGTATGGTGTTTGGAAGCTGCACACATCCTTTTTATGTAAAAAATGAATGGTTAAATTGCAGTTGCTTAAAGATAAATCAGTTTTATGCAGTCTTTTATTTTGCTTAGATGCTTTACTGCCTCCATTGTAATGTAGCCTATAACCATGAAAGGTAATGATCCTGTGTGATAATGTCAATGGTGATTACTTGTGCATGAGAGCTTTGATATTTTAAATCTACTGCTTGCAAAGATCAGACATGCTGACCTAGATTAAGCTAAAGCAAAGGGACATAGCATACTATTTTCAACAACTTACCAATTTACGCATTTTATCTAATTTATTATGTTCTGTTGGTGTCCTTTGTTGAAACACATACCTAGGTAGACTCAGGAGCAGCAATGTACTACTGGGAGCTAGCTGCTGATTGGTGGCTGCACATATATTCGTCTTGTCATTGGCTCATTGGATGTGTTCAACTACCTTCAAGTAGTGCATTGTTGCATCTTCAAAAAAGCATACCAGTGCAATAAAGTAAATTTAGCAATAGAAGTAAATTAAAAAGTTGTTTAAAACTGTATGATCTAGAGAGGAGGTTCCGGTGGAGGTGGAGCTACACAGGTGTGGCTGCTTAGGTGTTCTATGTAGGTGCAGCTCTCAGGTGTGGCTCAAGCTGCAGCTCCAGTCTGATAGATGTTGGTGGCAGATCTCTTGCGCCGTGCCCCGAGTGAGGGGGCTATTTTCTCCAGGACAGTCAAAAGAAGATCTGATCCGGAACCCTAACCAGTGGCCTGTTACCCCACTGGCTCTTGCAAAACCCCAGCTACCTGGACCCTTGTTATTGGCAGTAATTACCTCTTGCCTGCATTCTAAAAATTAGATCTGTACCTCACTATCTTGGCCTCTTTTTCCGGTTTGGAACCCAGGGGCCTAACTAGAAACCACAGGGCCCAGGTGCAAGAATCTAAGAAGGGCCCCCCCAACCCCGCCCCCCCCCCCACCAAAAAAATGTGAATTTGATACATATTTTTTTTTCAATATAATAATAATGTCAAAATTAAACTTTCATGTTTTAGATAGAGCATGCAATTTTAAACAAATTTCTAGTTTACATCTATTATCTATTTTGATTTGTTCTCTTGGTATCCTTTATTGAAAAGGCTCAGAAGCAGCAGCAGTGCACTGCTGGAACCTATGTTCTGATTCGTGGCTGTGTATATTATCCACAAATTTGTTTTGGCTCCGTGAATCCTAAGGGTTGCCCTTCCAGCTAGCTACCTTTATTGTTGCTTCTGAGCCTATCTAGGTATATCCTTTAAAAAATTATACTAGGAGAACAAAGAGAGCTCTATCTGAATCATAAAAGTTATATTTTGACTTTACTGTCCCTTTAATACTTACATAACTGATATGTTTCTATAAAAAAAAAAAAAACAATCTTCTGCACACAGTCATCAACTAAAAATTCACAGAGCTTACCGCAGAGGTATTTCTGATATTATTAGGATCCCATATTGAGTCAAGAAAAATAGCAAGATAAAGAATTGACAGTCAAGGCAATATCTCACCTTGCACCAATGTAGGGAGGTTTCAGAGGAATAAGTAAGTTTCAGAATCATTACCAGAGCCAAATATTACAGAATGCTCCCCATATACCAAAATTAAATGAAAATGAATGCATTACAGAAACCCACTTACATGTGAGTAGTTGCAAACTCATACCCATTTGAGAAATCTAGTGCAGTAAGACATCTGACACAATATTAGTTGAAGATTTAGATCAATCTTTTAGTAGAAAGGTAATAAACATGATTCTTTTATAAAAATAAAAAATAGAGCATACAATCTTGAAAATGTGTAAAGTGTACTCTAATGTTCCAGGCTCCAGCTATATGAGATGTTGATTAGAATGTGTTTTATCCTTGTGCCACTGTCTTGAAGAAGTATAAGCATCAGCTTAGCTTGCTGCTCTGTGCTTCTTACTGGCTGTGTGTGATCTGGGAAGCACTAGGCAGATTTTCAATCAGGAGCTCAGCTACAGAGAGGGAAAAGCAAAGATTCAGCAGAGGAAAACAAAACTGACTGAAAGGATTTCTCACTCCGTTTTTTTTCTTCTGCTGAATCTCTCTGCTGTTCTCTCACCACTGCTTTTCCCTCTAGCTGAGCTCCGTGATTGAAAATCTACCTAGTGCTTCCCAGACCACACACAGCCCCAGTTAGTAGCACAGAGCTACTTGTAAAGAGAATAGAATTGTGAGCCTGCTGCAGACAAGAGAGAGGATAGTAAGTCACGCTTAGTGTGCTGTGAGAATCAGGGGGCGGGGCACAACTTCAGGCAGGCTAAAGCAATAAGTTGATAGAAAAACTGTGCTGCTCCGGACAGTGTGTGCATACAATTGACAGTCACACTGTGCACACGTATTACAGCATGAACATCTCTGTGTGGGCCCCCCCAATGCCGCTCCTGCCCAGTTGTCAATCCCAATTCCCAGGCACAGTCTCAGAGACAAGTGTTTAGGAGCAACGCCCAATGTAAAAAGTAACTTTGTTAGTGTGAGTGAAAACTAGGAATTTATATCACAAGGACACTGAATTCAAATACCTGGAGTACTGATTCTACCTTAATATATGCAATTTGCAACGGTCTGACTTCAATGCTGCTGCTGCCCCACTGTCAATCACAATCCCCAACAGAAGACAATCACAGGAGCGGCGGTCTGACTATGACTGTGATATACTGATAGTCACTAATTGAACTGCCGCCCCTGTGAAGTGCGGCCTGGGACCCAGTTGGTTCACTGTCTTCCACAGCTGTCCCCGGATCAGCCCTGTGCGACTGCCTGGGGACAATGAACAACTAACGGCTGATAGTGGTTAGGGTTCTAGGCTAGCCAGGATGCAATGCACTTACTGACTTACCTTTTCCTTCCACTTCATAGTCCCTGAGCTGAGAAAACTGCGTTACTGGTTGCATACATTCACGCAGGACAGCTCCTGCCTCCTTTCCCGCTCAGCAGCGCGTTGCCATGGTAACCCACGGCAACGCTCTAATGTAAAACTGCTAGTGAGCACTGCGCAATGTTACGCAACCCCTGCACCACTGAAAACAAACAAAGTTTGCTAGAAAAAAAAGTTAGTTTGAAAAAAAAAAAGTTGTTAAAAAATAAATAAATGTTATGCCCAAGCTGGGGCCCCCCTGAGGGTTGGACCTGCCGGGCCCGGTCGCAGTTGCGACTTCTGCACCAGTGATAGTTACGCCCCTGTTGGAACCCAATCTGCCCGCTCCGTAAGAACTGTGCCGTTTTACCTCCCTCAATACGTTAAACCAATTCTGCCAGACGAAATCTGAACTTTCTGTGTCACCCCAAATTTACTTGCTGCTATTCTGTGGTTCTTTCAGCAGTACTGATAACCGGCTTCTTCTCTCCCCCTCTCCCTCCCCCACCGGTGCTGCGTGGGAGGGAGCCGGCCCCGGCCCTGGAGCGGGGACTCAGTGAGGGGGCTGTTTTCATTGGCTGGTCACGGTGTCGGAGCGGTGCCACTCTCTCCCCTCCCACCGATGATGCGTGAGGGGAGGTGACTACGAAAGCCTGGTAGTGTGGCAACACAGGAAGCGTCAGGAACAACATTCCCCGGGCAGAGCTGTTCACGGGGTTACTGAGGCTGAAAGATAACTGACTGCCGGTGAGACAACATTGGAAGGGGTGAGTTCCTATTTCAATCCACCGTCCTTGGCATGCTTAGGGGTCTCACCACCTGGCATTTTTTTGAGGGGGGAAGTGGATAACTGCGGAGGGGGCAGACAGACTTTAGAATTGAGAGTGGGGTACATTATGTCTAAGGACAGTTACTAAACAAAAGAGACTTCAAAAGACTCTGGGAGAAATAAAAAAAAAAATCTCTTTTTTGCCATTGGAAAAGTTTGTTGGAAAATAAAGAGGGAAAAGAAAAAATATAACAAACATATATATATATATATATATGCTCTCTCACTTGCCAGCATATACTGTGAAGACATAGCTGGTTGGCAATACTTGTTAAATGCTTAGAATATCTTGCATATAGTTACAGAAATGCAACTACCTATTGCTACAATGTATTTTCCTGTGTATTAATTGGCTGGGTTTAATAAGCTTATATTCAGAAACATTCAAATTGTACTATATTTGCACCTAGCAACCAGTGCTTGCTGTTCTGATTTTTGTTTCAGCATATTGTTTGTGGGTATGTGATATATAAGGTTCTGGTGTCTGTAAACTTTAAATTACTATAAAGCTAAAATGTAATCTTTTGTATTACAGAATAAATAGTTAATTGCAGGATAGGTCTAGAGACACAATCAGTATTCTTATACTATATTTACTCCCTGTAGAAATCTCTATTTTTGTTTTTGTCAAAGCTCAGTAAGTTCACACCTAGACAAATACTCAGGTTGTAATATAAAGAAATCAGCATCATCTCAAGCTATTTAAAAAACTTCACTATATTAAAGTAAACTACATTGTTCTGGGCCAGTTGAAGGAGGAAGGAAAAAAAAGATACTGCACTACATTTTCACCCAACAACCAGAGCTGTTGATTTGATTTTTTTAACACATTATTTGTGGTCATGTGAGATATAAGGTTTTGGTGCTATCTTAATAATAGAATATCACTAAGTTAAAATTTAATGTTGTGCATTATTCATTTATTTGCTGTAGTAGTCAGTGAATTATATTATAGCTGTTTTTGTTGATACCTCAAGGCACTTGAAAGTTAATAGTCAATTGCTGGATAGGTTCAGAGGTATACTTAGCATTGCTCACAGCAAATTTAACCCTATGAGGTTACTTAAATTATACTATATCTGTTCTCAGCAATTAGTATTTGCTCCTTTGATTTTTCTCTTAGCTCACTGCTTGGTTGTTATGTACAAAGCTCTGATGTTTTTCAAATATTAAAACATTATAAAGTTGAACTGACCTTGTTATATTTTCCTACTGCAGCTGTCAGCCAAGCATACTGTAGCTGTTACGGTTGATGTTTCAAAGCTAAATAATTGTTTGCTGGACAGCTGCAGAGGTATAATTAAGAATTCTTATAGTGCATCACCTGCTATATAAATTCCTTTTTTTTTTTTTTTTTTTTTCAATGAAAGATACCTTTCTAATTACACTTAGTTACTTATAAATTGAACTCAGGTAAATATTCTGCTATTCTGCACAAAATTATTTTACACGCTACAAGGCATGCCTAGACTAAGCAGAGCTCTAAACATAGCCTTGTAGAGACAATCTAGTTGAAAGGTGCCAAGACAAGTGAGGGAGGTTCTTATATAAACAAACTTGATTCAGTTCAATATATCTAATTCCTCTGACCTCTCCCCTTAAAAATAAGTGTCAGGGACATACCACATAAAATTGATTGACTCTACAATTTTCACCCTGCTATAGTTAAATCACCCAGGGTCTGAGTTTATTCCTTCAAGTAACAGGTACTAGCCTCTAGGTAATATTACAGAGCAATTATTGTGTACAGTTGAGCAACCTCTTTTAAAAATACTACCATTGCTGTCAGGCTGCGCCTGACTCGGCGAGCGAGCCCTAATTCACTTCCTGGTTATCAGCTGTCTTTCTTCTTTTCTCTATCTTCTTTCTGCCAACCAGGTTAATAACAAGCACAACCCTTGTCCCTGCACTACTCCCCACACTTAGATTCCTCCACCCCCTACCTCACTTTTTCCTGTCCCTTTTTTTTCCCTTTACACTGGGAGGTTCCTCTTCCCCAATATAAATAGTTTACCCCCTTCCTTTTTCTTCTTGATTTTGGCACATGGATACATTTTTTCACTCTCACTCTAAGACTCCCTCGCCAGTCATGACCGCAAGGCAAAGAGATAGGAGAGCAAAGAATACCTCAGATGCTCCAACTGATTTACAAGTTACATCTGCCACTGTACTCCCTATGACTGATACACTTGATATGCAAGTCTTAGTCACTAAAATTACGGAAGCCCTAACTCCCAATTTTAATGCGCTCAAATTAGAGATCAGACAAGATATTACACTGCTATCACAAAAAGTTAGACAGTTTGCCAACAGAATTAACGAAGTTGAACAAAGGGTGTCAGATGTGGAGGATCTTACCGCTATTCATAGCTCTAACATAGAATGTACTAATCTCTCTATTACCACAATACAGGCTAAACTTGAAGATCTCGAGAACCAGGCCCGTAGGAATAACATTCGGCTAATAGGGGTCCCAGAGGATAAGAAATATGAGGACTTAAATGCTTGTATCTCTGAAGTACTACCCCAACTTCTTTAAATTCCATCTAACTACCCACATATCACAGTGGAAAGGGCACATAGGCTAGGCAGACCCTGGGTGGACAATAAAGGTAACCACAGACCCAGACCAGTGATAGCAAAACTTTTAAACTTTCAAGATAAAATTACATTGATGCAATTTTATCGAAAGAACCAACCTATTACACTTGGGGAAACTAAAATCCTCATGTTCCAGGATTTTTCAGCTGAGACAACATCTAAAAGGAAGGCACTAGCCCCCACTTGCACCAAACTAATCCAACAAGGATACAAAGCCATTATTATTTACCCCGCAAAACTTAAAATTACAGAGGGTGAGAATGTTTATATACTAAACAACATGCAAGAGGTAGAGCAACACCTGAAAGATTTTAACTTGGTAGGAACACAATTGCTAAGCCGAAAATAGGCCACTACTGTGTGGTTCTTTTTTTTAATTTTTTTCCTCTTTTTTCTTAAGCTGTCATGAACATCAACCATGCTGATCCAGAGGGGCATTCCCCAGGTGGGGTTATCTACTCTCCCCCCCCCCCCTTTCCTTTTTTTTTTTTTTTTCTTTCTTCTTCCTTTCCTCCCCCCCCCCCCCTCCGCAATACCCGCATCATGTTACTAGTTTGATTTTAAATGGCAAATTTTAAATTAATTTCCTGGAATGTGGGTGGGATTTCTACCCCCATTAAGAGAAAAGCCATTCTTACGCACTTGAGGAAACTCGGGACGGACATAGCATTCTTACAAGAAACACATTTGACATCAGGGGAGTCCCTGAAACTCAGATCTTCCTGGGTGAAAGAAATTTTCTTTTCCCCGGGGGTTGGAAGGAAGAGAGGGGTGGCCATTCTAATAGGGAAAAAAATTAACCTAGAGGTCATTCACAGCGAAGTAGATCAGGAAGGAAGATTCGTGATAATAAAAGTAAAAATCGGAAAAATAATCTTTACCATGTGTAACATTTATGCTCCTAACAAATTGGATCCAGATTTCTGGTTTAGGATCCAGGCCAAAATTCTCTCCGTTCAGGAAGGCCATCTGGTCCTTGGTGGCAATTTCAACATGTCTCCTCATTGCCCATTGGACAGACTTAGAAACTCCAATAAAACACTCAAACAAAAAAAGGACAACTTAGAATTTAAATTAATAAAATTAATTACGCAGAATCTTGCGATAAAAGACGTCTGGAGGCTTCAGAACCCTGATGTCATGGATTATACTTGCCTATCCAGGGCTCATAAAACCCTTTCTAGAATTGATCTATTTCTCATTAATGATAGGCTAAAGCTGTCAGAAGTAAAAGCTGATATACTGCCTATCTTTCTTTCAGACCACGGTCCTGTCTCACTGGAGTTCCAGCTCAACCACCTTAAAAACAGATCAACACGCTTCAACTTTACTTCATATCTTGCGACCAATCTGAAATTTAAAAACTGGATCAAACTTAAATTTTCTGATTATCTACAACATAATCAAGCCCACATAGGTTCCCCTCTGGTTTTCTGGGAGGCAGCGAAGGCAGTGCTCAGGGGTGAAATTATAGCTTACAGTGCTGCAAGGCTTAGAAAAATTAGAACAAGAGAGAAAGAAATAAATAACGCAATAATTAATTCTTATAACTCTTATCTGCTGGAAAAATCTGCTACAAACTGGGCAAAATATGTCCGGGCCAAAAACGCTGGAGACGCATTCGCTGTCTTTCAGGAAACCCAGAGGGATCTAAGATTTCAAGCCAGGATCTATAGATTCAGAAATAAATCCGGCAAATTGTTGGCGAACCTGGTCAAAAGGGAGAAAAAGTCACCTCATATTGAGAATATTCAACAGAATGGTATCTATCTTAATAAATCGGATGAAATTGTTGAGGCATTTGTTAGGTATTATCAGGAATTGTACTCCTACAGGCGTTCAAACCTTACTGAAGCAGTACAATTTTGGAGTCAAATTTCCTGTCCTAAAATTTCGGCTGAGATGGCTGATTCTCTCAATGCCCCAATTACCGAAATAGAGTTTAAAAAAATCATTTCAGAGCTCGCCACTAATAAAGCACCAGGGCCAGATGGCCTTCCGAATGAGTTTTATAAAATTATGAACTCTGAGGTCACCCCCTACTTTAAAAATCTATATAATAGTATGTATGCCGAGGGTAATCCAGTGGCTGCCTCCTTTTCTGCCTCCAACACTACTCTAATTCTGAAGGCTGGGAAAGATCCCACCCTCAGGGAGTTATAGACCCATAGCTCTCTTAAATGGAGACTACAAAATTCTATGTTCAGTTATTGCCGGGCGCCTTCAGATACCACTCGCCACTGTTATTCACCCGGATCAGGCTGGGTTTCTCTATGGTCGAAACTCCTCAGCAAAAATTAGGGAGGCTATAGTTATTGTGGAGTATTTTAGGACCATGCAGGTGTCGGAGAGTGGGGGAGACGGGATGGAACCGGACTCAGCTATCGTCTCGATAGATGCAGAGAAAGCGTTTGATTCAATACATTTTGATCATCTATTTACCTCTCTGGTTAATTTTGGTTTTAAGGACCAGTTCTTAAATTTTATCACAAATTTGTATAAAGCACCATGTACAAGGTTGATGGTTAATCAAACCCTCTCACCACAGATAATTCTTGGGAGGGGAACACGCCAGGGGTGCCCCCTGTCCCCCCTACTCTTCGACATCTCAATCGAACCGTTGGCAATCATGGTTAGACAACAGTTGTCAGGAATTAGAATAGGTAACCAGGTCATAAACATTGCTCTTTATGCCGATGATCTTCTCTTATATCTCTCGGATACCAAAACCAGTATCCCTAAACTTCTAGATATCACTGCCAGATTTGGGTCCTTTTCAGGTTACAGGATAAATGAAGCAAAGTCAGAATTTCTATGGCTCAGACAGAATAGTAACTCTCCTTCTGTTATCCCTTTTTCTGTGGCCAGAAACTCTCTCAAATATTTAGGTATTTTTATCCCTACTTTATCAGGGGAGATCTACGATCTCAATTTTTCTCCAATTCTAGCAAATATTAAAGAGAAACTTAAAAATTGGCAATCCCTGCCACTATCTATCTCCGGTCGGATCGCCCTATTCAAAATGATTTTGCTTCCGAAACTTCTTTATGTATTACAGAACGTTCCTCTAATTATGTTGGAAAGGGATATCCACTGTCTCAATAGCATACTTAGTAGATTTCTCTGGCAAGAGAAAAGAGCCAGAATATCCCTAAGTAAACTCTCTCTTCCAAAAAGCAGCGGTGGCCTTGCATTACCAGATATTCATTCATACAACTATGCTTTCTTGGTCCGGGTGGTGGCTGATTGGATTTCACACAGTAATTATGTCACGAATAACCCCTTAGAGGAAGATATATGTAGTCCTTACCTACCGCTAGCCTTAATTCACTGCCCACCCAAAGAATTACCAGGCGAAATCAAACGGCTTAAATCCTTTTCTAACCCATTGAAGGCTTGGTGGAAAGTGAGTAGTTCACTATCCTTAAATTGTAAAGTTTCTCAGTATCTCCCACTAAGGGGGAACCCGAAATTTCCTGTAGGGTTGAACTCTGTAACATTTAAAAAATGGCATAACCTAGGCTTGGACAGGTTGATACAACTCTGGGACACAGAGAGAAAATGTGTTAAATCTTTCGATGAATTAAAAACAGAGTTTCAAATTAAGAACAAGGAATTCTTTGCATATTTGCAAAGCAGGCATCTCCTCTGTGAGTTGATGAGTGAGACAGGATGGAATTGGACTCTGGGTAAATTAGAAAGCTGGCTCACTTTGTTCAAAAACGGTGTCAGATCCATCTCTATGTGTTATCAGCTAATTAAACTCAGCAAGGGTGAATTAGAACTGGAGAAAATTACTTCCCTATGGAATCGACTGTTACCTCAATCAAACATTGATATAAAAACCGTCCAATCCTCAATTTGCAAAGTAGCCCAGGTGACTCTATCAGCCACCTGGCGGGAGATGCATGTCAAACTCCTACACAATGCATATTTCACTCCCGAAAAGGGCCATAAAATTCATAATTTTGCTTTTAATAAATGCCCAAAATGTGCGCTCCCTGCAGCTGACTTAATGCACATGATTTGGACCTGTCCTAAAATAAGGCATCTTTGGTGGAAGCTAGAGTTTTGGTTCAATAAAACCTTAAAAGTCTCTCAACTGGCTCTTACACAGCAACAGATCATCTTTGGTACAAAGCACCATAATCCAAATCATAAATTGATATTTCTTTCTATACTGGCAACTAGATATCTTATTCTTAAAAATTGGAAATTAAGAATAGCCCCATCTATTCCAGAGATCAAGAATTGTTTGAAAAAACAATGCTTGCTAGAACAAAGGGACACTAATCTAGATAATGGCTCTGACATCAGACAATTTTTTGCCAAATGGTCAGCCTTTATTAGGTCAATGCCAGATACAGAGATGAATGACTTAATATTCCCATTCAGAAACTCGGAACTGGTGCTTCTGGGTGTCTGGTAACAATTTATTAGTTGAGAGGAGCTTAGATGATTTTCTGGGATTCCCCTGGTCTCATACAATAGCACTCTCTTCCCTAGTTTCTGGCTTCGGCGGGGGTGGGGTGGGGTGGATTCTTTCTGAGTTGTCCTTGTTCTTCCCCTTCCTTTTTCTCTTGTTCTGTTCTCCTTCCTCCCCCCTTTTTTTCCCCCTCTTCCTTCTTCTCTTTTTCTTTTTTCTTTTTTGGCTTTGGCAACCCATGGTTGGGTTGACTAATTCAGAGATAAAATTTAGCAGAATATTTACTTGCTCACTGTTCTTGATTTACATGTAAAACAATTTTGAACTGTTTGATTTTTGTGATTTCTTCTGACATTTGTTTTTGTAAATTACTGTTGACATTTAAATAAAATAATTAATAATAATAAAATGGAAAATATGGGAGACAATTACATGTGAGGAACCTAGGTGTCCTAGGCTCTTGAGAAATTTCTGAGATATTTGAGAATTTATATGTTATGTGCAAATGAGAAATATTGAAGATAATTCACTGTTGAAATTGTATTGCCTGTTTCTGTTCCTGATTGCTTGGGATCATATTTTGTGATGTTATTGTATGATGTAATACTTGATGTTCACATGTGTTTCTCTCAATAAAAAATAAAATTTAAAAAAAAAACTGTATGATCTAACTGAATCTTTAAAGAAAAAAGGTGTTTCATGTCCCTTTAAATAAATTAATATACAGCAAGGTTCAGCAAAATCATAGATTTGATTTAAAAAAATAAAAATGGACAAATGCACATTTTAAAAATAATTGGAATAAACATTCACTTTTTTGTAATTCTGTTTTGAGAAACAGAAAACCTTTGCTAGGGTAAAAATACAGTTTTATGGCTTCCTGTCCCTGCCTTTTAAGTCTGTACCACAGAGGTTGCTGTGACTTTTTAATTTTACTCTAAAATATTTTTTTTCTGCAGATTTCTGTGGCCTTCTGTTACATTAATGTTTTGCAGTGAGAAGTCAGGTGTTATACCTCCCAAAATTTCTAAATTCAAAAGAGGGACAGCGCCCCCCCCCCCATGGCAAAACTGTCATATGTGGTGGGCAGGAGCAGGGGTGGGGCTTAAAAAAAATTATAACACTAGAGAAATATAAATAAAATTTGAAATAAAGACTATATTTTAAAACTCTTAGGCAGCAAATCAAACGCAAGCACAAACCACTGGTATAGCTATGTGAGCTCGTATTTAATTAGCCTTTGCAGAGACAGTTCTAAATATTTTTATCTTAATTGGACATTTAATAATAGATTCTTTAAAACTGCCCTCTGCATTCCCAATTAATATTCTAGATTCTGGCCTTTTAATGTCAGCACAAATGCACAGTAAGACAAGCTACAGATATACATGTACACACACACTATATAGCATACACTTACATGTACAGATACACATACACACACTACATAGCATACACTTATACATGCAGATACACACACTACATAGCATACACTTATACATGCAGATACACACACACTACATATCATACACTTATACATTCAGATACACACACACACAATACATAGTATACACTTATACATGCAGATACACACACTACATAGCATACACTTATACATACTGATACATGCACACACTACATAGCTTACACTTATACATGCAGATACACACTTACACATCCAGATACACACACACACACACACACACACACTACATAGCATACACTTATATATGTAGATACACTCACCCACTACATAGCATACACTTACACATGCAGATACAAACCCACTACATAGCATACACTTACACATGCAGATACACACCCACTACTTAGCTTACACTTATACATGCAGATACACACACACACTACACAGCATACACTTACAGATACAGATATACACACACATTACATAGCTTACACTTATACATCCAGATACACACTACACAGCATACACTTATCCATGCAGATACACACAAACACACACACTACATATCTTACACTTATACATGCAGATACAAACACACTACACAGCATACACTTATACATGCAGATACACACACTACACAGCATACACTTATACATACAGATACACACACACTATATAGCTTACACTTATACATGCAGATACACACACTACATAGCATGCAAGTATACATGCAGACACACTCACACACTACATAGCTTACACTTATACATGCAGATTTACACACACTCTTATACATACACACACACTACATAGCTTACACTTGTACATGCAGATATACACACCACATACCATACACTTATACATGCAGATACACATACGCACTTATACATACAGAAACACACACACACTACATCATATATGGGTATCTGTAATTCATTGTATGGGTCCTGGGGTTGGAAAGCACATTAGCTGGCAGTCTAAGGCTGCCACTGTTTGTTACCCTGATGTTAGCACTGCTCATTGTATAAAACTAAAGGCATGCTAGTATTACCTCCAGGGTTTAGACGTCATCACTACCAGAGGTTGGAGGTCACAATTACCTGAGGTCAGAGGGTATACAGCCTTCTTACTCTTGCTTAACCCACTGTAAGTCAGCAACAGATGTTTTAGTACAGTAAGCAGAGCTGCATGTATAGTGTTTGGATCTCAACTGCAGATCAATTGTATGAAGTGAAAATACAGCAATAACAAGAAGTTATCTTGTTTATTTGGTTACAGGAGGTTAAGTGGACACACCTGTTTTTTCAGAATCATTGGCATTAAATGTAAAAGTTCTGAAATAGCTGTGACGTCACACAGAGGTGTGTGAGTGCCGTCCAATCAGGTGCGTCAGATTGCTGACAGGCTGGAGCAGGGGAGAGCAGCCAAGGATTTCAGTAGTATGCTCTCAATTTGGGGTAAGTATTTACCGGTAGTTGAAAGAGAAGGAGCCCGGGTTGGAACAAGGTGTGCAAATAGAAACAAATCCAAGGGATGGAATATCGTTGCACTGCTTAAACCAACTGTGGTTATCTATTAATTTAAAATATCTTTACTTTCTACTAAATATAATATACTAAATCTCTATGGTGAAACCACTAAAACCAACACAGATAAATTGTGAAATAAACTCTATGAGAGGGCCTCCATTATTTGTCAAACAGTTTATTTAGGAATCAATATATGTTAATAATAAGATAAATATTTACAGGTATATATATATAAATCTATTTTACAGATACAGTCCACATTTTAAGATACAGGGCAACTTTTCTATACTAACCCCAATTGTGCAATACTGCTACACAGAATATTATCCCAGAAATACTTAGCCAGATTCTCTGTGTCCAACATCATCCATCTTTTAGCAGGAGCAGGATACAAAAGAGACAGAGGCTCTGGTGTTACAGTATTATATACCCCAATTCAAAAGGGAGTGGCTTATCAAATGTCACTCAAAAAGACCATTGGGTGTGTCTTTCTAGACAGACACTAGACAAAAGAACTACTTGAATAAACCAGCTATGTGAATTGCCAGTTATAAAATCTGTGAGCTATATTCCAATATCCCTGTGATAAAAATGTCACCACACCAACCTGTAGATATCAGTAGAAAGATGTGGTAATTAAAGTTGCGGCTGTTTGTCACTGGAAGTCCTGAATGCAGCTTAGTTATATATGCAATGATTCTTTAGCAGAAACAGTAATAGCTTAAAGTCCAAAGTAGAAGCACTGAGAACAATTTGTGGAAGCCAAGGAATTCAGTAGGACGCTTGATTCTGAACGAACTAGTGCTACACAAACTCAGAATTATTGGCATGCTGCCAAGAGCATGATGGGAATTTATAGAGTTTTCTTAAAGAGACAAGGCCCCAAAAATAATCACATGACATCTCCTCCCGTCAAAGGGGCTGCACTGCAGCCAAAGGAGCAGGCTTGTTGGGATGAGAGTGGTGAAAGCGAGAAACCAAGTGTGAAGCGTCAAGATGGGAGGAAGGTTCCCAAGAATCGTCCTCAGGTGAGAACCCTTTCCAGCGCACCAAATACTGCAGGGTACCTTTGTTCCAACGAGAATCCAGGATGGCCTTAATCCCATAAATGTCCTCATCAGTGATAACTTGAGGCATAGTAGCGTCAAATGACCGTTGTCTTGTTGGAATGTACGGTTTGAGGAGAGATACATGAAACGTTAATGTATACGATAAGTAGGTGGCAAGTCCAGGATGACAGCGTTCTCATTAATTAGTCCTTTAATGAGGAAAGGTCCAATGAAAAGTTGGGAGAACTTCTTACAGGGTGTTTTCAGTTTGAGGTGTCTGGTTGACAACCAAACCTTGTCCCCTATAGCGTAATTAGGTGGTTTTCATCTTTTACTATCATAATATTTCTTCTGCCTATGTTGTGCTAATTTAATGTTGTCTTGTAGTTGAGAGAAGGTATCAGACAGTGTGCTAATGGTATCATCAACATGGGGGGAAGTGGTACTGTGTGTATATCTGAAACACAGGATGGAATCCATAATTGGCAAAAAATGGTTAGCACTTCATGGATGCATTCTGTAAGTTGTTGTAGGCCAACTCTGCCATGTACAAGTTATCCGACCAGTAATCTTGATGGAAGGAACAATAACAACAAATATATTGTTCTAACCACTGGTTAACTCTTTCGGTCGGATCGTTTGTCTGTGGGTGGTAGGCAGTACTACAACAATGATCTATTTTGAGAATAGAGCAGAGTTCTTTCAAAGACTTTGACGTGAACTGTGTACCACGATCTGTAATGATGATAGCAGGTAGACCATGTAGTCTTACTACTTCTTTCATAAAAAGGTATGCCGTCTCCGAAGCAGTAGGGAGTTTTTTGTATGGAATGAAATGTGCCATCTTTGTAAGGAGGTCCACAATAACCAGTATGGTGTTGTAATTAGAAGATGGTGGTAAGTCAACAATGAAATCCATCCCTATAGTACTCCAGGGACGGACCATATGGTCAAGATTTCTAAGGTTTTAGGATCGTACAAACATGACATGAATTCACATAATCCTTTATGGATAATGCCATGTTAGGCCACCAATAATTTCTACCAATCAGTTCCGTAGTTCTACCAATGCCTGGGTGCCCGGCTAGAGGTGAATCATGATGGACAGCTGTCAATTTTTCTCTAAGAGATGGTGGTATGTATATTCTTTGTTTGTGATAATACAATCCATCGTCACTCCTGTGAAGCCTATCTATGGAAAATGTGTGATCTTGTTGTTGAGAATAGTATATAGTGTTAGAATTGATTTGTGTGAGACCGAGGAAATGTTTTTGAGACAATATCGTTTGAGGAGGAATGTCATCAGAAGGAGGGTTAAAAGATCTAGAAAATGCGTCGGCCTTCCCATTTTCGAACCTGAACGGTAGGTGATGTGAAAGTTGAATCTAGCGAAATATAAGTTCCACCTGAGAACGTTTTGCTTGATTGCATGTATTTCAAATTCCGGTGGTCAGTATAAATGAGTATAGGAATAGTTGTTCCCTCAAGGAGATGACACCAGTGTTCCAATGACTTCCTGATGACAAGGAGTTCTTTTTCTCTGATGGAATAATTCCTCTCTGGTACAGACATTAGTTTAGAGAAAAAAGCAACTGGGTGAATAGGGTCTGTGGGTGAAACCTGTTAAGATAATATGGCTCCAATAGCATAGTTAGAAGCATCCACTTCTATGATATATGGCAAATCTGGGTTGGGGAAATGGAAAATGGGTGCAGTAGTGAAAGATCTCTTGAGTAGGTCAAATGCAACTTGTGCCTCTTCATTCCATAAGAAAGATGATTGGTTACCAGTGAGTGAAGTGAGAGGTTTAACAATATTTGAGAAACCTTTAATGAATTTTCGATAAAAATTGGCAAATCCTGGGGACTTCCGGTGGGCAGGCTTACAGGGCAGACGTAGATCTGAGGAGCTCTGCAAGTCGGAGGACAATAAAAGAGACTTTGCACATATTTTCAGTGCTGCCCAGCCTCTCACGCTGATTTGCTGGGTAGGGGACTACTTGCGCCGGCCATCGACCTTGGTGAGCAGGATATACCATCTGTCCTGGCAGCCGGGAGCCTTAATGCGCACAGCGCTACAGCTGCAAAACCGCCATCTTTGTTTCCTGATCGGTGGAGTACAACACAGCAAGTTGCTGAGAAGACATCGGAAACGCAGAGGGCAGGTAAACTTTAATAGAGCTGTCTCAGTTGTGCCACAACCGATTACAGAGTGTGACTGATTCCCCCATTTTCAGATACCCTCGGGCCTGGGGGCTCTATGAACGACTAAGAAAGACATAGCTATAGGACCGGAACCTAGAGAGCAACTGGGCTTAGAGGAGGTTGGTGGAGAGGTGAACTCCTGGGGCACATAACAGCTATCACTGACTTTGGTGCTACCCTTATTTTCTACACGAAACGGCCCCACTTGCAGGAGTATACCTGCTTTGAAAAAGTACAGCCTTGGCCGGGTCCTGGAGGGCCGCGGTGAGGTTGCTGCCACGTGGTCTGGACCTGTGCACTCTTGGCCTCAGGATTTCTTGCTCTAATTTCCCCACATACCACCTGAGCCCTTCCATGGGGAGAGGAAACTTAAGAGGAGGTAAAGTAAGATAAAGAGCCCATCTCTAGTGATCCTCATTCCAGCGGTTATACCACTCCGTTGTGTGCCTTATTTTTCTTTTTGCCTGGATTGGATGCCCAAATAACCTTTTTCTTTATTGCCGCTGGGGTGCCTGCCCTGAGGTGGGTATATACATCTGGTTAAGAAGCTTACTATCACAAGCCCCACTCTTTTATGGACATCACTTCTTTATCATCAACACCGACTTTCTTTATCTGGGTTATACTAACTAACAAGCTTGCAGGGCCACATGAAAGTAGACAAATATTTTCAAAGACTGTCTCCTGCTATTCCTGCCGCCATGAGCCAAAGAGGGAAAACTGCAGAGAAAAAGCAAAACCAATCTGCTGACTTGCACCATGACCAGCAGGCCATGGCGATCCTGTGATCCAAGTTCCAGACCAAACTTCCCTTTTACAAGAACTTAAATCATTCTTCCTCCCTAAAATGGAATCTCTACAATCAGGGGTGGATACCCTGACATCTGAGGTGTGTCAGTTCTCCTCAAGACTTAACACGGCAGAGTTGCGCATCTCTGATGTGGAGGATAGACAGAATAGACAGGGAGTTACTCTTAAGCAACTAGTCAAACAAAACAAATTGCTCCAGGACCGGGTCGACGACCTGGAGAACAGGAGCAGACGAAATAATCTACATATAATTGGCATCCCAGAATCTGTCAAAGGGAAAGACCTCTTGGAGTTCACTGCACTAACCTTCCCGCGGATGTTGGGGATTCCCCCCGACATTCTCCCCATTGATGTTGAAAGGGCCCACCGGATCGGACCAGAACGCACACTTGAACACCTCAACTCCAGACCTAGACAGGTTATATTCAAATGTTTAAATTTCCAGGAGAAGCTCAGGATACTCCGTTCCTATAGAGCCCGCAGAGAAGTCAGCTTTGAAGGTTCACGTTTACTGCTTTTCCAGGACTTTTCATCAGAAGTCGCCAAGCAGAGAAAGGATTTTGCTCCTCTTTGTTCTCAGCTCCAGGAGCAGGGCCGTCAAGTAGCCATGCTTTATCCAGCTAAATTACGTTTACAAACACCCCATGGGGTTAAATTTTTCCACACTCCACAGGCGCTCCAGAGCTATCTCGCAACGGAAAATCACCAACCCCCACCATGACTGAGCCCCTGGACTATCAATCCGAATGGCATCAATCGTCAAACAAAAAAAATATAGATGGAGGTCTTCTACCTCTATTCTCAAAATGTATCACCTTTCTCCTGGTTCTCAGGGGGGGAAGGTAGCGTACTTACTGGGGACATTCCACTATGGAAAAGAGCACTGTTTGGGAGCCTCCTGCTCCTCCTCTACTTGGACTCTCAACTCCAGATGAGTATATTACTTAAAATTGTACAAATTGTTGATGTAGTCCTACTGTTGATTTGTTTGTTTGCAGGTTCTCTCTATAACTGCATCATAGGTTTCTTGGTGAGGCGGACGCATATTTCCCTTTGTCCCTCTCGGGCTGATTGCGGTCGGTCCTGGGGGGACATATTTCAAACCTTTTTTGAGGTTATGTTGATTGGCAATAATCTAGGGGCATCTGCCTTCCCTCTGAACCTTTTGAAATTGGGGTGGTTTTTGGATTTTGGGGGGATTAATGTAACCAGTGTCATCAAAGAACTTACTGGTATCTCCGGCCTGTTGTTGTTGTTGTTATTATTATTACTGTTGTTCCCTACTTAAGACGTCAGGGGACTGATGTTGCGCTTATGCAAGAAACGCATTTGACAGATATAGAACACCTTAAGCTTAGGTCAGATTGGGTGGGTCATGTGGAATTTTTGTCTCACTCCAGCACTAGTAGGGGCCTGGCCATTGTTTTTGGTAAATGTTTAAACACACAGGTTAAGCAGGTACAAACCGATGTAGAGGGGAGATTTATGCTGATGCAGGCACGGATTAACTCACTTGACTACACACTATGCAATATTTATGCTCCTAACCATAGATCATTAGACTTTTGGGAGGCCTTGACGAAATTTCTTCTAGAGACCCCAAGACTAATTATAAGGCTAGATTTGAAACCAAAATTTTCAACATGCTTGAGTCAATCTTGGATGTATGTGATATTTGGAGGCTGCTACACCCAGAAGGCAAAGATTTTACTTGTCTTTCCAGAGCTAAATCCACTCTGTCTAGAATCAACCTTTTTTTAATACCTAACTTATTGACTAACAAAGTTCAGACGTGTCATATACGTGATATAGTTATATCTGACCACGCCCCAGTTGAGTTAGTGGTAGGGACTAGGGGACCTTGTCCCAACAGAAACACCCTGAGATTTCCTTCCTATCTAGCGGCCTCCACAAATTTTACCAAGCTTTTAACACAGTCCTGGACGGACTGTTACTCGGATAACAGCTCACTTAGATAATCCCCAACTGTTTTGGGAGGCGGCCAAGACTGTGCTCTCTGGTTCTATTATCTCCTACGCCTCTAATCTCAAACATAGAATACAACAGAGACATAATGATCTTAGTAAGAAACTGGGTCAGGCCTATCTGGCGTTTCACCAGTCTAAAGCACGGGACTCATATGAGGCTTATGTGGCGGCAAAGTCGGAATTTGATGCATTTATGGGGCAACAGGCTGCTTCAGGTTTATTGCGTATGGCCAGTAAATATTACCGTTTTGGGGCTAGGTCGGGTAGGCTTTTAGCGGCTCTCACAAAACCAAGGACTGCCAGATCTAACGTAGTGGCATTGCGGTTTCGGGGTAAGACTTTCCAGACACCTAACGAAATAGCCAGGTGTTTTGCAGACTACTATTCCCAACTGTACATTAGACAACATACAGGCTCCCCTGAGCTGCAGAATTCTTTTTGGCAGTCCATTAAACTCCCTCAGCTGACGAAGGAACAAAGTGACCTTCGGAACGACCGGATAGTTCCAGACGAGGTCACGCTTACCTTAAAGTCTTTGGCGCTGGGCAAGGCAGCCGGCCCGGATGGGCTGCCGTCCGAATTTTATCGGATTCTTCATACGCACATTACACCGACTTTAACCAAACTATACAACACCTACTTCCTGGAAAATGTGTTGCCCTCGCAACACTTCACCGCTGCTCACATTACCCTTATACCTAAGTCAGGAAAAGATCCTTCCATGCCAGAGTCTTATCGCCCTATCTCCTTACTAAACACTGACTATAAAATTTTCACGAAATTACTGGCCACTAGACTGAAGACCATACTGCCATCCCTGTTACACCCTGACCAAACAGGCTTTGTGTTTAAACGTTCTTCTGTTGTAAACTTACGCAGGGTACTGCATGTAATCAATCACAACTGGACAAAAGAGACTGAGGGTGGGGCGACGGATAGACCGGATGCCTTTCTGCTCTCTCTTGATGCAGAAAAGGCTTTCGACAGGGTGGACTGGACGCATCTAACCAACACCATGACAAAGTTTAACTTCGACGGCCCCTTTCTCAATATTATCCACAAAATGTATAACTCCCCAACTGCTAGAATCCTGACTAATGGCTTGTTTTCCCCCGACTTTACTCTTCAGAGAGAAACTAGGCAGGGCTGCCCCCTTTCCCTCCTACTATTTGACCTGGCATTGGAACCTTTGGCGATCAAACTTAAACAAATTTTTCCCGGGATAATGGTTCAGGGTGTTCCGCTGCACCTGGCATTATATGCCGATGACATGCTTTTGTTCGTGGAATTCCCAGCCTTATACATATCTTACATATTGCAGGCTATCTCGGAGTTCGGTAGTTTTTCGGGGTATAAAATTAACACAGCCAAATCAGAAATATTGTGGCTACATAAGCACTCTGACTCTCCCCACAAATACTTGTTCAGGGTGATGGTTAACTCTCTCACATACCTGGGTATTCAGCTTCATAATAATCCACAGAGGATTTATGACTTACATATTGGACAGATGTAAGGCATTATCTACCCAACTCCAGAGCTGGAACGGCCTACCCTTGGGGCTGTCTGGGCAAATTAACCTGGTAAAAATGATTCTGCCTAAGATAATGTACCCCTTATTGATGCTGCCTTTTCTTATGACAAGAAGGGACCTGGCTATGCTTACTAGGGCAACGACCAATTTCGTTTGGAGAGGGAAAAAGCCTCGTATAGCTGCTGACAAACTTAATCAGCCCTATCTTAGTGGGGGACTAGGCCTTCCCAACCTAAAACTTTACAATTGGGCCGCAATGGCAAGGCTGGTTACAGACTGGCAGCTTAATACCGCTCATTTTTATGAGCCACGGTTGGAAGAGGCAGGGTGTGCTCCCTTGGCCTTAGCATATTTACCTTATATTACACTGAAAGACGCCCCGGTACATATTAGTACCAATTTCTTGTACAGAGACTCCCTGAGAGCATGGAGTTCAATTTAATAAATATATGGGTATCTCCTGTCCATCTCCTAAGCTCATCCCCCTTATTGGTAATCAAGAATTTCCAGCGGGTAATGAATGTGAGCCTTTTCGTCTCTGGAGCTCAGTGGGGCTTAAAACTGTGGGCGACCTCTTAGACCCTTTGATGCACTCTATTAGATCTTTTCAGGACATTAGAGACATATTTCAAATTCCACACAAGCATTTCTATGCATATCTGCAGGTCAGACATTATGTCTCTGGACTCCAGAGAGATAACCCCACATTCTGGAGCACCTCACCCTTTGCTATCACACATACCTTATTTAAGATAGGGGTCTTTGCTATATCCAATCTTTATAAGGGCTTGCTGAGATGTGGGGAGGAGGGGATGCAGACACAAATATTAGAAAGACCGAGGGACGACTTTTCTCCTCAGCTTGACATACAGGATTTGGGGAGAAGCTTGGTTATGGCTAGAGCAGCCACTCTAGCAATACCGTTGAGAGAGGCACAGGTTAGGCTATTACACAGAGATTACATTACCCCTAATAGACTATCTAAATGGAACTCGGGTTGCCCTAACAGATGTGTTAAGTGTAGAGAGGATTCTCCATCTTTCTGGCATTATCTTTTCACCTGCCCACTAATTAGACATTTCTGGGGTCACTTCCAGTATTGGGTTCAGACAAGCTTTCATTTATCACTTACTATAGACATAGGCAAAGTATATCTTTTTCAGTGGGATAACGCCTACAAGAATTTGCATAAACTTTTAACATTGTGTATTTTGCTGGCAAGGCGATGTATATTAACTAGATGGATTCATAGACAACCCCCTTCTATTGCACAATTTAAACGTTGCCTAGTAAAACAATTGTTTGTTGAGCAATATGATGCCAAATTGGATACAGAGCAAAGACTCACCCACTTTCTTAAAAAGTGACGACCTTTGATCATCACATTGGCACCATCATTGCAACAACAGATCCTCAGGCCATTCCAGCAACATGAGGTTATGCTGGCAGCTATACTAAGAGGGGAGTGGCAATGTTTGAATGACTTTACGGAGTCCCGAGATGGGATTGGTGCCTTTGAGGAGATGCTCTTTTGAGCCTGGTGGGAGTGTGGGGGGGGGGGGGTGAGAGAGAGAGCGTTTCCCTTTTTTTTGTTTTGTTTTGTTTTATATGGGGTGGGGTTGTGGTTGTTATATTAGAGTTTTGATGTTGAAAAATAAGAAAAATAAGGGAGACAGGGTGAACTTTTTCTCCTCATGATCACGGGGATTATCTTATATCATACTCCTCTTGGGGGAGCAATGTGAGGCCTGCCTTGTATAGACCATTTTGCACCTTGTCCTATGGATTTTACTAAGGGACTTTCGTTAGGCCCCACACATTCACATTCTCGTGTTGGATTGTATGCAGTTACCAGTGGTCTGCGTATCACAGAAGTATGTTATATGGATTGTATGTATTTCATGTTCACTGTGTCTCTTTTCAATAAAAATAATTAAAAAAAAATAAAAAATTGGCGAATCCTAAAAAACGTTGAACATCCTTCATAGAATTAGGAGTAGGCCAATTTAATATAGCATCAACTTTGTTTTCTTCTATCCTGAGACCAGTTGGGGTGATTTCATATCCAAGAAAAGAGAGTTCCGTGACTTGAAAGAGGCATTTCTCAGGTTTAGCAAAAAGTTGATGGGTGCGTAACTGGGCTAAAACCCAACTGACATGCTTCACATGCTCTTCTAGATCTCTTGAGTATATAAGGATGTCATCTAAATAGACTACCATGCACACGTTGTCCAACAAATCCCTGAAGATCTCATTAATGAACCATTGAAAGGGGCAGGGGCATTGCAAAGGCCGAAGAGCATCACAAGGTACTCAAACAACCCATAGCGGGTCCTGAAGGCAGTCAGCCACTCATCACCCTCACGTATCCGAACCAGATTGTAGGCTCCTCTTAAGTCCAACTTCGTATATATCTTAGCTTCTCTGAGCCGTTCCACCATCTCCGGAATTAAAGGAAGGGGATACCTATTCTTGATAGTCCTTTTATTGAGTTGTCGGTAATCTATAATTGGGCGGAGAGAGTTGTCCTTGTTCTTGACAAAAAAAATGCCAGCTCCTGCGGGAGAGGTTGAAGGCCTGATGAATCCTTTCTTTAGGTTGTCATCCAAATAGGTCTTCAAATGATCCAGTTCAGGTTGTGAGAGTGGATATATGTGCCCAAATGGAATGGTTGAACCAGGTAGGAGTTCAATAGGGCAATCATAGATGTGGTGGGGAGGTAGTGTCTCTGCTTCCTTCTTATTGAAGATGTCTAGGAAATCCTGATAAACAACTGGTACAGTGAAAGCAGGGGCTTCAATGGACTGATAGAGAGATGCAAATCAAATTCAACATGCAAATCTCCCCAGTTAATCCTGGGCTGATGACTCTGGAGTTAAGACAAACCCAACACAACAGGGAAAAGCGGAGATGGGAGTACATCAAAAGAAATCAATTCAGAATGACCGGTGGAAGTGATGACCTTAAGAGGTATGGTTTGATGTGTAATAGTATTGACAACAGACCCATCAATAACACGAATGGACACTGGTGTTAATTTCTTTTGCAAGGGAATTTTATTAGTTTTAGCCAAAGCAAGATTTGAGTATGCACCGGAATCAATGATGGCTTTAGTTGGTACTGCCTCACGATACCACTGCAAGGAGACAGATATAACACAGTAAGCAGAATCAGTAATGCGGTTAGAGAAACAGTTTTTAACGGAATAAGACTTACTGTTTTTTTGGCGTTGAAGAATTGGACATTCTCTCACTGAGTGTGCAGGAGAAGCGCAATACATGCACAAATTTAACCTCTTCCTACGCAACTTCTCATCAGGCTGCAGAGGGCCCTTGGTGAAACCGATCTCCATAGGAATGGAAGCTTCCTTTGAAGCAATAGATGATGGATGGGAGGAATAAGTGTGATGAGGTAGATCTGAATGCTGGCGTTCAGCACGCCTTTCTCTAAGGTGTCTGTCAATTTGAATGGTGAGCTCTATCAACGCTTGCAGTGGTCTGGGAGTGTCGGCACGAGCTAGCTCGTCCTTGAGTGCATCACTGAGACCTAATCTGTATTGATTGCGAAGTGCCACATCACTCCATTCAGAGTCCTTTGAGTAGAGTTTAAATTCTGTGAGGTAGTCTTCTACAGGCCTACGAACCTGCTTCAGTGAGCATATCATATTTTCTGCAGTTAGTGGTTTCTGTGTGTCTTCATACGGAGTACTCATTTGAGTAAAGAAATCATTCAAGGAACCTAGAACTGGGTTGTCATTTAAAAAAAAACATGTCTGCCCAACTCCTGGGTTCACCCCTTAGAAAAGAGATCACAGTCATGACTTTAATTCTTTCATTATGATATGTTTTTGGCCCTCAGGCAAAGAGACCTGGGGCTCAGGGGTATTATCCTTCACAATGGCACGTAATGTCTCATTCTGCATTTGTAACTCTCTAAGACCCTGTGATTGTTGATCCACACATTGGGATAAATTGTACACCATTGTAGGTATTTCTGCTAGATCCATTTCTGGGCCAATAATTATGTAAGGCAGCAACAGATGCTTTAGTACAGTAAGCAGTGTAAGTATAGTTTTTGGATCTCAACTGCAGAACAGTTGTATGAAGTGAAAATACAGCAACAACAAGAAGTTATCTTGATTATTTGGTTACAGGAGGTTAAGTGGACACACCTGTTTTTTCAGAATGATTGGCATTAAATGTAAAAGTTCTGAAATAGCTGAATAATGTGAGTGGCTTGTTATAATAAAGTAAGTACTTATATTTCTTTTGGTTAGGATTGGAGAACAAAGTTCATAAGCTGCTATCGTTTGTGAGATGCGAGGTGCAAAGACTGAAGCTGGAGAGGAAGCGTGTGAACGCTGTGAAAGGCTCGACGGAGCGAGTTGTGAAGTCACACACAGGTGTGTGAGTACCGTCCAATCAGGTGCGTCAGATTGCTGACAGGCTGGAGCAGGGGAGAGCGGCCAAGGATTTCAGTAGTATGCTCTCAATTTGGGGTAAGTATTTACCGGTAGTTGAAAGAGAAGGAGTCCGGGTTGGAACAAGGTCTGCAAATAGAAAAAAATCCAAGGGATGGTTGGAATATTGTTGCACTGCTTAAACCAACCTGTTGATATCAGTAGAAAGGTGCGGTAATTAAACTTGCGGCTGCTTGTCACTGGAAGTCCTGAATGCAGCTTAGTTATATATGCGATGATTCTTTAGCAGAAACAGTAATAGCTTAAAGTCCAAAGTAGAAGCACTGAGAACAATTTGTGGAAGCCAAGGAATTCAGTAGGACGCTTGATTCTGAACGAACTAGTGCTACACAAACTCAGAATTATTGTCATGTTGCCAAGAGCATGATGGGAATTTATAGAGTTTTCTTAAAGAGACAAGGCCCCAAAAATAATCACATGACACCCACACACAATCACACCCACACACCATTCCTTTTCCACAGGGAATCTAACAGGTATCTAACCCTGGGAAAGAAAAGCCAGCTGCTTCTAAGAAAGGGCCCAATAGAATTTAAAAAAATGCATGGGCAATGCGGGACAGATGGCAGGCAACCCGGGACAGCGGGACAGACCCCTAAAATCAGGACTTTCCTGCGAATATCGGGACAGTTGGGGGTAAAGAAACAGTCCTGGTGTCAGGTTAGAGGAAGCCATAAGATGTGATATATAATACCAGGGTGGGTAGGAGGGAAGGGGTGAGGAAGCCAGGTATCTCAAAAGTGTTGCACAATTTGGAGCATGTAGAATTTACTCTATTTATATACTAAGGCTTTGCTTAGGGGCTTGAAACATCAGTTTCTTTGTGTGCTGTGACTGGAATTCAGTAATTTCTGGGTCTATTAACTAATTGGCAACAATCAAAAATGAATCTTTACCTTATAACAGCCTTTTTCAAACTGTGGGGCGCGCCTCCCCAGGAGGCGCCGGAGCAGATCAGGAGAGGCGCGGGAGCAGAAGCAGCTATTTGTTTTAAAAGCATCTGCGCATTACGATCTGTTTAGAAACACGGCAGCAGCTCAGTACTGTGTGTTACTGTGTGTGATAGGCGGGTGCGCTAAAGCCAGGTGCAGTAAATGACCGGCGGCAGTAAATGCTGGTAGTGGCTACTACTCCTTGCACGTTCTCTCTATCCTCTCTCTAAAAGCCTCTGAGTATTACAGTGAGTGCTACAGCTCGATGGTTGATGGAGAAGACAGAGGAGACGTGCAAGGAGAAGTGTTGAAGGGTTTGATGGCCTCTTCTGTAATCTGAGACTGGAAGATATGTGCACTTTCAGGAATCCCTTGTACAACAGTAGGCAGCTTTTTTTCCTGGACATATGCACCATAATATATAGCATTTAAAAAGGCACTAGTTAACAATGTTTGGAAGTGTGTGTGTATGTATGAGATTGTGTGTATATGTATGTATACTTTTGGGTCTGTTGTGTATGTGTGAGTTTGTGTGTATGTGTTTATGTATGAGTTTTGTGTATGTACATGTATGAGTTTGTGTGTGTGCATGTATGAGTTTGTGTGTGTATGAGTTTGTGTGTGTGTGTATGTATGAGTTTGTGTGCATGTGTGAGTTTGTGTGTGTGCGTGTATGAGTTTGTGTGTGTGTATGTATGAGTTTGTGTGTGTGTCATCCATGAGTTTGTGTGTGTGTATGTATGAGTTTGTGTGTGTGTGTATGTATAAATGTGTGTGTGTGTGTGTGTGTATGTATGTATGAGGTTGTGTGTGTGTGTATGTATGAGGTTGTGTGTGTGTGTATGCATGAGGGTGTGTGTGTATGTATGAGGGTGTGTGCGCGTGTATGAGTTTGTGTGTGTGTGTATGTATAAATGTATGTGTGTGTTTGTGTATGAGTTTGTCTTTATTTGTACTAGATAATCAATATTGTTTGCAGTGCACTTTGGAGATGGTTTCTCTGCTACATTTCCACTGAGGCCTTTATATGTATCCATAGTAATTACTTCTGATTGTCTTTCCTTTTTGTAAGTCTTCTCTAAATCTAATGGGGGAGGGGGGTCATCCTCAAAGGGGATATAGGGGAGGCCCACTGACTAAGACTTTGAAAACCTCTGCCTTATAAAATGCCACCTACTTTCAATAGTGTTTTAGCAAAAGTATAACCAGCAGCCCCAACACGGCCGTTAGCAGGTTGAACATATTGAGATAATATCACAGTAATTATTTAAGGCTGTGTAACATCTATATAAACTAGGGTACTTATTGGTGTCCTGCTATACAGTTACTAAATGGCTAAATATTTAACCCTTTCATGCTTTTTTTGGTACTTGCTGCAAAGGTATTTTTTCCATGTCCAGTAGTGCTTGAGAGTAAGGGAGGTGATGAAGACCTTGATGATTTAACCTGCATTAAAGAAGCCCCTGGGAGTTACAGGAGGTGAACGTGAGGGGGCTTTGACCTAGGGGAGGAAGAGGCCCTCTGGGGTTGGTGGGTGAAAAAGGAAGGGGTGGGTGCAAGATGGGCCATACTTAAGGGGCTGAGTGGGAAGATGCAGGAAGTCACTTGTGGAAAACATCTTGGTGACAGCAGCTCTGCCATTAGCTCTTCGTGCATCTTTCTGCTCAGGCTTGGGTATGGCCCAGCTTGACTCTTTGCTCGTTCAACTAAGGGAGGCTGCAGAATCCAGGGGTCCTACCTGGTTGCAGGAGAAGATCCGTGCCCTGCTGGAGCCGTGTCCTGAGGTTGGTGCAGATCAGGTGGCGGTGCGTGCTCGCCCTGCACGAAGATCCAGGCCTCCTACTCGGTTAAGTCCGGAGTTTGGGCGGAGATCTGGCGGCCGCAGAGGAAGGAGTCCCAGTCCGGGACCTAGGAAGTCAGCTAGAAGATCTTCAGGGCCAGGGCTGGTGTCTAAGGAGGCCCCGGCAGCTAAAGTGGCCCCGGCGGCTACGCAGCAGACAATTTCAGAGGTTTCTGTGGTTGGCGCATTTCCGGACCTGGAGTCCCGCCCCCGACATGCCATTGGGAGTACAGCAGCGGGTAAGATGGCGGGCGACGGTCCGCATGGGCCTGGTAGTGTGTGCGGTTGGAGGATGGGGAGTAAGGGCGTGGAGGGGTCTGTAGTGGTTAGCGGGCCTGTGGCTAGGGGGAGGGAAGCCCAAGGTGACCGGGTAGGGGGTTTATGGCTTGGGATGATGGCCATTGGGAGGAGCTATGAGTTTGACGATTTTGAGGCTGGGGATACTGGGCCTGTTGGCAGGAGGGGGACTCCGGGAGAAGAGGTGTTTGAAGACACAGGTGTAGTTAAGGGGGGGGGGGGGGGAGGGGTAGCCCTCAGTGCACAGGGGGAGCCCAGCTAGGGTGGGGGTCATGGGGGGGTTGCAGAGGGCTGTTATGGTGCAGGCTGAGGTTCATGAGCCCCCCTTTGTTGTGTCTAAAGACTTTTCTTTTTCAAATGTAGGGAATTTGGAGCCACAGCCTGGGACTTCTTCTGGCCTACCTGCTGTGGGGGGTGACGGCCTAGGGGGGGATGCCTACGGCCTACAGGAGTCCTGGAAGGAGACCATCAGACTGGATCCTGAAGACGGCATCCCAGTCGGGGGACGTGCTGAAGTGGCAGTCAAGAGGGAGGCGGTGAGTATGGTCAGGGGCTTAGGCCATGGCCTGAAGGGGAATGGGGGTAGGGGATTTTATAATGTGTCTAGAGGGTCTGTTGCAGTAGTGAGACGGCCGTATAGTCCAGCAAGAGGGAGGTTGGCGGCCAGGGGCCAACAAAGCAGAAAGTGTGGGGTTGAGGAATTGGGACAGGGGACGTTGTCCCCAAAGAGGGGTAGGGGAGGTGCTGCGGCCAGTGCTCTGGGCCTTTCAATGGCCCAGAGGGGTGCTATGTTGTGGGCACCAGTGTGGGGGCTTGTCACATGTGTCTCTTTTGCAGGCTACAGGACAGAATGGAGGACAGCAGGTGGCTATTACGGAACTAGGTGGCGGGTTCCAGAGCCAGGAGGTTGCTGCGCCTGGGTCCCACCTGGGCCAGCCTTCGAGGGATGCGGAATCGAGATCAGTTAATGGTGGGGCTGATGTTGTGGGGCGGGGTATTGGAATGGACGTAGGGGTGAATGCTTGTGTTGACTCTGTTGCTGTGACTGTGGTAGCAGGGTTACGTGACTTGTTGGCCAGGTTGGAGGGTCCTGGGTCCCAGGGGGTCGGGGCTGTGGCCAGTTCTTGGGTGCATCAGCCTGTCACGGTGGTTGGTCCTGTCTCTGCGGACCTTGCGTCAGACGGGTCGGGGTTGGCAGTGGCGGTCCCCACCCTGGGTCCACCTGTTGTAGCGGCCCCGCCTCCGGCTGTCAGTATAGTCGGGAAGGGGTCGGGGGAGCTTAAGATAACGGACACTGCCTTGTCGCGGTCCTGCCTTTGTTCCATATGTCATTTGGGTATGCATCTCATGGGGGAGTTGAGGGAGAAGATATGGAAGAGGGAATTCATTGAGTTGTTTTCTCTCTTGCCATTGGACATGATATCCCTGAGGATTCAAAGAAAGATGCGTCCAAAAAGGAAGAGGAGGAGAGGAAGAAGCGCTATAGGAAGTTACCAAAAACTTTCACAAACTGGTTCCAGGCCTTTGTCATCTATGCCAGCGTTATGGCGGGCAAGTTTCCTGATGAACAGTTTCGTCAACGCTTGTCTGTCAAGTGGGAGATGGGTGGGATGATCGGGATATGGGTTTGTGGCTGAAGATCATGACCCCGCTCCGATCCTCCCAGCACTTTTGGGCAGGGGCTGGCGGTTCCCCTCAGGGAGAGCTGTCGGCACCTGTCAAAAAAGGTTTCTGCTTCGCCTTCAACGAGAAGGTGTGTAAGTGGGGCTCTTCATGCAAATTCCATCATGAGTGTTCAGGGTGTGGGGGTTCCCATCCATTCTCAAAGTGTTTCAAAAAAGGAAAAGTTGGTGGTGGTACGGAGTTGCTTGACAAGGGGAATAACCCCGGTGAGGGTAAGCGGGATGGAGGTTTGGCTCGCACGGTAAGCTAAGGTTAGAGGGTGCGCAAAAAAGGCCTACCTGTTGTGGCAGGGGTTTGAATTTGGTTTCAAAATCCCTTCTACGGAGGGGGTTGTAAAATTCCAGGGAAATTTGAAATCGGCTAGGGAGCGGCCTGACGTGGTGCAGGAAAAATTGGATAAGGAGGTTGCTTTGGGGTGGATGGCAGGCCCTTTTGGGGCCCCTCCAATCCATCACTTGCGCATTTCGCCTCTCAGCGTGGTCCCTAAGAAGGACCCTGGGAAGTTCAGGTTGATTCACCACCTGTCCTTCCCAAAAGGGGTTTCTGTGAATGACGGTATTCCGGTTGAGTTGGCTTCAGTCTCATATGCATCTTTTGATCGGGCTGTTGCATTGGTGGGGCCCTGTGGCGTTGTTAGCCAAGATTGATATTGAGGCGGCTTTCCGCCTATTGCCGGTGCATCCTTCTTTGCATTACCTTTTGGGTTGCTGTTTTCGTGGGGCTTATTATGTGGATCTCTGCCTCCCCATGGGGTGTTCCATTTCCTGCTCTTTGTTTGAGTGCTTTAGCACGTTCTTGGAGTGGGTTGTGTCCGGTCAGGTTTTCTTTCGGTTGTCCATTACCTGGACGATTTTTTGTTTGTGGGCCTGGCCGGATAGGATGTTTGTGGGGTGATGAGGGATTGTTTCTATTCGGTGGCCAGGGAGTTCAGGGTGCCCATTGTTGTTGAGAAATCTGAGGGCCCGGTTACGGTCCTGAATTTTTTGGGTCAAACGATTTACTCGGATAGGATGGGGTGCAGGTTGCCTCGGGACAAGATTGATGACTTGTTGGGCATGGTTCATAGGTTCCTTGGCCTGTCCAAGGTGACCTTGAGGGAACTTCAATCCCTTTTGGGAAAGTTGAATTTCGCCTGCCGGATAATTCCAATAGGTAGGGTTTTTTCTAGGATAATGTCTTTGGCTACGGCGGGTGTCCGTAAACCTCATCATTTCGTGAGGGTCACAAGGGGGTTGAAGGATGATTTGCTGATTTGGTTGAGGTTCTTAACGGATTTTAATGGGGCGGCTTTGTTCTTGGAGCCTCGAGTGTCTAATTTTGAGTTGGACCTGGTCACTGAAGCGGCTGGGAGCAGCGGTTTTGGGGCCTTTTTCCAGGGTCACTGGTGTGCGGCCGCATGACCGCATGCCTGGAAAATTTCAGAGTTGGTTCGTAACCTGGTGTTCCTGGAGCTGTTCCCCATCATTGTGGCTTTATTTGTTTGGGAAGGGGAGTTGTGTAACAAGTCTATACAGTTTCACACCGATAATATGGGTGTGGTGTCGGCTGTTAACACCCTTTCTGCCTCTTCCCCTCCCGTTTTGCGTTTACTGAGATTGTTGGTGTTTAAATGTCTGCGGATGAATGTGTTAGTTAGGGCCAAGCAGATTTCTGGCAAGTGTAATCTGATTGCAGACGCTCTCTCTCTCTCGATTTCAGTGGAGTCGATTCCGGGAGTTGGCGCCTCAGGCGGACGTGGAGGCGAGACGGTGTCCAGATCAGCTGTGGAGGCTTGGGGAGGAGGATTGGCTGGACTGGTGAAGAGTTCATTGGCTCCAGGTACTTGGTCGGCCTATGTTAGGGTGTGGAGTGATTGGGAGGACTGGTTGAGGCAGCATGGGACTAGGGAAGGTGTAGATGATGTTACAGGCTGCCTCTTAGAATGGTTGTGGTATTGGGGTGGTTTGGGCCTGTCTTCCTCCAGTATGGATCAGAGGATGTCAGCCTTAGCCTTCAGATTTAGGATGTTGGGCCTTGGGGATGTGACCAAAGCCTTTTGGGTTAGGCAAGTCCTCAAGGGGCTTAAGAAGAAGGGGCGGAGGATTAATAAAAGGAGACCCATTACCTTTGCACTGTTGGTCAGAATTTGTGGCGTTCTTCTAAGTATTTTTTTTTCCCCCTTTGAGATTTATTTATTCTGCACGGCCTTCGTATTAGCTTTTTTTGAGGCCTTCCGGATTTCTGAATTAGTTAGCCCGGGCAAATAGTCGCCTGGTGGTATGTGGGTGGAGGATGTCTTGTGGAGTGAGGATAGGGTGGATATGTTTTTGAGACATAGTAAAACTGACCAGTTTGGGAAGAGGAGGAGTATAGTTTTATTCCCTAGTGGCAGTGAGGTTTGTCCCTGTAAAATTTTGTCGCAATATGTGGCCATACGGCCTGTGCACGGGGGCCCATTGCTAATTCATTGGGATGGGTCCTTCCTATCCCAATATCAGTTTAGGGCTGTCCTAAAAGGTGCTATTGGTATGTTGGGGCTGTCCCTGACTGAATTTGGGTCCCACTCATTCCGTATAGGGGCTACCACTGAGGTGTCTATGCTAGGGTTGCAGGAAGAGGTGGTTAAGCGTATTGGGAGATGGGAGTCTGCAAGGTATAGGTCGTACGTGCGACCTGAGATGAGGGTTGGTGGGAGTGGTCGTTAATGGTATTCCTTTGTCTTTGTTCACAGGTGTGAAGAGTGTTTGGGTGATGGGGCACTCATTTATTCACTGGGCCAGAGCTGAGGCACGGAGGAAAGTTGGTGGGCTCCAGTTGGGTTGCCCTGTTGACCAGTGGGAGTTAAAATGGTTGGGTGTTAGGGGGATGCGGTGGGAGAGTTTGTTGCCATTGTTTGTGGACTACTGTAGGCAATTTCCGCATCCAGATGTGTTGATTGTGCACTTGGGGGGCAATGATTTAGGATGTATGTCCCAGAGGGAGCTTGTTAGGAGAATCAAGAGAGACTTGGGGAGAATAAAGGACCTCCACCCGGCTTTAAGAATCATTTGGTCCCAGATGGTTCCGAGGTTAGTGTGGAGGGTGGATTGGGACCATGGCAGGTTAGAGTGAAGTAGGAGAAAGGTTAACAAGTTGATTGGTTCTTTTATTAGGAGGATCGGGGGGGTTATCACCCTGATTTGGAGCAGGTGGGATCTGGGGAGTTTTATCTTAGAGACGGTGTGCATCTTGATCAATTTGGCCTGCAGCTTTTTATACTGGACTTGAAGGAATCTTTGAGAGAACTGTTGGGTTTGGCGGGTCTGGCCTGATTACATCAGGTCAGTCTTTGGCAGGGGTGCTAGTTCTCGGGTAGTAAGGAAGGAATATGGCCAAGTGAATTTGGGGGATTTGAACAAGTTGCCTCTCCATGGGGTGAGTGCGCAATTGTGTTACTATAGGGGCAAGGGGTCCCCTATTAGGTGGAGTGAGTTTGATAACGGGCTCAGCAAGTATTTTGTTGAGTCCTGATGGTGTAACAGCCATGTTGCTAATTAACAAGGAAACAAGCACTGCTTGGGGATGGTGCAATCTGGTGTTAATGTTAATATTGTTAATAGAAGTTATTTAAGATTATTGAGTTTTTTATGTTTATGTTGAATGGTATTTATTAAAGCTTAAAGGCTTTGTGTTATTTAATAAAGGAGCTGCGGCCAATTTTATACCAAGATTTTGTCTCCCGTGTTTTTATTTAAGGATAAGAAGGTGGTTGTGGGTTGTTATATGTTGGGGACCGGAACTTGACGACTTAAAAGGTCAAGGGCTATTAAAGTGCTATATATGTTAGAGCAAGTTTAGTTTTGCACTGGTTGCTTGCTTATAAGAATGTGTTTAACTTTTGAAATGGGATTGAACACGTAATAAAAGTCAGTTCCAGATCAATGCAAGGAGCTTACAGTAGCACATTGCTACTGCTGCTAAGGATATGTAAATATTCTTTTTACAAAGGTACCCAAGAGAACAAAATAACTTTGATAACAGAAGTAAATTTTAAAATGACATACTCAGGGAATCATTTAATATCCATTTAAGAAATCAGTATGGCTAAATTATACTACTAGAATTTGATGTGCTTGTTTTGGGGTGTATTAGAGTGGGTGGAGCTATGCAAACGTGGCTCTACTGCAAAGTGTCCCTGGAAATGTATTTAAAATGTTGGCATCTATGATACAGTGGATATAAAAAGTCTATGAGGCCTATTTAACAAATGTCTGTCGGACCTGATCTGACAGTGCGGATCAGGTCCGACAGACACCGCTGAAAGTGGAGAGCAATACGCTCTCCGTATTCAGCATTGCACCAGCGGCTCGCAAGAGGAGCTTGATAGATACAGAGCTTGATAGATAGGCCCCTATGTACTCTTATGAAATTGTAGGTTTCTGAAATGAAAAGACAGAAATAACAACATAAATGTCAGACTTTTCCATCTGTAATGTGATCTTCCAACAAACAAAAGTCCAGAGTAAAAACAAATAGTTAATTAATAGGAACATTTTAAAAAGTTGCAAAAGAAACTGCGAAAGCTAATTGTTGAAAAGATCCAATCAGGAGAGGGTTATAAATGCATATCAAAGGCACTGGATGTGCCATCATCAATAAGTAGATAAAATGTGGCACCACAGAGATCAGAACTTACCCCCAAAGTTTATAAAAGAATGAGGAAAAAATTTATCAGGGAGGGTAGCACGAGGCTTAAAGCAACACTAAAGGAGATACAGAAATGTTTGGTTTGTCTGAGTTATGGGGTAGGGTGGCAAGATGGAAACCCTTTCTTACCAAAAGGAACATCCAAGCCCGTCTAAAATTATGCCAAAAGATTAATTTGTTCACCCCAAACCATGTGGGAAACTGTTATGTTCTGATGAGACAAAAGTTTAACTTTTCAGCATAAATTGTAAATGATGTAAGTTATGTTTGACCAAAGCCAAAATAGCTCATCATACAAGGAACACCATACCGACTTTAAAACATGGTGGTAGCATCATGCTTTGGGGCTGCTTCACTTCTTCTCGATCAGGGGCTCTCTGACAAGATAGTTGGAATAATCAATAGCTCCAAATATAAAAAAAGATAGCTAAAGAAAGCTAAAGATGTAGAGGAATTTCGCATTCCAACATGACAATGACTCAAACCACATATCCACGTCAACCAATGCATGGCTTCAGAAAAGGAAAATCAATGTATTGGATTGGCCCAGACATTAATCCCATTGAAAACCTATGGAATAACCTAAAGAGAGCTGTACCCGGAAAGCTCCCGTAATACTTTTGAACTTGTTTGCAAAGAAGAGTGGAATAAAATTCTAGATGTTCAGTTAATAGAAACTTGGGGGCTGATTTATCAAGGGCCGAATGGCCCCTGATGCCCCTGTTTTCGCAGAAGCCTACGGGCTCGCCAGAAACAGCAGTTATGCAACAGCATTCTTAAGACCGCTGCTCCTTAACTGGTCCGCTGCCTCTGAGGCTGCGGACATCGATCCGCCGGATCGAGTTCATTGACACCACCGGCTACCTGCCGATTGGCCGCAAATCTGTATGGGGCGGCATTGCACAAGCAGTTCACCAGATGCAATGTTAAATGCCGACAGCGTATGCTGTCAGCATTCAGCGATGTCTGTTGGACATTTCCACTGAGGCCTTTATATGTATCCATAGTAATTACTTCTGATTGTCTTTCCTTTTTGTAAGTCTTCTCTAAATCTAATGGGGGAGGGGGGTCATCCTCAAAGGGGATATAGGGGAGGCCCACTGACTAAGACTTTGAAAACCTCTGCCTTATAAAATGCCACCTACTTTCAATAGTGTTTTAGCAAAAGTATAACCAGCAGCCCCAACACGGCCGTTAGCAGGTTGAACATATTGAGATAATATCACAGTAATTATTTAAGGCTGTGTAACATCTATATAAACTAGGGTACTTATTGGTGTCCTGCTATACAGTTACTAAATGGCTAAATATTTAACCCTTTCATGCTTTTTTTGGTACTTGCTGCAAAGGTATTTTTTCCATGTCCAGTAGTGCTTGAGAGTAAGGGAGGTGATGAAGACCTTGATGATTTAACCTGCATTAAAGAAGCCCCTGGGAGTTACAGGAGGTGAACGTGAGGGGGCTTTGACCTAGGGGAGGAAGAGGCCCTCTGGGGTTGGTGGGTGAAAAAGGAAGGGGTGGGTGCAAGATGGGCCATACTTAAGGGGCTGAGTGGGAAGATGCAGGAAGTCACTTGTGGAAAACATCTTGGTGACAGCAGCTCTGCCATTAGCTCTTCGTGCATCTTTCTGCTCAGGCTTGGGTATGGCCCAGCTTGACTCTTTGCTCGTTCAACTAAGGGAGGCTGCAGAATCCAGGGGTCCTACCTGGTTGCAGGAGAAGATCCGTGCCCTGCTGGAGCCGTGTCCTGAGGTTGGTGCAGATCAGGTGGCGGTGCGTGCTCGCCCTGCACGAAGATCCAGGCCTCCTACTCGGTTAAGTCCGGAGTTTGGGCGGAGATCTGGCGGCCGCAGAGGAAGGAGTCCCAGTCCGGGACCTAGGAAGTCAGCTAGAAGATCTTCAGGGCCAGGGCTGGTGTCTAAGGAGGCCCCGGCAGCTAAAGTGGCCCCGGCGGCTACGCAGCAGACAATTTCAGAGGTTTCTGTGGTTGGCGCATTTCCGGACCTGGAGTCCCGCCCCCGACATGCCATTGGGAGTACAGCAGCGGGTAAGACGGCGGGCGACGGTCCGCATGGGCCTGGTAGTGTGTGCGGTTGGAGGATGGGGAGTAAGGGCGTGGAGGGGTCTGTAGTGGTTAGCGGGCCTGTGGCTAGGGGGAGGGAAGCCCAAGGTGACCGGGTAGGGGGTTTATGGCTTGGGATGATGGCCATTGGGAGGAGCTATGAGTTTGACGATTTTGAGGCTGGGGATACTGGGCCTGTTGGCAGGAGGGGGACTCCGGGAGAAGAGGTGTTTGAAGACACAGGTGTAGTTAAGGGGGGGGGGGGGTAGGGGTAGCCCTCAGTGCACAGGGGGAGCCCAGCTAGGGTGGGGGTCATGGGGGGGTTGCAGAGGGCTGTTATGGTGCAGGCTGAGGTTCATGAGCCCCCCTTTGTTGTGTCTAAAGACTTTTCTTTTTCAAATGTACGGAATTTGGAGCCACAGCCTGGGACTTCTTCTGGCCTACCTGCTGTGGGGGGTGACGGCCTAGGGGGGGATGCCTACGGCCTACAGGAGTCCTGGAAGGAGACCATCAGACTGGATCCTGAAGACGGCATCCCAGTCGGGGGACGTGCTGAAGTGGCAGTCAAGAGGGAGGCGGTGAGTATGGTCAGGGGCTTAGGCCATGGCCTGAAGGGGAATGGGGGTAGGGGATTTTATAATGTGTCTAGAGGGTCTGTTGCAGTAGTGAGACGGCCGTATAGTCCAGCAAGAGGGAGGTTGGCGGCCAGGGGCCAACAAAGCAGAAAGTGTGGGGTTGAGGAATTGGGACAGGGGACGTTGTCCCCAAAGAGGGGTAGGGGAGGTGCTGCGGCCAGTGCTCTGGGCCTTTCAATGGCCCAGAGGGGTGCTATGTTGTGGGCACCAGTGTGGGGGCTTGTCACATGTGTCTCTTTTGCAGGCTACAGGACAGAATGGAGGACAGCAGGTGGCTATTACGGAACTAGGTGGCGGGTTCCAGAGCCAGGAGGTTGCTGCGGCTGGGTCCCACCTGGGCCAGCCTTCGAGGGATGCGGAATCGAGATCAGTTAATGGTGGGGCTGATGTTGTGGGGCGGGGTATTGGAATGGACGTAGGGGTGAATGCTTGTGTTGACTCTGTTGCTGTGACTGTGGTAGCAGGGTTACGTGACTTGTTGGCCAGGTTGGAGGGTCCTGGGTCCCAGGGGGTCGGGGCTGTGGCCAGTTCTTGGGTGCATCAGCCTGTCACGGTGGTTGGTCCTGTCTTTGCGGACCTTGCGTCAGACGGGTCGGGGTTGGCAGTGGCGGTCCCCACCCTGGGTCCACCTGTTGTAGCGGCCCCGCCTCCGGCTGTCAGTATAGTCGGGAAGGGGTCGGGGGAGCTTAAGATAACGGACACTGCCTTGTCGCGGTCCTGCCTTTGTTCCATATGTCATTTGGGTATGCATCTCATGGGGGAGTTGAGGGAGAAGATATGGAAGAGGGAATTCATTGAGTTGTTTTCTCTCTTGCCATTGGACATGATATCCCTGAGGATTCAAAGAAAGATGCGTCCAAAAAGGAAGAGGAGGAGAGGAAGAAGCGCTATAGGAAGTTACCAAAAACTTTCACAAACTGGTTCCAGGCCTTTGTCATCTATGCCAGCGTTATGGCGGGCAAGTTTCCTGATGAACAGTTTCGTCAACGCTTGTCTGTCAAGTGGGAGATGGGTGGGATGATCGGGATATGGGTTTGTGGCTGAAGATCATGACCCCGCTCCGATCCTCCCAGCACTTTTGGGCAGGGGCTGGCGGTTCCCCTCAGGGAGAGCTGTCGGCACCTGTCAAAAAAGGTTTCTGCTTCGCCTTCAACGAGAAGGTGTGTAAGTGGGGCTCTTCATGCAAATTCCATCATGAGTGTTCAGGGTGTGGGGGTTCCCATCCATTCTCAAAGTGTTTCAAAAAAGGAAAAGTTGGTGGTGGTACGGAGTTGCTTGACAAGGGGAATAACCCCGGTGAGGGTAAGCGGGATGGAGGTTTGGCTCGCACGGTAAGCTAAGGTTAGAGGGTGCGCAAAAAAGGCCTACCTGTTGTGGCAGGGGTTTGAATTTGGTTTCAAAATCCCTTCTACGGAGGGGGTTGTAAAATTCCAGGGAAATTTGAAATCGGCTAGGGAGCAGCCTGACGTGGTGCAGGAAAAATTGGATAAGGAGGTTGCTTTGGGGTGGATGGCAGGCCCTTTTGGGGCCCCTCCAATCCATCACTTGCGCATTTCGCCTCTCAGCGTGGTCCCTAAGAAGGACCCTGGGAAGTTCAGGTTGATTCACCACCTGTCCTTCCCAAAAGGGGTTTCTGTGAATGACGGTATTCCGGTTGAGTTGGCTTCAGTCTCATATGCATCTTTTGATCGGGCTGTTGCATTGGTGGGGCCCTGTGGCGTTGTTAGCCAAGATTGATATTGAGGCGGCTTTCCGCCTATTGTCGGTGCATCCTTCTTTGCATTACCTTTTGGGTTGCTGTTTTCGTGGGGCTTATTATGTGGATCTCTGCCTCCCCATGGGGTGTTCCATTTCCTGCTCTTTGTTTGAGTGCTTTAGCACGTTCTTGGAGTGGGTTGTGTCCGGTCAGGTTTTCTTTCGGTTGTCCATTACCTGGACGATTTTTTGTTTGTGGGCCTGGCCGGATAGGATGTTTGTGGGGTGATGAGGGATTGTTTCTATTCGGTGGCCAGGGAGTTCAGGGTGCCCATTGTTGTTGAGAAATCTGAGGGCCCGGTTACGGTCCTGAATTTTTTGGGTCAAACGATTTACTCGGATAGGATGGGGTGCAGGTTGCCTCGGGACAAGATTGATGACTTGTTGGGCATGGTTCATAGGTTCCTTGGCCTGTCCAAGGTGACCTTGAGGGAACTTCAATCCCTTTTGGGAAAGTTGAATTTCGCCTGCCGGATAATTCCAATAGGTAGGGTTTTTTCTAGGATAATGTCTTTGGCTACGGCGGGTGTCCGTAAACCTCATCATTTCGTGAGGGTCACGAGGGGGTTGAAGGATGATTTGCTGATTTGGTTGAGGTTCTTAACGGATTTTAATGGGGCGGCTTTGTTCTTGGAGCCTCGAGTGTCTAATTTTGAGTTGGACCTGGTCACTGAAGCGGCTGGGAGCAGCGGTTTTGGGGCCTTTTTCCAGGGTCACTGGTGTGCGGCCGCATGACCGCATGCCTGGAAAATTTCAGAGTTGGTTCGTAACCTGGTGTTCCTGGAGCTGTTCCCCATCATTGTGGCTTTATTTGTTTGGGAAGGGGAGTTGTGTAACAAGTCTATACAGTTTCACACCGATAATATGGGTGTGGTGTCGGCTGTTAACACCCTTTCTGCCTCTTCCCCTCCCGTTTTGCGTTTACTGAGATTGTTGGTGTTTAAATGTCTGCGGATGAATGTGTTAGTTAGGGCCAAGCAGATTTCTGGCAAGTGTAATCTGATTGCAGACGCTCTCTCTCTCTCGATTTCAGTGGAGTCGATTCCGGGAGTTGGCGCCTCAGGCGGACGTGGAGGCGAGACGGTGTCCAGATCAGCTGTGGAGGCTTGGGGAGGAGGATTGGCTGGACTGGTGAAGAGTTCATTGGCTCCAGGTACTTGGTCGGCCTATGTTAGGGTGTGGAGTGATTGGGAGGACTGGTTGAGGCAGCATGGGACTAGGGAAGGTGTAGATGATGTTACAGGCTGCCTCTTAGAATGGTTGTGGTATTGGGGTGGTTTGGGCCTGTCTTCCTCCAGTATGGATCAGAGGATGTCAGCCTTAGCCTTCAGATTTAGGATGTTGGGCCTTGGGGATGTGACCAAAGCCTTTTGGGTTAGGCAAGTCCTCAAGGGGCTTAAGAAGAAGGGGCGGAGGATTAATAAAAGGAGACCCATTACCTTTGCACTGTTGGTCAGAATTTGTGGCGTTCTTCTAAGTATTTTTTTTTCCCCCTTTGAGATTTATTTATTCTGCACGGCCTTCGTATTAGCTTTTTTTGAGGCCTTCCGGATTTCTGAATTAGTTAGCCCGGGCAAATAGTCGCCTGGTGGTATGTGGGTGGAGGATGTCTTGTGGAGTGAGGATAGGGTGGATATGTTTTTGAGACATAGTAAAACTGACCAGTTTGGGAAGAGGAGGAGTATAGTTTTATTCCCTAGTGGCAGTGAGGTTTGTCCCTGTAAAATTTTGTCGCAATATGTGGCCATACGGCCTGTGCACGGGGGCCCATTGCTAATTCATTGGGATGGGTCCTTCCTATCCCAATATCAGTTTAGGGCTGTCCTAAAAGGTGCTATTGGTATGTTGGGGCTGTCCCTGACTGAATTTGGGTCCCACTCATTCCGTATAGGGGCTACCACTGAGGTGTCTATGCTAGGGTTGCAGGAAGAGGTGGTTAAGCGTATTGGGAGATGGGAGTCTGCAAGGTATAGGTCGTACGTGCGACCTGAGATGAGGGTTGGTGGGAGTGGTCGTTAATGGTATTCCTTTGTCTTTGTTCATAGGTGTGAAGAGTGTTTGGGTGATGGGGCACTCATTTATTCACTGGGCCAGAGCTGAGGCACGGAGGAAAGTTGGTGGGCTCCAGTTGGGTTGCCCTGTTGACCAGTGGGAGTTAAAATGGTTGGGTGTTAGGGGGATGCGGTGGGAGAGTTTGTTGCCATTGTTTGTGGACTACTGTAGGCAATTTCCGCATCCAGATGTGTTGATTGTGCACTTGGGGGGCAATGATTTAGGATGTATGTCCCAGAGGGAGCTTGTTAGGAGAATCAAGAGAGACTTGGGGAGAATAAAGGACCTCCACCCGGCTTTAAGAATCATTTGGTCCCAGATGGTTCCGAGGTTAGTGTGGAGGGTGGATTGGGACCATGGCAGGTTAGAGTGAAGTAGGAGAAAGGTTAACAAGTTGATTGGTTCTTTTATTAGGAGGATCGGGGGGGTTATCACCCTGATTTGGAGCAGGTGGGATCTGGGGAGTTTTATCTTAGAGACGGTGTGCATCTTGATCAATTTGGCCTGCAGCTTTTTATACTGGACTTGAAGGAATCTTTGAGAGAACTGTTGGGTTTGGCGGGTCTGGCCTGATTACATCAGGTCAGTCTTTGGCAGGGGTGCTAGTTCTCGGGTAGTAAGGAAGGAATATGGCCAAGTGAATTTGGGGGATTTGAACAAGTTGCCTCTCCATGGGGTGAGTGCGCAATTGTGTTACTATAGGGGCAAGGGGTCCCCTATTAGGTGGAGTGAGTTTGATAACGGGCTCAGCAAGTATTTTGTTGAGTCCTGATGGTGTAACAGCCATGTTGCTAATTAACAAGGAAACAAGCACTGCTTGGGGATGGTGCAATCTGGTGTTAATGTTAATATTGTTAATAGAAGTTATTTAAGATTATTGAGTTTTTTATGTTTATGTTGAATGGTATTTATTAAAGCTTAAAGGCTTTGTGTTATTTAATAAAGGAGCTGCGGCCAATTTTATACCAAGATTTTGTCTCCCGTGTTTTTATTTAAGGATAAGAAGGTGGTTGTGGGTTGTTATATGTTGGGGACCGGAACTTGACGACTTAAAAGGTCAAGGGCTATTAAAGTGCTATATATGTTAGAGCAAGTTTAGTTTTGCACTGGTTGCTTGCTTATAAGAATGTGTTTAACTTTTGAAATGGGATTGAACACGTAATAAAAGTCAGTTCCAGATCAATGCAAGGAGCTTACAGTAGCACATTGCTACTGCTGCTAAGGATATGTAAATATTCTTTTTACAAAGGTACCCAAGAGAACAAAATAACTTTGATAACAGAAGTAAATTTTAAAATGACATACTCAGGGAATCATTTAATATCCATTTAAGAAATCAGTATGGCTAAATTATACTACTAGAATTTGATGTGCTTGTTTTGGGGTGTATTAGAGTGGGTGGAGCTATGCAAACGTGGCTCTACTGCAAAGTGTCCCTGGAAATGTATTTAAAATGTTGGCATCTATGATACAGTGGATATAAAAAGTCTATGAGGCCTATTTAACAAATGTCTGTCGGACCTGATCTGACAGTGCGGATCAGGTCCGACAGACACCGCTGAAAGTGGAGAGCAATACGCTCTCCGTATTCAGCATTGCACCAGCGGCTCGCAAGAGGAGCTTGATAGATACAGAGCTTGATAGATAGGCCCCTATGTACTCTTATGAAATTGTAGGTTTCTGAAATGAAAAGACAGAAATAACAACATAAATGTCAGACTTTTCCATCTGTAATGTGATCTTCCAACAAACAAAAGTCCAGAGTAAAAACAAATAGTTAATTAATAGGAACATTTTAAAAAGTTGCAAAAGAAACTGCGAAAGCTAATTGTTGAAAAGATCCAATCAGGAGAGGGTTATAAATGCATATCAAAGGCACTGGATGTGCCATCATCAATAAGTAGATAAAATGTGGCACCACAGAGATCAGAACTTACCCCCAAAGTTTATAAAAGAATGAGGAAAAAATTTATCAGGGAGGGTAGCACGAGGCTTAAAGCAACACTAAAGGAGATACAGAAATGTTTGGTTTGTCTGAGTTATGGGGTAGGGTGGCAAGATGGAAACCCTTTCTTACCAAAAGGAACATCCAAGCCCGTCTAAAATTATGCCAAAAGATTAATTTGTTCACCCCAAACCATGTGGGAAACTGTTATGTTCTGATGAGACAAAAGTTTAACTTTTCAGCATAAATTGTAAATGATGTAAGTTATGTTTGACCAAAGCCAAAATAGCTCATCATACAAGGAACACCATACCGACTTTAAAACATGGTGGTAGCATCATGCTTTGGGGCTGCTTCACTTCTTCTCGATCAGGGGCTCTCTGACAAGATAGTTGGAATAATCAATAGCTCCAAATATAAAAAAAGATAGCTAAAGAAAGCTAAAGATGTAGAGGAATTTCGCATTCCAACATGACAATGACTCAAACCACATATCCACGTCAACCAATGCATGGCTTCAGAAAAGGAAAATCAATGTATTGGATTGGCCCAGACATTAATCCCATTGAAAACCTATGGAATAACCTAAAGAGAGCTGTACCCGGAAAGCTCCCGTAATACTTTTGAACTTGTTTGCAAAGAAGAGTGGAATAAAATTCTAGATGTTCAGTTAATAGAAACTTGGGGGCTGATTTATCAAGGGCCGAATGGCCCCTGATGCCCCTGTTTTCGCAGAAGCCTACGGGCTCGCCAGAAACAGCAGTTATGCAACAGCATTCTTAAGACCGCTGCTCCTTAACTGGTCCGCTGCCTCTGAGGCTGCGGACATCGATCTGCCGGATCGAGTTCATTGACACCACCGGCTACCTGCCGATTGGCCGCAAATCTGTATGGGGCGGCATTGCACAAGCAGTTCACCAGATGCAATGTTAAATGCCGACAGCGTATGCTGTCAGCATTCAGCGATGTCTGTTGGACATGATACGCTGCAGCGTATCATGTCAGACAGACATTGATAAATCGGCCCCTTACTCACAATGTAATAAATGTCAAAGGTGCATCCGCAAAGTATTAGTTGGGTGGGGTGTGCAAGCTTATGAGCATGTTGTAGGTTTTTTTTATTTTTTATTTATTTATTATTTAAATTGTTAACTATTTGTTTTTTTCTATGGATTTGTGTTTTTTAGAACATTACTTTACAGATGAAAAAAAATCTTACATTTACATTGTTGTTATTTATGTCTTTACATTTCAAAAACCTGTAATTTCATAAGGGTGTATAGACTTTTTAGATCCATTTTATACAGTATATATATATTAATATGTAACAACTGTTGTGTAAGACAGTTTTGTATGCGAAGGAGGAAGATTAGTAAACATGATACCAAAGCCTTGGAAAAAGAGAAGCAAAGGGTTAGAAAAAATGTGTACTATTTAAAGTATGTACATGGATGTATGTAATGAGAACTCAGGGATTTGAAAGAAAGTTTGCTTTCACATTTTAGATAAAACAGATACATGGTCTGCCCAGGGTAGGATTTACAGCCTAGGTTCCTTTAGGCACCAAAATCTGAAGCGTCCTCAATAGTGGCCATCTTTGTTATGGCCACCGCAAGCATTGGGCATGTGCTGGGAAAGCCAGATGCAGGGCATGCATAATACCTATGGCGACCTTAACAAAGACGCCTGCTGCGCATGCTCAGTAGTGTTATTTCACTGTCGGGACCATCTTAGTTAAGGCCACCAGCTGACCGCTATTTATAATAGGCAGAGACAGGTGACCCTCTATAAAGGGCCAAAGTTGGCACGTACCTACTCTGACTTATTATAAATTCAGCCCTGGGTCTGCCTAGGTTTGTTATACACACAGGACAAGCTGATTAGTGTAGCCTTGTTAGTCCAGTGATTCTGATACCAAAATAATAAGAGTACTGCAACAAGTATAAAAGAACATTATTATGAGAATCACAGCTTTATTGTAGAAAAATAGGGTTAGAGAGAATTGACTGCCATATGTGTTTCAGCTATAACAAGCCTTGAAGGGGACAAAGTCAAAATGAGATTTTGCTCCCTATTTAAGAAAGGTCTTGCGGACCTGATCGACACTGCGGATCAGGTCGGCAAGACCTCGCTGAATGCGGAGAGCAATACGCTCTCCGTATTCAGCATTGCACCAGCAGCTCACGAGAGCTGCTGGTGCAACGCTGCCCCCTGCAGACTCGCGGCCAATGGTCCGCCAGCAGGGGGTGTCAATCAACCCGATCCTACTCGATCGGGTTGATTTCTGGTGATTTATGTCCGCCTGCTCAGAGCAGGCGGACATGGTTATGGAGCAGCGGTCTTTAGACCGCTGCTTCATAACTGCTGTTTCTGGCAAGTCTGAAGACTCGCCAAAAACACGGGCCCACAAGCTCCCTACGGAGCTTGTTAAATGGGCCCTTTTAGGTTCAGAAAAAACACTCAATTTTAAGAGGCATTTAAATTTACTTCTATTATCAAGTTTACTTCATTCTCTTGGCAAATTTTGTTGAAAAATATACGTAGGTAGGCTCAGGTGCAGATGGTAATTGCTTGCTACACACGTTTCTTGTCATTGGCTCACCATATGTGTTCATCTACTCTGGCGCTGACTACAACTATTTGTTTAACCCCTTTGCAGTACATAGTTATAGGCAAAGAATAGTGCAATAATAAAATGCTTGTTAATGTTATCTTTGCTGATTTTTAATCAATATTTTGCAACAAAGCTTTTTTGTTATCTGTATCAGTATACAAGATAGCATTACTTATTAGTACTCACTGTACTGTACAGGCATTTGGTTAGTCTCTACTTATGTAGATTTTAGAGTTCTGATCAGTGCCCCTTGAAGGTGACCCTCATGTTTTTAATCTCTACAAACATCTTTCTTGTGCAATGATGTGAACAGAGCTAAGTTACAAGGTTTTCTTGTTTTGTTTGGAAAGTTTGGAAACTGACCAAGAAACAAATTTCCTTATAATATTGAAAAAAGTGTATGATCAGCAGCCCGTTGAAGGAGCTGTATAGTAAGAATACTGTTTCAATAAAAAAAATACTCTAGAATGCATTTTTATATCAGTGGAATCTTATAACAATGTACCATAATAAAACATATTGTTGTGCCTCAGATCAATGACCCAATATAGCAATGCATTACAGCATCTTATTAAATAAATATTGTACCCTTGCATATACTTGCAAATATAAAGTATATATCTGTTTCATAAATAGTAGTGTAAAGCTGACAGCATAGTGCACATCTGTGCTGGGAAAATATACTATTGTGCTGTGCTCACACCTCCTTCAGTAATTACTTGCACATATAAGATAAAATACAAATATATATATTAAGTGAATGCATTTATATTAAATTAAACATAATTCTCAAAAAGTGAAAGGGTTAATGCTGGGCCTTAGCTTCTTCCCCCCCTCAAACAATACAGGAGAGCAGAGATAAGCTCCTTAGGCCTGACTCAGGGGAGGAGGGGTTCGGAGTGTGGGTGTGAAGAGAGGAGGAGGTCAGATTATTGTGCAGTTATAAACACACCATCAACTCAAGGCGCACTTTGACCAAGGCATCCCTATAAATAACCAGGGAGGAGGACAGCAAGTGCATGCACAGTCAGTCTGAACTCCATCCACACTGTGAGAGCTATGGAGAGTAACACTGCAGTAGCAGATTCTGTCATAGAAATCATCTTTTCCTCAAACCGCAGAGAATGCCCTGATCCTATAAAGGCAGAGGTGGAAGGTAAGGATACCCTAGCTGCCTCTACTTATTAGACCATTGCTAGAATAGAGACGAGGAAAGACATGGCTATATAGCAAAGCAAACAAGTAATTATATAAATGCTCAGTGTAATATAATACACCTATAGACTAGAGCACCTGATACTCTTATACTACTGTCATTGTGATATTAGTATTATTAAGGACAGTTCTGATATTATTATTATTAAGCTATTGTAAATTAAAGAAATGTAAGGCAACAGGTGCCAAAGGCAGTAAAATGAACTACTTGATAATGTTCTTATAATCACCACATTGTATTATTTATTGAAACAAATCTTTCAGTTTAAGAGTTTGATGCAAAATATGAGATTATTTCATTTCAATCCGCTCTTAAAATGATGTTGTCTGATAAAAGGATGACAGGATCTGTCACTATTAAAAGGGGTCTTATATTTACTAATAGGGCATTGTGTTGGACTTTTCTTTCTTTTTTTCCCAACCTATATTTTCCATTAATCCTGTCTTTTATTTTTTTACAATAGAAAGATTATCTTTCTATCAGGAAAACACCTAAGGCCTTTAGCATGAGCTGTGGTTTAGCTGCAGAGATGCTGCATGTCATTCTGGTACCCCTAACTAACAGGTACATTTGGGGGCAGAATAAAATATTGTAGGCAGCATTTTTTAGAAGAGGAGGACAAAACATTGTCTTTTAATCTAGATGTGCTCTGTTAACTATAGGCATGTGACTTATAGGTTGTGTCTGTGATTACAAGATTTAGGGAATATGGGGCTTGCAATGTGTTTTATTATGTATAACTGGTAGGATATTTAATTCATATTTAACATTTTCAGTAATTGCTAGAATTAAAATAGTATACATTAAAAAATAATAATGTTGTGGTATTTGTGATTGATTAAAAATGTAATAAAAAAAATATATATATTCTTCATAATGTATGTATATATGTTATTTCAGTAATGATAGAAACACATGTATTTCCCTCCCCTTATAAATCTAGTTTGCCATAAATATATATGACAGGCGGTACCTCTGCTGCTTCTTATGCAAGGCCTGTCTGCTGATCCATATCTGCTCCATCAATTACAATTAAAATGTGTATTGTTTATAGAAATGAGCTGGCAGGTGTTCTACTTATATATAGGGACAACGTTACTTACAATGCTTGATATATTTTGCAGCCCCCCTTGTGAAAACTAGAGTATTTACATAATGATAGTATAATATATATATATATATATATATATATATATATATATATATATATATATAATACTATAATATATATATATAGCTCTCTGTGTTTCCAATTCTAGCGTTACATAACGTAACTATGTGAAAACTTTTCTGAAACTATACACATGCTATACACTCTATGCTGTTTTCAACATTGAAACTAATCATTCTACAGCTACTGAGAAGAGAATTACCAAACAAATTGTCATTGCTTCTGTATATTATTCCACTGTTGCCTGTTAATAGTTAAAGCAGATGTTTAAGCCAAAGCACATGCAATACATCACAGTAGGTGCTGGACAATGTAAATATTATTGTAAAAGAACATTTGCTTGTCACATGATGGTTAAATATAAGGAAGGGAGGAACAGGAAACTGCACTGTTGATACTGATTCCCATGGAGGATGGTAATTCGCTGAGACATTTGCACATTTACTGAGGCATGCTGTCTCTATCTAGGACATCAAATCCTGTAGTTGCACAATCATTGATTCCTTTCATCAACATTCAATGGCAAATTGTCGCAGAAATGGAAAACTTTGATCTTCAGTGAAAACAAAAAAAAAGTAATGTATACACACACATATATATATATATATATATACACGTTGATTGGAGTAGCCGTGTTAGTCCAGAGATTTAGATATCAAAATAACAAGAGTATTGCAATGATACTTTTTTTATTGGACTAACTATCAGGGATAGGCAAAGTGTCCATACATGGACACTGGTGTCCTTGACTGGCCCTTGCAGTGTCCACCACCCATTTTGTGTGGGGGACAGGATGGAGGAGTAGGACAGATGAATGCTGGTCCTGACTCCTCCTTGATGCACGCGGCGCCACGTTTCACGGGGTTGGGGCCGTGCCCAAGTGACGCCGCACAGTAGCGGGAAGGTGAGTGAGAGACAGGGAAGAAGCAAGTGCCGCCTGTGTAGGGTTACCATATTGCCGCTTTAAAAAGGGACACATAAAATTCATATGTCAAGGTTCTTATAATGGAACATTATTCAAAACATTTCGTTAAACAGCCCTGACATATGTATTTTTCATATGTGTCCCTTTTTAAAGCAGCAATATGGCCAGCCTATGTCTGTGTCAACCATCCGTGAGTTGTGACCCGTCCTGATTCCTTAATTTGTGGGGCAGCGTGGTGCTGGTGTCTGTGAGTAGAGGACCGCTGCCTACTCTGACAAATCTTACCTAGCCAAGTAAGTAACCAACCATGATGATCATACGATTAACATCAAGGTGGGTGGGTTTGGTCAGGAATTTACTCTCAATACAACCAACAACAAAAAAAGGTAAGAATTTTGAAAACATTTTATACCAGAAGCAGTTTTTATATAAATGTTATTTTAAACTTGTTAGATTAGATGACTAATTTGTACATGTGGAACTAGACCAGAGGGGTCCAACGTAAGGCCAATTTCACAGCAAAGTGATGCTCTCCTGACTTATAGAAACATAGAATGTGTTGGTAGATAGCAACCCTTTGGCCAATGATCTAGTCTGCCCAATTTTCTAAATACGTTCATTAGTTGCTGGCCTTATCTTATATCTAGCATAGACATATGCCTATCCCATGCATGTTTAAACTCCTTCTACCACTTCTGCTGGATGGCTATTCCACCATGTATCTACTACCCTCTTGGTAAAGAGTGTTTTTTGATGTTTTTAATTTGAAATGTACCTATTGGTGTCCTTCACTAAGATCTGTACTTTGGATAATGTCCACCACAGCCTTGGTCCATGCCTATCCCTGCTAACTATACATTTATAAGTTGACAAGCTTTCGGAAGAGTTCCTTCCTTTATCAAGTCTAAAGCAATACTGACTAATTCAATGGAATTGACAGATTATATCTTAAAACACAGAATAGCTAAGAAGACAGAAAGTGCAGGGAGAGGAGGAGGTGTCTTAAAAATCATGAGGGGGGCTTAGGTAACAGGCAGACAGTGTCCAGTGTAGGAGAACAGACAGGGGAAATATATAGCTATACATAGAGCATATACTGACATAAAGTTATATATCAACATTGAATCAATATCTATAAAGATGTGAAATTGTATATACAGGGGAATACAAAAGTTAAAAAAAGACAAAAGTGTGGACATAGGCTTACCTGTGTACCTATGTATAAAGAATGTGGAATATACAATGTAATTTACTAAATGAAAGTACATTACAACATTTTTTGATAATGTGTTAAGAATCCAGAGTCCACATTTAGTCCAGAATTAAACAAGTTGAAGTGCATTATTATTTTCATTTCACTGTCTGTCTGTTACCTAAGCCCCCCTCATGATTTTTCAACACCTCCTCCTCTCCCTGCACTTTCTGTCTTCTTAGCTATTCTGTGTTTTAAAGGACCAGTCAACACATTAGATTTGCATAATCAACAAATGCAAGTTAACAAGACAATGCAATAGCACTTAGTCTGAACTTCAAATGAGTAGTAGATTTTTTTATAACAAATTTCAAAGTTATGTATATTTCCACTCCCCTTGTACCATGTGATAGAAATCAGCCAATCACAAATGCATATATGTAGAGTCTGTGAATTCTTGCACATGCTCAGTAGAATCTGGTGACTCAAAAATTGTAAATATAAAAGACTGTGAACATTTTTTTTAATGGAAGTAAATTGGAAAGTTGTTTAAAATTACATGCTGTATCTGAATCATGAAAATTTAATTTAACCTGAGTGTCCCTTTAAGACATAATCTGTACATTCCATTGAATTGGTCAGTACTGCTTCAGACTTGATAAAGGAAGGAACTCTTCCGAAAGCTTGTCAACTTATAAATGCATAGTTAGTCCAATAAAAAAAGTATCATTGCTCAATGCAATACTCTTGTTATTTTGATATATATATATATACAGTATATATATATATATATATATATATATATATATATATATATATATATATATATATATATATATATATATATATATATATATATATATATATATATAATTATAGTTTACTAGTCATTATATAATAGTTTACCATAGCTTGATAGATATACTGTATGATATAGATATAAATATATATTGCAGTTGTCACTGCTTTCCTACTGCTATTTTCGTCTGGGAATAGTAGAAATTTCCATCTCTGTACAGATAGATAGATAGATAGATAGATAGATAGATAGATAGATAGATAGATGGATAGATAGATATTTTTTGCCATATTTAATTGACCCTCCTGCTTCACATGCAGATATTGGTGTGGTATACTGACAGAACAGCCATCACTATTATTATCAAATCATTATACAGACAAAGAGTATATATGTACTTATCCAAGGATCTTCAGGCTGTTGCAGAAGCTTTCAAATTTTTATTTTAGAATTAAATTATATTCGTTTGTAATAAACAATGCCAGATTACTGTTATATATGTGTCCTACAACCCAAGTATATCCAACACAAGCAACTTATTTAGAGTAGGCTGCAACTAGTGCTTCTCTCTTTTATATCTTAAAATTACTTTTTTCAACCCTACAAATGCATATATTTCCAAACTGTTGTCTTAACTTTATAGAAAAATATTTAGTAACTTACATGTTATTTTAACTTCTTGTATGGCACTAAATATTACCACATTCTACAGAGCAATGCATTGCAGTCCTCTCTGACTGGTATCTTAAGGATGAATGATTCCATTTAGAAAAGCACAAACATTAAATAAAATTGCACAACCTAATAATCAGGAGGATAATTAAGAGGCTAGAAAATAACATTGACAAATATAATATTAATTATAATAATAATAATAATAATAATAATAACAACAACAGTAATAATAGGACATTTGGGGGCATTTGGTGGGGCACTGCCATCACTGTCCCAAAGGACCAGTCACCACTGTTCAAGAACGTCTGGGATAAGTGTTAGGCAATCCTACAACTTAATTAAGCACCACACTTTATAGATGCAGGCCAAGACTTCTTCTTGATTCAAATGCCCAACGGAGGTGACGGGGAGTGGCGTTTGTGAAGAGGAAAAAGAGTCTGCTGTTCTCCAGGGACTAATCAAGGCGGGCCGGGAAAAGAAGCCAATTAAACCTGTCAGGGAGAGGCCTGACTGAGGGATTATTTGTATTGGGAAATACTGGGAAGGAGATTGAGGGTTATTGGATTACCCGGAGGGGAGCCTGCATGTGAATGGTCACCTCCGTTAGGTGTTTGAATCATTGCTGCCATGAGGGGAGTCAGCTGAGCGGCTCAGAAGTCTTGGCCTGCATCTTTAGCACAATCATGTGCATAACATCAAGTGAGTGGGACAGATTCTTATGTTATTGTCTTCTTACCTAGACGATTTTGCGCTAGGAGGCGCCTCTGTTTGTTTCCTCTTTTTAGGACTTTTTTAATTTGCCTGACTGTACCACAGAGGGTGGCCAAGACCTCTTGCTGAATCATTTGGATATATTGGGCCTTTTTTTGTGTATTTTATTTAGCACCCCCCTTTTTGTGGATTTTGGTGCTCATCTACACTTTATAGGAAATATGTGCACACTTCTGGGGCCTATGTTTTTATTGCTTTTTTTGTTTTGTTTTTATCAGCCATCGATAGGGTTGCCAGGTAGCCAGTATTCAACCACACAGTCCAGAATTTCAGCCGGCTGTAAAGTAAAATATACACAATAATACTGGACCATTAAAGGGACAGTTCACCCAAAAATGTTCTCCCCTTTAAATTGCTCCCAATGATCAATTTTACCTGTTGGCATTTATTAAATTGTTTACAAGTTGTTCCTTTACCCCTACTTTGTCATTTGAAATAGCTGATTTAGCCTGTTGTGTCTATACCTATAGTAAAAGTTTGTATACTGGAGTATAGTCTATATTGAATAGCCTTAGTAAACACAGCCAGCAGAAGAAGTTACACTCCCAATGGGATGCAATATAGCTAAGTAATACAATGTAAATTTTCCATCATTCTCTCTAAGTATTGAGCTTTGGTTTTCCAGACAAATATAAGATAAGGAAGAATGTGTTTGTACACAAAGTGATAAGATAATGAGGCATAGGGGCATATTTATCAAGCTCGGTATTGAGATTGATGCCCTGTGTTTCTGGCGAGCCTTCATGCTCACCGGAAATGCAAGTTATGAAGCAGCCGTCTAAAGACCACTGCTCCATAACCTGTCCACCTGCTCTGAGGCGGTGGACAGACATCGCCAGAAATCAACCCGATCGGATATGATCTGGTTGATTGACACCTCCTGCTAGTGGCCGATTGGCCGCGAATCTGCAGGGGGCGGTATTGCACCAGCAGTTCACAAGAACTGCTGGTGCAATGATAAATGCCGAGAGCGTATGCTGTTGGCATTTATCAATGTGCAGCGGACATGATCCGCAATATCGGATCATGTCCGCTTGCACAATGATAATTCGGCCCCATGATATTACCTGAAACTCAACCCATTGTAATAGGCTGTGGTTTAAAAGCACAAAACCAGCTACTTCATATAAACCTGAAAATGCAATTTATATACTGTATACTTTGCTGCCCATCTCTGCACTAAGTTTTCTGCCATTGGAGACTATGGAAGCACGCTCTCATGACTGCAAAGCTTCCATGCAATCGAGTTCGCATTGCACTTCACTTCAAATACCAGCGCACATTAGCATGCAATCGTATTTTGTATGACCCAGCTCCCTTCTAGAATGTGCAATTAAAAAATGTTGTGTAATAAAACAGTAGCATGGGGGGGCGTGTCCGGGCTAAGGACCAAGATGGCCGCTAAACTGGGAGCTCTGCAATGCAGTTTTACATCCTGCCTGTAATCTGCTCACCTACTAGACATCCAACAAGAATCTTTACCTTAAGATAAAGGGAACATTTGGCTGAATAGACTGTTATAAAAATTTCCTAAAATATAGCAGGACTTCCCAGTCTGGACCGCTGAGGGTCCCTGGCGGCTCATAAGGAGAGGGAACTCAGCTCCCCCCCCCGGGAAACTGGGTAACCAGAGAAGACAGTGTTTTTCTGCTACATATGTATAACATGGAGGAGGACTTGCTTTCTACAATTCAAGCTTTATTTGCCGAATCTGAGCGGCAGCTGCACCTCAGATTTGATCGCCTCATGAAACTTATGGAGGCCCCTAGGATTCAATCTTGCGAGCTCAGAGGGGCGGAAGTGACAGCTTCAAGCTCTGTGAACGGAGGCCCGCGGCTGCGGGAGGTCTGCGCCCACACCAGAGCCACTGATGCCGGCAACATGGGAACTTCAGGAGTAATTAACCCGCCTAGAATGGAAACAGCTGAGGCGGCGGTGGATATTGATGCTATACAGAGAGTTGCAGGGACCCAGGAGAGTTGCTCTGTTGAAATCTTCCAGATGGCTGTCGCTTACCTGGCCACATGGGGGAGACCGGCCGGCTCCCCTATGAGAGGCTTCCCGGGGGAGCGCTGGGTGCTGAGGGCTCGCTGTTATCCCGCTGTCTTGGATTTTTACAGAAGTTGTGGCCTGGGGTCAGTGTGTACATTGGAGCGCAAGATGGATTCGATCCCCGAGGTGCCCGGCGGCCTCCCGGGCCTCGGTGTTGGTGCAAAAGTCGGGGTTGGGTAAAGTAGCAGATCGTTAGCCTGTCAGGCCTGACCTAACCCCACCCCAAGACTGCTCCTTTTTTGAACTGGGAGCCTATTCCCTCCCTAGAGAACTGCCATATATGATGCCGAGATGTAATTCATACTTTTAATACTGTTGTGTTTTTGAGTGTTGTGAGGCGGGCCTATATTTATATTTACATGTTGATCGTTACCCCATGAGATATAGGGGAGGATGGCTAGCCACAATAGATTTTACTCAAGCACCAGTTTAATTCTCATATAGCGACTTTGAATAGTACTTGAGACTCAAGTAGGCGAAAAGGATGGTGTGTTTGATAAGGAATAGTCCTCCTCCCCCCATTTACACTGCAGGTCCGATAGAGGCCTGCACCTCCCCCCCCCCCCCCCCCCAGATCAGAAGGTAATGTTCATTGAGATCTATGTAAAGGCAAAAATGAGGCACCGGATGTTTTTCAAAATGTAAATGTCCTTTATTCGAGGTTTGTAAAATCACAAAGAATTGCAGGAAAAAGCGTAAACCTCAGGGCTAGGTGGAGTAGTGGTCAACCACGTACCCTTACGCTGACATGTTTCGGCAAAAGCCGTAATCGTAGCTGTAGGGTAAAAGCCAGGCCTTCCTTTTAAAAGAACAAATCACCTGTTATAGGTTAAAAACCAATATTACGTTGTTGATACACACCTCCACCTGTAGATCAATTTACATACATATACATATCACCCCGTTTGGAAGTTAACTTCACATTATCCTCTGCATGAAATTCATGCAAAGACAACTAAGTAATCTCAACCATAACAAAAAATACTAAATTATACTTAACTCAATGCATGTTATACAGAGAACCCCCACACGGAGAGTTATAGACAAAATTAATAAGAATCGCATGTGTCCGCTAACTTTAAGCAGCATTATATACACATATGCTATTGTAATAGTGGGTAGCTCTGCACAATGAGTAATATTCCATGTCTTTCAAATATTAAGGTTATGGATAATTGGGGTACCTAGTTAGATGGGTTAATTTAAATATCAAATAGAGGGAAAAAATTATAACTAATAAAAATACCCTTTAAATATAATGAACTTGATTGAGGACTCTGTGTATGGGAATTTTTCGGTATCATACATAGTGATATGGTGAGGACACTCCACTGTCACTATTTATATACCATCAGTTTTAAAGTAGTGTGCCATACATATAGATGCACATGCTAACCCCAGAAATTAATAAGATCATATTCAGAGTTAAGCCCATTGGGCATTCTGGTGTGTAGCCTGTGTATCCAGAACACCTCCCTTTTAAGAAGCAAGGTGTCTCTATCACCTCCCCTGTTATTTGTACCAATAACCTCAACAATCGTCCATGACCGTGTCCCTGGGTCTTTGTTGTGTTTAACCTTAAAGTGGTTCACCAGGGGGGTGGTTAATTTGCCTCTTTTGATGTCATTTATGTGTTCCCTTATCCTGGTCCTTACTTGTCTGGACGTTTGTCCTGTGTATTGAATGTCACAAGAGTCACAACTGAGGAGATATACTGCATAGGTTGACCTGCAGTTAAAAAGAGCTCTGTGTGCAAATGTCTCTCCAGAGTAGGCGCTTCTAAATATATTGCCCAATTTGACATGACTGCATGCTATGCAGTTTGAGAAGCTACATTTGTAAACTCCTTTATAACTCAGCCAGGAGGAGGCATTAGTCTCATCCAGTTTCAGTTGTGTAGGTGCCACATAATTTCTTATAGTTTTGCCTCTCTTGAAAGCAAATCTCAACCTGTGTGATGCAATCTGTGTCAGGTCATCATCTGACCTCAAGAGTGGCATATGTCTACGTATAATATTACATATCTTGTAATATTGTTTACTGAACTGTGTCACAAATGTTAATTGTTCAGACTTTGCATCACATTCTGTGGATTTGTCTTTAAAGGGATACTAACCCCTCATTTTTTCTTTCATGATTCAGATAGAGCATGCAATTTTAAGCAACTTTCTAATTTACTCCTATTATCAATTTTTTTTTGTTCTCATGTTATCTTGATTTGAAAAAGCAGTAATAAAAGGTTAGGAGCCGGCCCATTTTTTAGTTCAGCACCTTGGTAGAGCTGCTGATTGGTTTGCTACATTTAGCCACAAATCAGCAAGTTCTACCCATGTGCTGAACAAAGAATGGTCTGGCTCTAAAGCTTACAGTACTGATTTTTCAAATCAAGATAGCATGAAAACAAAGAAAAATTGATAATAGGAGTAAATTAGAAAGGTGCTTAAAATCTCATGCTCTATCTGAATCATGAAAGAAAAAAATTGAGTTTAGTATCCCTTTAAGTAAGTTGGCCCTCTCAATGGCCCTTACTTCGTCCCGGGCCCTAATAATATCCTGTTTAGGGTACCCCCTCTCAAGAAATTTTTCATATAGTTCCATCTCATGTTTTGAGTGTTCACTTACTCTGGTACAATTTCTTTTTACCCTAGTAAATTGTCCTTTTAATACTGACTTAGAAACCTGCTTGGGGTGACTACTCTGAGCGTGCAATAGGGTGTTCCTAGTTATGGGTTTTCTGTAGAGCTCTACCTTTATATAGTCAGTACCCTCCCCATGGAGGGTGACATCCAAAAAGTTTATTCTGGAGTGCCCAAAATCATGGGTAAATTGTAGACTTGCATCATTGATATTTAGATGCCCTACAAACTCTTGAGCTTGAGACGTGTTTTTTATCTCCAGGTTTTTAAGTCAGTATTGAAAGGACAATTTACTAGGGTAAAAAGAAATTGTACCAGAGTAAGTGAACACTCAAAACATGAGATGGAACTATATGAAAAATTTCTTGAGAGGGGGTACCCTAAACAGGATATTATTAGGGCCCGGGATGAAGTAAGGGTCATTGAGAGGGCCAACTTACTTAAAGACAAATCCACAGAATGTGATGCAAAGTCTGAACAAATAACATTTGTGACACAGTTCAGTAAACAATATTACAAGATATGTAATATTATACGTAGACATATGCCACTCTTGAGGTCAGATGATGACCTGACACAGATTGCATCACACAGGTTGAGATTTGCTTTCAAGAGAGGCAAAACTATAGGAAATTATGTGGCACCTACACAACTGAAACTGGATGAGACTAATGCCTCCTCCTGGCTGAGTTATAAAGGAGTTTACAAATGTAGCTTCTCAAACTGCATAGCATGCAGTCATGTCAAATTGGGCAATATATTTAGAAGCGCCTACTCTGGAGAGACATTTGCACACAGAGCTCTTTTTAACTGCAGGTCAACCTATGCAGTATATCTCCTCAGTTGTGACTCTTGTGACGTTCAATACACAGGACAAACGTCCAGACAAGTAAGGACCAGGATAAGGGAACACATAAATGACATCAAAAGAGGCAAATTAACCACCCCCCTGGTGAACCACTTTAAGGTTAAACACAACAAAGACCCAGGGACACTGTCATGGACGATTGTTGAGGTTATTGGTACAAATAACAGGGGAGGTGATAGAGACACCTTGCTTCTTAAAAGGGAGGTGTTCTGGATACACAGGCTACACACCAGAATGCCCAATGGGCTTAACTCTGAATATGATCTTATTAATTTCTGGGGTTAGCATGTGCATCTATATGTATGGCACACTACTTTAAAACTGATGGTATATAAATAGTGACAGTGGAGTGTCCTCACCATATCACTATATATGATACTGAAAAATTCCCATACACAGAGTCCTCAATCAAGTTCATTATATCTAAAGGGTATTTTTATTAGTTATAATTTTTTCCCTCTATTTGATATTTAAATTAACCCATCTAACTAGGTACCCCAATTATCCATAACCTTAATATTTGACAGACATGGAATATTACTCATTGTGCAGAGCTACCCACTATTACAATAGCATATGTGTATATAATGCTGCTTAAAGTTAGCGGACACATGCGATTCTTATTAATTTTGTCTATAACTCTCCGTGTGGGGGTTCTCTGTATAACATGCATTGAGTTAAGTATAATTTAGTATTTTTTGTTATGGTTGAGATTACTTAGTTGTCTTTGCATGAATTTCATGCAGAGGATAATGTGAAGTTAACTTCCAAACGGGGCGATATGTATATGTATGTAATTTGATCTATAGGTGGAGGTGTGTATCAACAACGTAATATTGGTTTTTAACCTATAACAGGTGATTTGTTCTTTTAAAAGGAAGGCCTGGCTTTTACCCTACAGCTACGATTACGGCTTTTGCTGAAACATGTCAGCGTAAGGGTACGTGGTTGACCACTACTCCACCTAGCCCTGAGGTTTACGCTTTTTCCTGCAATTCTTTGTGATTTTACAAACCTTGAATAAAGGTCAATTTGCATTTTGAAAAACATCCGGTGCCTCATTTTTGCCTTTACATAGAAGTCTTTTGGATATGGTTAAGGCACGGATAATATCTTGGCAACCAATATCTCCCCTATAAGGTGCAGCAATATAGTGAATACTTATTTCTTTGAAGCTGTGGACTCTACCCGCTGTTGTCTGTCTCACCTGCCCCACATCGTGACGTCACGCTTCCTTGGATCAACCGCACACACGCCGACACGCTGTAGGGATCCACACGGCGACTCGACCTCCATGATACTGTGAACTCACAGACACTCTCGAGAGAGAGGATCCAGAGCAGGATACTGAAGGTGGGTCCCCAGAATCAGCGTTGGTCAATAGTGTGCACACCAGAGATTTACGGATCCAAGTGGGGGTTGGAGAGGAGCTTCATGGTACCTTATGCAAGGGGTTTATGTGAGTTTATATTACTTAACCTAATCGATGTGTCAACAGGTGCTGCATTAACTGTGTAATGTTCATTGAGACCCTGATATAGATATATTGGATAAAGGGGAACAGTTAATATTTATAAGATCCCTTTAGCTAACATAATTCGCTTTATTTTCTTTTGCTTTTGGGAAGACACAGTTGGTCAGTTATGTAGCTAAGTTATTATAAAAGAGAGTGTACAATTCCCACAGATTTCTGGTATTTGAAATATTTTCTTTATGTGTGTGCCAGTAATAGGGCTGATTATGTGTGCCTGTTGTAATATAATTTCTCTGCATCTAACCCCCCAGCGTTAATACACCAGGGTCTAGCACCAGCTTGCTAGGTTTCAAATATTATTATGCCCCTCCACCTAATGGCACTTTTGAATGTTAGAGCGCTCTCGGCTTTCTGCTCACACTATTATAACTGCTGCATTTAGTATTATTCTAATAGCTCTGCGCAGGGATCTAGATGCCTATAATTGTGCCTACCATTACAGCACTACTTAAGAAGCTGCTAGCATATCTTAGAGGCCTTGAAGAGACCTATATAACTGCAATTAATGCTTTCTTGAGCTTCACCAATATGTTGGGTTTTGGAGGGGCTCGCAGCTTCACCCCTACATTTGCCTCCCATGTCCTTTTATCACCGGCGGTCCGGGAGTGACTGCTAACTTTTAACAGAGGTATGCTATTTTCACATTTATAAAACTTTAAGGGGGTTTGGCGACGGAATATATATAGCTTATACTTTTTAATCTCTTATTTTTGAATTGTTTTATGCTTTGATGTTAACGTATGGACCTATAACGGCCTGTTTCTTGGTAACTAGTATCCTTACACAAATGTCAGGCCATAAGATTACCACTTATTAACTCATTTTCCGGTGTCCAAATGAAAATGTATTCATATATAAAAAGAGGTGTGGCGCATGGCCATATATTTTTCCTATTGCTGGGAATATGATATTGTGTGTGGACTCTAAGACATGCCTCCTGCATTGGATATTTAAGAATTGATGTATGCTGACAGGCATGTTGCCATGACAAATGTATGAGTATGTTGTGTATATTATTGATACCTCAATAAAAAAACTGTTTAAAAAAAAACAAAAAACAGTAGCATGGTTAACCCCTTAATGACCACAATGTACCCTGTATGTCATTGGTCGTTTAAGGGATTTTTAAGGGAATAATAGCACAAGTCTAGCAAGAACACGCTATTAATGCCCTCCCTCCAGCAGGCTTTGTGGAATAGAGCAGTCTCAACGCTGGTGGCAAGACCGCACTATAAAACAAACAAGTCCCAAAAAAAGGCCAGCGACATACAGGGTACGTCGCTGGTCCTTAAGGGGTTAATCCAGCTCCAAGCCATTATGATTTTATGTAATTCTGCTTTCCATAACAATACTAGAGGGAGCTGGCTGAAGGCTGAGTAGTGTAGATGGGTCTTGGGATCAAGCAGGCAGAACCATAGAGTGTTGTGCTGGTTGTGATGACTGACTATATAATATTGCTAAAGGGGCCTAGTTATCAAGCCGTCAACCTCAAATACGCTGCGTATTCCGCAGCGTATTTGTGGCGAGGCTGATACGCCTTAGTTATCAAAGGCTCGAGACCGGCAAAAGTAGAATTTTGTGACGTAAGCTTCGATCCGCCGGACTCAGTCCGACACAGATCGATTCTTACGTCACTCCAGATGTTCCGCACACAAGTGCGGCACATTCTCACTACTTTTGCTAGCTATCAAAAAACTAGCAGGTAAGCTCGGCACTTTTACGGCCCAGCGTACCAGGTTTTCAAAGCGCCAGCCTGGAGGCGGCGGATCCCATAGGAATCAATGGGAGTCTGACCATAGCGAAAGTACAAGTTCGCTGCTGACAGACATCCCATTGATTTCTATGGGAGCTGTCTACACCTAACACCCTAACATGTACCCCGAGTCTAAACACCACTAATCTGACCCCCCCTACACCGCCGCAACTAAATAAAGTTATTACCCCCTAAACCGCCGCTCCCGGAGCCCACCGCAAGCTACTCTATACATATTAACCCCTAAACCGCCGCTCCCGGAGCCCACCGCAACTATAATAAATGTATTAACCCCTAAACCGCCGCTCCCTGAACCCGCCGCAACCTATATTAAATGTATTAACCCCTATCCTGCCCCCCCTACACCGTCGCCACCTATAATACATTTATTAACCCCTAATCTGCCCCCCCTACACCGTCGCAACCTATAATAAATTTATTAACCCCTATCCTGCCCCCCACTACGCCGCCGCCACTGTAATAAAATTATTAACCCCTAAACCTAACCCTAACCCTAACGCCCCCTAACTTAAATATTAATTAAATAAATCTAAATAAATTAACTCTTATTAACTAAATGAATCCTATTTAAAACTAAATACTTACCTTTAAAATAAACCCTAATATAGCTACAATATAAATAATAATTATATTCTAGCTATCTTAGGATTTATTTTTATTTTACAGGTACCTTTCAATTTATTTTAACCATGTACAATAGCTATTAAATAGTTATTAACTATTTAATAGCTTACCTAGCTAAAATAAAGAGAAATGTACCTGTGAAATAAATCCTAACCTAAGTTACAATTACACCTAACACTACACTATACTTTAATAAATTATTCCTATTTAAAAATAAATACTTACCTGTAAAATAAACCCTAAGATAGCTACAATGTAATTAATAATTATATTCTAGCTATCTTAGGATTTATATTTATTTTACAGGTAACTTTGTATTTATTTTAGCTAGTTAGAATAGTTATTAAATAGTTATTAACTATTTAATAACTACCTAGCTAAAAGAAATACAAAATTACCTGTAAAATAAATCCTAACTTAAGTTACAATTAAACCTAATACTACACTATCATTAAATTAACTAAATAAACTACCTACAAATAACTACAATGAAATACAATTACATAAACTAACTAAAGTACAAAAAATAAAAAAAGCTAAGTTACAAAAAATAAAAAATTAAGTTACAAACATGTTAAAAATATTACAACAATTTTAAGCTACTTACACCTAATCTAAGCCCCCTAATAAAATAACAAACCCCCCCAAAATAAAAAAAATCCCTACCCTATTCTAAATTACATAAATTTCAAAGCTCTTTTACCTTACCAGCCCTTAAAAGGGCCATTTGTGGGGGCATGCCCCAAAAAGTTCAGCTCTTTTGCCTGTAAAATAAAAATACAACCCCCCCCCCAACATTAAAACCCACCACCCACATACCCCTAATCTAACCCAAACCCCCCTTACAAAAACCTAACACTAATCCCCTGAAGATCATCCTACCTTGAGTCGTCTTCACTCAGCCGAGCCACCGATGGAACTGAAGAGGACATCCGGAGCGGAAGAAGTTAATCCTCCAAGCGGCGCTGAAGAAATCTTCCATCCGATGAAGTAATCATCCAGGCGGCGCTGAAGAAGTCTTCGATCCGGCCGATGTCATCTTCAAAGAGGCGCTGAAGAGGTCTTCTATCCGGGCGAAGTCATCTTCCAAGCCGGGTCTTGAATCTTCCTTCCGCCGACGCGGAACCACCTTCTTCACCGACGGACTACGACGAATGACGGCTCCTTTAAGGGACGTCATCCAAGATGGCGTCCCCTCAATTCCGATTGGCTGATAGGATTCTATCAGCCAATCGGAATTAAGGTAGGAAAATCTGATTGGCTGATGGAATCAGCCAATCAGATTCAAGTTCAATCCGATTGGCTGATCCAATCAGCCAATCAGATTGAGCTCGCATTCTATTGGCTGATCGGAACAGCCAATAGAATGCGAGCTCAATCTGATTGGCTGATTCCATCAGCCAATCAGATTTTCCTACCTTAATTCCGATTGGCTGATAGAATCCTATCAGCCAATCGGAATTGAGGGGACGCCATCTTGGATGACGTCCCTTAAAGGAGCCGTCATTCGTCGTAGTCCGTCGGTGAAGAAGGTGGTTCCGCGTCGGCGGAAGGAAGATTCAAGACCCGGCTTGGAAGATGACTTCGCCCGGATAGAAGACCTCTTCAGCGCCTCTTTGAAGATGACATCGGCCGGATCGAAGACTTCTTCAGCGCCGCCTGGATGATGACTTCATCGGATGGAAGATTTCTTCAGCGCCGCTTGGAGGATTAACTTCTTCCGCTCCGGATGTCCTCTTCAGTTCCATCGGTGGCTCGGCTGAGTGAAGACGACTCAAGGTAGGATGATCTTCAGGGGATTAGTGTTAGGTTTTTGTAAGGGGGGTTTGGGTTAGATTAGGGGTATGTGGGTGGTGGGTTTTAATGTTGGGGGGGGTTGTATTTTTATTTTACAGGCAAAAGAGCTGAACTTTTTGGGGCATGCCCCCACAAATGGCCCTTTTAAGGGCTGGTAAGGTAAAAGAGCTTTGAAATTTATGTAATTTAGAATAGGGTAGGGATTTTTTTTATTTTGGGGGGGTTTGTTATTTTATTAGGGGGCTTAGATTAGGTGTAAGTAGCTTAAAATTGTTGTAATATTTTTAACATGTTTGTAACTTAATTTTTTATTTTTTGTAACTTAGCTTTTTTTATTTTTTGTACTTTAGTTAGTTTATGTAATTGTATTTCATTGTAGTTCTTTGTAGGTAGTTTATTTAGTTAATTTAATGATAGTGTAGTATTAGGTTTAATTGTAACTTAAGTTAGGATTTATTTTACAGGTAATTTTATATTTCTTTTAGCTAGGTAGTTATTAAATAGTTAATAACTATTTAATAACTATTCTAACTAGCTAAAATAAATACAAAGTTACCTGTAAAATAAATATAAATCCTAAGATAGCTAGAATATAATTATTAATTATATTGTAGCTATCTTAGGGTTTATTTTACAGGTAAGTATTTAGTTTAAATAGGAATAATTTATTAAAGTATAGTGTAGTGTTAGGTGTAATTGTAACTTAGGTTAGGATTTATTTCACAGGTACATTTCTCTTTATTTTAGCTAGGTAAGCTATTAAATAGTTAATAACTATTTAATAGTTATTGTACATGGTTAAAATAAATTGAAAGGTACCTGTAAAATAAAAATAAATCCTAAGATAGCTAGAATATAATTATTATTTATATTGTAGCTATATTAGGGTTTATTTTAAAGGTAAGTATTTAGTTTTAAATAGGATTCATTTAGTTAATAAGATATGGGGGGCGTTATGGTTAGGGGGGCGTTATGGTTAGGGTTAGACTTAGGTTTAGGGGTTAATCATTTTATTACAGTGGCGGCGGCGTAGTGGGGGGCAGGATAGGGGTTAATAAATTTATTATAGGTTGCGGCGGGTTCATGGAGCGGCGGTTTAGGGGTTAAACTATTTATTTAGTTGCGGAGAGGTGCGGGATCAGCAGGATAGGGGTTAATAATTTTATAATAGAGGGCGACGGTATAGGGGGGGCAGGATAGGGGTTACTAGGTATAATGTAGGTGGCAGCGGTGTCCGGGAGCGGCGGTTTAGGGGTTAATACATTTATCAGAGTTGCGGCAGGGTCTAGGAGCGGCGGTTTAGGGGTTAGTAACTTTATTGAGTTGCGGGGGGCTCCGGGGGCGCCGGTATAGGGGGTAGAACAGTGCAGTTTAGTGTGAGTGCTTAGTGACAGGCTAGCAATAAAGCTGGGAAAAAGCCGAAGGGCAGCGAGATCGGATGAGTGATAACTGTCACAGTCCGCTGCTCATCGCCCCGCGGCTTTTTGACAGCTTTATTTGATAACTTAGGCGTATTTTTTCAGGTCCGCGGCGGCGAAGGTAGGCGAGCTTAGGCGGACGTATTGGGCCAGTGAAGCCAGAAAAGTAGACGGCTTGATAACTAGCCCCCATAATGTGATAATCAAACACTGAATGGCTTAATCTGTATGACAAAGACAATGAAGAAGAGTGGATAGTGGAGCCAAGTCCTTTATCTGGAGTGTATGTATTGGGTCAATATACTTATCATAAGATAAGTGTCTGGTTGCAAGGAGGCATGAAGTATAGGAAATAAATAGCTATGAAACAAACGTTGGACACATACAATGTAACTTAATAGGCACGACAGACATTACATGGTGAACTACACATTATTTTAATACTTGTAGATTCAATCAATTAAAGAAGATACATATTTATGTAAGTATTGTTCATCCTGTCAAATGAATGGCTCCACTGTTTGCAAAGTGACACTATTTTTTTTTTTTCCTATTTTTTTCTTTATTAATGTGTTCCGTCTAAGAACCTCATGGGAAGATATACAGAATCACTTTAGTATGCAGATAATGCAATGAAATCCTCATATAGTTCAGCAATGCACAGACAATTTTCATTGACACGTCAGCAAACTATTTGAAGAATAGCTGGGTTATGAAAATGGAATTAATGAAGAGTGGTAGGGGTAGAAGTAAATAAACCAGGAGAATGAGACCCGTAAGTGTGGAAACAGAAGGCCATGATACAAATGTATAATGCAGGCAGGAATAATATATTGCAGCATACAAATAACCTAGATTGTTGTATGCTGCAACATATTATTCCCGCCTGCATTATACATTTGTAGCAGATTTGAGGTCCCTGTTAGTTACTGGTCCTGTTGTGTACATTGAATTAGTCTGCTTTTGTAAGGTTAGGCACTATGCCCTCTGTGTCTGTATACCACATTTCCTCTATTTTTCTGCATATTAATATGAGTCACTATCACTTAAGAGAAGTATATACTCAGACAGTCTATTTATTATGTCACTGATCGATGCACTTTTGTTGATATTGTGACGTAGTGGTCACCTTGACAACCACCATTGGTGGTTTTTATTCTAATTATGGGGTGGGGTTATTAATTGTTTGCCTATAAATATATTTCACGTTGTATCACTTGTGTCTGAGGAAGGGTATATATTATCCCTGAAATGTTACACTGTCACAGTAAAGATTTGTTGAAAAGTACCAGCGAGTGCAAGTTTCTTTCATTGCTATTATCATTATCCACTAGCACCCTGGCAGATGATACGGAAGTGAGAGTGCACATCCCTGCTACTGCATATATATATATATATATATATATATATATATATATATATATATATATATATATATATATATATATATATATACATATACACTCATATAAAGATACACAAACACACACATATATAAAAACACACATGCACACACAAACACATACATAGACACACATACACAAGCACACACACAAACATATATTTATAGTAAAATAGCTGCTTAAAAACATCTCATTGAAAGAGTGATCATTTAGTAAGCAATATCTACTATTACACATGATTTGAGGCATCTCCATGGATTACAAATTACAAAACAGCAGCTATAGATGCTACATGCTATAGATCAACTTGAAGAGAGAGATAAGAAAGGGTTAAAAACATTGCATATATTACCTTTCTGGTCTCACTCAACTCCGTTTTCAGAGATAATCACACAAAGGAAAGCTGAAATAGCTGGAATATGACCTGACCCTGCCTTTACTTATTCACTAAGGCAATTATGCCAAAGAGATACTTTTTAAAATTACTGGCAATTTGCTTATTTATTCTAGCCATCCTTGTTAATCTATGTCAGCAAAGTACACAATCTGAAAATGTCTGCTAAAGAGGTATTTTATTTTTGGAATATGCCTGTAACTAAAGGATCACAATTTTCTTTGCTAGCACAATGGGAAATCATTGTATGATATGGCACAATAAAAACTAATAACATCTTAATGGGTTGTGGTTTTAAAGAACAAAACCAGCTATTCCATATACAAAAATAATCTGAAAGAAGCAATTTCTCATCCATTTTATACTCAGCAGCTAATTTAAAAAGTCATTGGAAACACAGTAAAGGGACAGTATACTGTAAAATAGTTTTTACCTTAATGTGTTTCCAATTACTTTTTATTACCATTCATGTATGAGAATTTGATTTTTTAAGGTTTATTTGTGTATATGAATTAGCTGCTTTTGTGTTTTAAAGCCACAACCTGATAAAATGGGTTAAGCTTGTAGGTATCATCAGATCTCATTACTTTATTACATTGCGCACATATACATGCTTCTTTATCCTATTTCTGTCCATAAACCAATCACCAATACTTGGAGAGAACAATGGAAAATTAACATTTTATTACCTTATCTCTTCTATACCCCACTGGGAGTGTTATTTTTTTCTGCTGGCTGTGTTTTCACAGCTTGATTATAGCTTGGCCCTAAGGCTAAAAACTTTCAGAATAGGTAGGGATACTACAGGCTAATTCAACTATTTCAAATGCCAATATAAAGGTAAAGGAAATACTTGTAAACAATTTAATACACTCCAGCAGGTAAAGTGGATCATTGGGAACAAAGTTAAGGGGATACATTTTTTGAGTACATTGTCCCTTTAATGACCATGGCTCATATAGGTGCAATGGTCAGGTGTCTAGATATATGTAGCTATTTAGTATACACACCCATGCACATGTATCTTTCATAGGTACTATGTGAGTCTGCAGTGCACCTGATGATCTCTCTCACCAGGTCTGCATCTGATCTGTACCTAATGATCCCTCTCACCAGCTTTGTAAGCACATGGTTAATAGCTTGCTGAACAATGATAAGATAAAACTATCTGGTTGCTTGGATACAGAGTTTTGTGTACTTATAATATATGGTGTTTTTTTCTTCATAGTAGTTGGTCAGGTTTTGTGGGTATTTTTGCTTAAAATGTGTTATAGGCATAGGTGCAGTGGGTTTCTAGTAGTCTTTGAAATTACGTCTTAGTTCTGGTGTTCCAAAGTTCAAAGAAAAAACAAGTAATCTACTGAACTTGTAATACATAAAAACAATATGGTCTCACCATCTTTTTTTTTTTCTTGTATGTAATTGGCAATAGTCCATGAGCTAGTGACGTATGGGATATACATTCCTACCAGGAGGGGCAAAGTTTCCCAAACCTCAAAATGCTTATAAATACACCCCCCACCACACCCACAATTCAGTTTTACAAACTTTGCCTTCTATGGAGGTGGTGAAGTAAGTTTGTGCTAGATTTCTACGTTGATATGTGATTCTCAGCATGCTGAAGCCCGGTTCCTCTCAGAGTGCAGTGAATGACAGAGGGATGTGAAGGGAGTATTACCTATTGAATACAATGGTCATCCTAACGGGGATCTATTTCATAGGTTCTCTGTTATCGGTCATAGAGATTCATCTCCTACCTCCCTTTTCAGATCGACGATATACTCTTATATACCATTACCTCTGCTGATTCTCTTTTCAGTACTGGTTTGGCTATCTACTTTATGTAGATGAGTGTCTTTTGGTAAGTATGTTTCTTTTATTTAAGACACTCTCAGCTATGGTTTGGCACTTTATATGTAAAGTTCTAAATATATGTTTTGTACTTATATTTGCCATGATTCAGGTTAATCAGTATATTTCCTTTTTGCAGACTGTCAGTTTCATATTTGGGAAATGCATATAAAAAAAAAAAAAATTTTTTACCTGACGTTTTCATATTGACTCTCTTTTTTAAATTGCGGCTGTTAGGCTCGCGGGAGCGCAAAATGCTATAATTTATTGCGTCATTCTTGGCACGAGAATTACGTTTGTTGACGTAGTTCCGTCATTTCCGGCATCTTAGTTGGCGCAGAGAATTTTCACGTAGTTGCGTCATCTATGACACTCGTGTTTGTTGCACACGTTCTTGGCCCCAAAAAATATTTTGTTAGTTGTGGGCGTCATACTTGGCGCCAGATTTCTGACATTATTTAAGTCTTTATTTCATTTTGCTTCTGGTTTCCAGAGGCTTATTTTGTTTGCATTTTTTCCCATTCCTGAAACTGTCACATAAGGAAATTGATATTTTGCTTTATATGTTGTTTTTTCTCTTACATTTGCAAGATATCTCAAAACTGTTCCTGTATCAGAAAACACTGTGGATTCCTGCTGACTGATATCAGTCCTACCAAAGCTAAGTTAATTTATTTTAACGTTGTGAATTTGTATCTTTAGCTATGGTTTGTAATAAGTTATCATGATAAACTTTTACATGCAGAAAAAATGTCCATCAGTATTAATGCATTGTCTATTGCTATTCTTTTAACATCTAATGTACAAGATATACCTAGGAATTTATTAGAATATTTTTCTTATTCTATTCTGAAGGCTTTCTCTGCAATCCCGCCTTCTAATAAAATGTAAAGGTCTTTTTTAAACTTCTCATTTAGTTGAGGAATTTTCAAATGACCGACAACATACTGAATTATCCTTCTCTGATTTATCTCATTCAGAATATCCTTCATCAGATATTGACACTAACAAAACTACTTTTTTACTTTTAAATAGAGTACATTCGTTCTTTGTTGAAAAGGTGTTGATTATTTTGGATATTGAGGAGATTAGTTCTCTTGATTTTGAGGCTAGCTAACATTTAAATTCTGCTTATTAACCTCCTGTGGTTACTTCAGAGGTTTTTTTTCCAGTTCCTAATACTGGGGAATGGAATAGGCCTGGTACTTCTTTTATTCCTTCTTTAAGGTTCTAAAATTGTATCCTTTGCCAGCAGTTAGTTTGGAGTTTTGGGAAAAGATCCCCAAAGTTAATGGGGCTATCTTTACTCTTGCTAAACGTACTACTATTCCTATGGAAAATAGTATTTATTTTAAAGATCCTTTAGATGGGAAACTTGTATCTTTGCTAAGGAAAATTAATTTATTTTCAGGTCCTTTTCTTAGGCCTGCAATTTCTTTGGCTGATGTTGCAGCTGTTTCATCTTTTTTGGTTGCAAACTTTAGCGCAACAAGTATTGGATTATGATTTGTTTAGCATTGTTAACTTGATTCAACATGCTAATAATTTCATTTGTGATGCCATTTTTTGATATTATCAAAATTGAGGTTAAATCTATGTCTTTAGCTTTTTTTAGCTAGAAGAACTTTGTGACTTAAATCTTTGAATGCTGATTTGATTTCTAAAATCCAGATTTCTATTTTCTTTCCTTCCAAAGTAATAAATTATTTGGGTCACAGTTGGATTCAATACTTTCAACTGTTACTCTGGGGAAGGGAGTTTTTTTGCTTCAAGATTAAGTTCTAAGCTTATATTAGTTTTTGTTCTTAATAAGGAACAGAAACCTAATTCTCCCCCAAGTAACATGTTTCTAATTGGAAGCTTTCTTCAAAATGGAATGAATTCAAGCCATTTAAGAGAGCAAAGCTAGCCCCCAAAATCGCACAAAGGTGCGGCTCTTATTATAGCTTAGCTGGTAGGGGGCAGGTTAAGACTTTTCTAAAGTTGTTTGGTTCAATTGGGTCCAAACTTCTTAGATTGGGGTTCAGAATAGGATTGAGAGTAAGACCGCCTGTGAGAAGTCTTTTTCTCTCTCACATATTCTAGCTATTCCAGTAAAGGCTCAGGCTTTCCTGAAGTGTGTTTCAGACCTGGAGTTATCTGGGGTATTCATACCCGTTCCGTTTCAGGAACGGGGCCTGGAGTTTTGTTCAGAACTATTCATTGTCCCAAAGAAAGAAAATCTTTTTTCATTTGTCATGTTAGAGTACCATCTTTCAGAATGGTGATTATTAGGTCTATTCTGCCTTTTGTTCAGCAAGGGCATTATTTGCCTACAATAGACTTACAGATGCATATCTTCATATTCTGTTTATATTCAGATTATTTTCATTTTCTGAGATTCTCTTTTTTAGACAAGCATTATCAATTTGTTGCTTTTCCTTTCTGGCCTAGCGAAAGCTCTGGGAATCTTTTCAAAGGTTCTCTGTGTTTCCTTATTTGGACGAAATCTTGGTACTTGCTCAGTCTTTTTGTTCTGCAGAATCTCATACGATTCAACTTCTGTTGTTTCTTCAAAGACATGGTTGGAGGATCATTTTATCAAAAGTTCCTTGGTTCCTCAGACAAGGGTCACCTTTTTTAGGTTTCCAGATAGATTGTGTCAATGTCTTTGTCTCTAACAGACAAGAGACAATTTATATTGGGTTCAGCTTGTCACAACCTTCAGTCTCTATTATTTCCTTCAGTAGCTATATGCATGGAAGTTTTAGGTCTCATGACTGCAGCATTGGATTTGATTCCCTTTGCTCATTTTCATATGAAACCTTTCTAGTTTTTAATGCTGAATTAATGGTGCAGGGATTATTCTAGGATATCACATTTAATATCCTTGAATCCCAATATTCAACTATCTCTGACTTGGTGGTTAGATCACCATCGTATAGTTCTACGGGTCTGTTCGGTTCATCCAACCTGGACATTGATCACAACAGATGTGAGTCTTTTAGGTTGGGAAGCTGTCTGGGGATCTCTGACAGCACAAGGGGTTTGGAAATCTCAAGAGACGAGATTACCATTCAATATTTTGGAACTCCGTGTGATTCTCAGAGTTCTTCAATTTTGGCTTCTATTTGAAGAGAGAGACGTTTATTGGTTTTCAGACAGATGTCACAACTGTGGCGTATGTCAATCATCAGGGTGGGACTCTCAGTCCTCAGGCTATGAAAGAAGTATCTCGGATACTTGCTTGGGCAAAATTCAGCTTTTGTTAATTTCTGCAGTCCATATCCCAGGTATAGACAATTGGGAAGCGGATTATCTCTGTCATCAAGCTTTACATCCGGGAGAATGGTCTCTTCACCCAGATGTGTTTTTTCAAATTGTTCAGATGTGGGAGCTTCCAGAAATAGATCTGATGGCATCTCATCTAAACAAGAAACTTCCCAGGTGCATATCCAGGTCCAGGGATCCTCAGACGGAAGCAGTTTATGCATTGACACTTCCTTGGAGTTTTCAACCTGCCTATATTTTTCTGCCTCTAGTTCTTCTTCCAAGAGTGATTTTCAAAGTCATCATGGAGAAATCGTTTGTGGTGCTGGTGGCTCCAGCATGGCCGCTCAGGTTTTGGTATGTGGATCTTGTTTGGTTGTCCAGTTGCCAACCTTGGCCACTTCCATTAAGTCCAGACCTTATATCTCAAGGTTCATTTTTCCATCAGGATCTCAAATCATTAAATTTGTTGGTATGGAATTTGAATGCTTAGTCATAGAGGTTTCTCTGACTCAGTGATTAATACTATGTTGTAGGCTCGTAAATCTGTGTCTAGAAAGATTTTTTATCGAGTTTGGAAGACTTACATCTCATGGTGCTTTTCTCATAAATTCTCTTGGCATTCTTTTAGAATTCCTAGAATTTTACAGTTTCTTCAGGATGGTTTAGATAAGGGTTTGTCTGCAAGTTCTTTGAAAGGACAAATCTCTGCTCTTTCTGTTCTGTTCCACAGACAAATTGCTAAACTTCCTGATAGTCATTGTTTTGTACAGGCTTTGGTTCATATCAAGCCTGTCATTAAATCAATTTCTCCTCCTTGGAGTCTTAATTTGGTTTTGAAGGCTTTACAGGCTCCTCCGTTTGAGCCTATGCATTCTCTGGACATTAAATTACTTTCTTGGAAAGTGCTGTTCCTTTTGGTCATCTCTTCTGCTAGAAGAGTTTCTGATTTATCTGCTCTTTCTTGTCAGTCTCCTTTTCTGATTTTTCATCAGGATAAGGCAGTTTTTGCGGGCTTCGTTTAAAATGTTTGCCTAAAGTTGTGAACTCCAACAACTTTAGTAGAGAAATTGTTGTCCCTTCTTTTTGTCCTAATCCTAAGAATTCTCTGGAGAGATCCTTACATTCTTTGGATGTGGTAAGAGCTTTGAAATATTATGTTGAAGCTACTAAAGATTTCAGAAAGACTTCTAGTCTATTTGTTATCTTTTCTGGTTCTAGGAAAGGTCAGAAGGCTTCTGCCATTTCTTTGGCATCTTGGTTTAAGCTTTTGATTCATCATGCTTATTTAGAGTCGGGTAAATCCCCGCCTCAGAGGATTACGGCTCATTCTACTAGGTCAGTTTCCACTTCCTGGGTTTTTAAGAATGAAGCTTCTGTTGATCAGATTTGCAAAGCAGCAACTTGGTCTTCTTTGCTTATTTTTACTAAATTCTACCATTTTGATGTTTTCTCTTCTTCAGAAGCAGTTTTTGGTAGAAAAATTCTTCAATCAGCTGTTTCAGTTTGATTCTTCTGCTTATATTTTCAGTTTTTTTTCATTATAAAATTAAAACTTTTGATTTGGGTTGTTGATTTATTTTTCAGCGGAATTGGCTGTCTTTATTTTTATCCCTCCCTCTCTAGAGACTCTTGCGTGAACTTCCACATCTTGGGTATTTGCTATCCCATACGTCACTAACTCATGGATACAATAAAGAGATCACATATATGGCGCCGCATATAAATGTGGCACGTATTTTTCACCCATCCCATGCAATATTTACTCCCATATGCTAACATAGAACCGCATCGTAAATTGGTATCACATATTCAGCGCAAGGCCACACATAGGCAGGCGCAGCAAGGCTTACGCTAAAATGTGAGCACCGGAACTCCCATAACTGCGTGAAAATATTAACTAACTCACCTAACACATGCGCAATATCTATCTACAAGTCAACCGCTAACCAACCCCCACCACAATAACTAATAAAGTATATTAACCCCTAATCCGCCATTAACCCACATCACAATTAACCTAATAAATGTATTAACCTCTAATCCGCCATTAACCCTCAATGCAATAAACCTAATAAAACTATTAAACCCTAATCCGCCATCATCCCACAACGCAATAAACCTAATAAAACTATTAACCCCTAATTCACTATTAACCCACAATGCAATAAACCTAATAAAACTATTAACCCCTAATCCGTCAAACTCACACAACGCAATAATCCTAATATATCTATTAACCCCCACAATGCAAATAACTAATTAAATTACTAAGCTAACCTAACACCCCCTAAATTAACCCCAATTACCTAAATAAAAAATACTAAGTTACAATTAAAATAAAAAAGCTAACATTACTTAAAAATAAATAAAAACTTAATTTAAATTAATCTACGATTACAAAATATAAAAAAAGTCTAACCTTACATAAAATAATAAACCAAATGATCAAAAATAAAAAAATTAAACCTAATCCCTATGAAAATAAAAAGCCCCCCGAAAATAAAAACACCTCATAATCTAATACTACAATAATCCATACTACATAATCCTATACTACAAGGGCCTTTTGTAGGGCATTGCCCTAAGTTTAACAGCTCTTTTACCTTAAAAAATACTAAGTCCCCCCTCTAACAGTAAAACCCACCACTAAAGGGGCATTTGTATGGGCATTGCCCAATAAATCCCTAATCTAAAAATAAACAAACCCCCCAAAAATAAAAAAAGCCTAACTCTAACCCCCAATAGGTACTCACCGTTCCTGAAGTCCGGCAGAGAAAGTCCTGTTCTAGGAGGTGAAGTCTTCTTTCAAGCAGTTGACATCTTCTTCCAAGCAGAGACCACTTCCTCCTTCATCCGGGATCAAGCTGGCGCGGAGTGGAGATGAGCGCAGAGCAGGACCGGCGACCGTGGAGCCATGGAGCGTGGAGGATCCTCTTGGTATGATCGCCGCCATACACTGAATAATTAATTCAAGGTACGCGTTTATATATGACGTCCCTTGCATTCCTATTGGCTGATTTGATTTTTCAAATTCAAATGCCAAACCCCCACAACGCAAATAACTAATTTAATTACAAAGTCCCCTAACCTAGCACCTACTAAATTAACCCCAAATTACATAAAATTATAAAATACTAAATTATCTTTAAAATAAAAAATTTGAACAGCCAATAGGATTTCAGTAGCTCTTATCCTATTGGCTGATTTGATTTTGAAGAATCAATTCAGCCAATAGAAATGCAAGGGACGCCATATTTAAACGTGTACCTTGAATTCACTATTCAGTTTACGGCGGTGATCGTATGAAGAGGATCCTCCCCGCTCCATGGCTCCACGGTCGCTGGTCCTGCTCCGTGCTCATCTCCACGCTGGCTTGGTCCTGGATGAAGAAGAAAGTGGTCCTCGCTTTGAAAAAGTTGTCGGCCGCTTGGAAGAAGACTTCACCTCCTGGAACAGGACCTTCACCGCTGGACTTCAAGAATGGGGAGTACCTATTTGGGGGTTAGACTTAGGCCTCTAGTTATCAAGGTCTGGTGGACCTCGCTGAATACGGAGAGCAATACACTCGCCGTATTCAGCATTGCACCCGCAGCTCTCAAAAGCTGCTGGTGCAACGCCGCCCCCTGTAGACTCGCAGCCAATGGGCCGCCAGCAGGGGGTGTCAATCAACCCGATCGTACTCGATCGGGTTGATTTCCGGCGATGTCTGTCTGCCTGCTCAGAGCAGGCGGACAGGTTATGGAGCAGCGGTCTTTGTGACCGAAGCTTCATAACTGCTGTCTGCAGGCTCACCAGAAACACGGGGCATCAAGCTCCATTCGGAGCTTGATACATATGCCCCTTAGGCTTTTTTTTATTTTTGGGGGGGTTAGGTTTTTTTAGATTAGGGATTTATTGGGCACTCTTAAAAGAGCTGAATGCTATTTTAAGTGCAGTAAAAGACCTGAATGCCATTTTAAGGGCAATGCCCATACAAATGCCCCTTTAAGGGCAATCGGTAGTTTAAGTTTTTTTAGTATTAGGTTTATTTTATTTTGGGGAGTTTGGTGGGTGGTGGGTTTTACTGTTAGGGGGGACTTAGAATTTTTTTAAATGAAAAAGAGCTGTTTAACTTAGGGCAATGCCCTACAAAAAGTAATTTTAAGGGCTATTGGTAGTTTAACATTAGATTAGGGGGTGTTTGTATTTGGGGGGGCTATTTTATTTTCATAGGGATTAGCTTTAATTTCTTTATTTTTTTAAATTTTGTTTATTATTTTCTGTAATGTTAGACGTTTTTATTTTTGACAATTTTAGTTTAATTTTGTTTAATTTAATCTTAGGTTTATTTTTCTAAGTACTTTTAGTATTTTTAATTTAAATTATAATTTAGTAATTTATTATTTTATGTAAATTGGGGTTAATTTAGTGGGTGTTAGGTTAGGGGTCTTAGTAATTAAATTAGGTTTTTGCATTGTGTGGGTTTGGCGGTTTAGGGGTTAATAGTTTTATTAGGATTATTGCGTTATGTGGGTTTGGTGGTTTAGGGGTTAATAGTTTTATTAGGATTATTGTGTTGTGTGGGTTTGGCGGATTAGGGTTTAATAGATTTATAAAGTTTGTTGCGATGTGGGTTAATGGTGGATTAGGGATTAATGGTTTTATTAGGTTCTTTGCAATGTGGGTTAATGTCGGATTAGGAGGTTAATACATTTATTAGGTAGTTTGCGATGTTGGGATTGGCGGATTTAGGGGTTAATACTTATACTAGGTGGATTGCAATGTGGGTTAATAGTTTAATTAGGCATGGGGGAATGTCGGTTTAGGCGTTAATAAATTTATTATTAGTTGCGATATGGGGCGATTGCGGATATAGGGATTTTAGGTGTCAGGTTTATTTTTGGGAAATTTTATGTATTTTCTTTTTTTCTTAGGCGCCAGCAGTTTCTAAAGTGTTGTAAGTCACCACTCCAGAAATTTGTATTACGCACATTTCTGGACATCGCTAGTTTGTCCGACTTAGGTCACTTTACGAAATTACAGGAGGAGCGGGTTTCAGCAGTTACGCTGAAGCTTGTGCCGCATATGTAATCTCGCCCTTAGTGTTTAATGTACCTTTAAGATGGTGTCCATAGAATTGTGCACCCTGTTGGTAAATCCACTGATTATTATGATTAACATTATTAATAGTAATACTTACAATATGTGGAGAATAAGGACAAAGGGATATTTAAAACAAATTGATATGTTTGGTTTCATCAAAGGTAAAATAAGACACTTATGTGGCAAAATGCTGCATTGGGTAAATGAGTTGGCCCTGGCACTGAAGTTGATACTATGTAGCATATAACTGTACTAATTTAGTATTTTCATCATTTGTTTTTCTTGATAATTCAGTATTTTCTCTGTTGTCATAGGTCAAATTCCAAACTGGCTGCAAGGAACTCTTTTGAGAAATGGACCAGGAATCCACACAGTTGGGGAGACAACGTATAACCACTGGTTTGATGGGCTATCTTTATTGCACAGCTTCACTCTCAAAAATGGTAAACTTGTGAATGCCAACTTATGGCAGCATTTTAATTTAGTACAAGTTTATCTTCATTTGAAACAATTATAATGATGTCACTAACAATAAGCTACTTTTAGAGAGATCTGAATTTCAGTATGACTCTCTTGTGTCATTATGAATATTAGTATGTGCAAATTATTTAGTGTATGTATGTATGTCACATCACAATTGAGTACATATGTGACAGAGAACTTGTAGCGTATCATGTCCGCTGCACATCGATAAATGCCGACAGCATACGCTGTCTGCATTTATCATTGCACCAGCAGTTCTTGTGAACTGCTGGTGCAATGTCGCCCCCTGCAGATTCATGGCCAATTGGCCACTAGCAGGGGGTGTCAATTAACCCGATCATATTCAAACGGGTTGATTTCTGTCCGCTGCCTCAGAGCAGGCCGACAAGTTAAGGAGCAGCGGTCTTTAAACAAGGGGCATGAAGCTCCATACGGAGCTTGATATATCGGCCCCTTAGAGGCCCATTTATCAAGCTCCGAATGGAACTTGAGGGCCCGTGTTTCTGCGAGTCTTCAGACTCGCCAGAAACAGCAGTTATGAAGCAGCGGTCTAAAGACCGCTGCTCCATAAACCTGTCCACCTGCTCTGAGCAGACGGACAGGAATCACCACAATTCAACCCGATCGAGTACGATCGGGTTGATTGACACCTCCCTTGTGGTGGCCGATTGGCCACGAATCTGCAGGGGGTGGCGTTGCTCCAGCAGCTCTTGTGAGCTGCTGGTGCAATGCTGAATACGGAGAGCTTATTGACCTGATCCGCAAGACCTTTGATTATTCGGCCTCATAGTCTCAATATCACAATGCTATTGTAGAAACCTGTTTGGAGTTATAATGGAGCTTTAGTGAAAGCCTCTACAGTCACTGGAGAGAGTAAATGTATCCCATTGTGTGAGTTTGTGTCACTGTGTGTGTGTGTTTATGACTAAATATATGTTATAGGAATGCACTTGTAGATGGCTTTGTATAGGTGTAAAGTATTACAGTGTTGGGAAGTGATAATATATAAGATCTGGACAGTTACAAATACTTTCGGCTAGATTACAAGTTTTTGACGGTAAAGCTGTGCGGGGATAACGAGCAGTTTAAGCTCACCGCTCACTGACAGACAACGCTGGTATTACAGGTTTTTCTAAACCCGGCGTTAGCCGCAGAAAAGTGAGTGGAGAGCAAAATTTAGCTTCACATCTCACTTTAATACCAGCGCTGTTTATGGTAGCGGTGAGCTGGCTAAAGTGCACGATTTCACCATAGGAATCAATGGGACAGAGCTGGCTGGAAAAAAAAAACTAGCACCTGCAAAAAAGCAGCCCCATTGATTCCTATGGGAAAATACTTTTTATGTCTACACCTAACACCCTAACATGAACCCAGAGTCTAAACACTCCTAATCTTACACTTATTAACCCCTAGTATGCCACTCCCGACATCGCCGACACCTGCATTATATTATTAACCCCTAATCTGCCGCTCCGAACACCGCCACCACTTTCATTATATGTGTTAACCCCTAATCTGCTGCCCCCAACATAGACGAACCCTACATTATATTTATTAACCCCCTAATCTTCCGTCCCTAACATCGCCACCACCTACCTACATTTATTAACCCCTAATCTGCCGCCCCCAACGTCGCCGCAACTATATTAAAGTTATTAACCCCTAAACCTAAGTCTAACCCTAACACCCCCTAATTTAAATATAATTTAAAATAATCTAAATAAAATAACTACAATTAACTAAATTATTCCTATTTAAAATTAAATACTTACCTATAAAATAAACTCTAAGCTAGCTACAATATAACTCATAGTTACATTGTATCTAGCTTAAGGTTTATTTTTATTTTACAGGCAACTTTGTATTTATTTTAACTAGGTACAATAGTTATTAAATAGTTATTAACTATTTAATAGCTACCTAGCTAAAATAAATACAAATATACCTGTAAAATAAAACCTAACCTAAGTTACAATTACACCTAACACTACACTATAATTAAATTAAATCCGTAAATTAACTACAATTAAATACAATAAAATAAAATAAACTAAAGTACAAAAAAACAAACACTAAATTACAGAAAAAAATAAAATAATTACAAGTTTTTTAAACTTATTACACCTAATCTAATCCCCCTAATAAAATTAAAATGCCCCTTAAAATAATAGAAAGCCCTACCCTATACTAAATTACAAATAGCCCTTAAAAGGGCTTTTTGCGGGACATTGCCCCAAAGTAATCAACTCTTTTACCTGTAAAAAAAAGTACAATACCCCCCCCAACATTAAAACCCACCACCCACACACCCAACCCTACTCTAAAACACACCCAATACCTCCTTAATAAAAGCTAACACTAACCCCTTGAAGATCACCCTACCTTGAAAAGTCTTTACCCAACCAGGCCGAAGTCCTCTACAACTCCGGGCGAAGTGGTCTTCTAGACGGGTAGAAGTCTTCATCCAAGCTGGGAAGAAAAGGTCCTCCAGATGGGCAGAATTCTATCAGCCAATCGGAATTAAGGTAGAAAAAATCCTATTGGCTCATGCAATCAGCAAATAGGATTGAGATTGCATTCTATTGGCTGATCCAATCAGCCAATAGAATGCCAGCTCAATCCTATTGGCTGATTGCATCAGCCAATAGGATTTTTTCTTCCTTAATTCCGATTGGCTGATAGAATTCTATCAGCCAATCAGAATTGAAGGGACGCCATCTTGGATGACGTAATTTAAAGGAACCTTCATTCTTCAGTTGGACGTCGTTTGAATAGGATGACTTGAAAATGGACCCGCTCCAGATGGATGAAGATAGAAGATGCCGTATGGATGAAAACTTCTGCCCGTCTTGAGGACCTCTTCTTCCCGGATTGGATGAAGACTTCTGCCCGTCTGGAGGACCTCTTCGCCCGGCTTCGTAGAGGACTTCGGCCCGGTTGGGTGAAGACTTCTCAAGGTAGGGTGATCTTCAAGGGGTTGGTGTTAGGTTTTATTAAGGGGGTATTGGGTGTGTTTTAGAGTAGGGTTGGGTGTGTGGGTGATGGGTTTTAATGTTGGAGGGTATTGTACTTTTTTAGAGCTGATTACTTTGGGGCAATGCGCCGCAAAAAGTACTTTTAAGGGCTATTTATAATTTAGTATAGGGTAGGGCTTTTTTATTTTGTGGGGGCTTTTTATTTTATTAGGGGGATTAGATTAGGTGTAATTAGTTTAAAAAACTTGTAATCATTTTATTATTTTCTGTAATTTAGTGTTTGTTTGTTTTTTTGTACTTTAGTTTATTTTATTTAATTGTAGTTAATTTAGGGATTTAATTTAATTATAGTGTAGTGTTAGGTGCAATTGTAACTTAGGTTAGGTTTTATTTTACAGGTATATTTGTATTTATTTTAGCTAGGTAGCTATTAAATAGTTAATAACTATTTAATAACTATTGTACCTAGTTAAAATAAATACAAAGTTGCCTGTAAAATAAAAATAAATCCTAAGCTAGATACAATGTAACTATTAGTTATATTGTAGATAGCTTAGGGTTTATTTTATAGGTAAGTATTTAGTTTTAAATAGGAATAATTTAGTTAATTATAGTAAATTTATTTAGATTTATTTAAATAATATTTAAGTTAGGGGGGTGTTAGGGTTAGACTTAGATTTAGGGGTTAAAACATTTAATATAGTGGCGGCGATGTTGGGGGCGTCAGATTAGGGGTTAATACATGTAGGTAGGTGTTGGAGATGTTAGGAACGGCAGATTAGGGGTTAATAAAAATTAACTAGTGTTTGCGAGGCGGGTGTGCGGCAGTTTAGGGGTTAATATATTTATTAAAGTGTCGGCGATGTCCGGTTCGGCAGATTAGGGGTTACAATTTTTATTTTAGTGTTTGCAATGTGGGGGGCCCTCAGTTTAGGGGTTAATAGATAGTTTATGGGTGTTAGTGTACTTTTTAGCACTTTAGTTAAGAGTTTTATGCTATGGGGTTAGCCCATAAAACTCTTAACTACTGACTTTTAAATGCGGTACGAGTCTTGACAGGAGAGGGTGTACTGCTCACTTTTATGAAGACACGTAATACCGGCGTTAGGAAAATCCCATGGAAAATATAGGATACGCAATTGACGTAAGTGGATTTCTGGTATTTTAGAGTCGCGAAAAAAAAGTGAGCGGTATACCTGTACCTGCAAGACTCGTAATACCAGCGGGCGTTAAAAAGCAGCGTTGGGACCTCCCAACGCAGCTTTTTAACCCTAACGCAAGACTCGTAATCTAGCAGTTTATTAGGAGATGGTTTATGTGTCATTATAACTTTACTGCAATAGTGCAAGAATGCTTCTATTTTTATGGTCTTTTGGAAGAATTAAAGGGATATGAAACCCACATTTTTTCTTTCATGATTCAGATAGAACATGCAATTTTAAACAACTTTCTTATTTACTCGAAAACCAAATTTTCTTTGTTCTCTTGGTATCTTTATTTGAAAAGCAGAAATGTAAGCTTAGAAGCCGGCCCATTTTTAGTTCAGCACCTGGGTAGCGCTTGCTGATTGGTGGCTAAATGTAATGTTAATAGTAAATGTTTTGGAAATATACATGCACATGTATTATTTGTTTAAATTAGAAACTCTAATAGATTTTGACTAGTGATGCAGACTGTTTTCTGTTTACTGGTACAATTCTAAAGTAAAGGAATTCTTTTCATTCTTTAACATTTTTAAAAAAATCTGTTTTTGCATATTGCTTTATTTCATGTGACATCTCTTCTTATGACATCTCTTACTGTGACATCTCTTACTATGACGTCTCTTACTGTGACATCTCTTACTATGACGTCTCTTACTGTGACATCTCTTCTTATGACATCTCTTACTGTGACATCTCTTCCTATGACATCTCTTACTGTGACATCTCTTACTGTGACATCTCTTCCTATGACATCTCTTACTATGACATCTCTTACTGTGACATCTCTTACTGTGACATCTCTTACTGTGACATCTCTTCCTATGACATCTCTTACTGTGACATCTCTTACTGTGACATCTCTTACTGTGACATATCTTCCTGTGCCATCTCTTACTATGACATCTCTTACTGTGACATATCTTCTTTGACATCTCTTCCTATGACATCTCTTCCTGTGACATCTTTTACTGTGACATCTCTTACTGTGACATCTCTTACTATGACATCCCTTACTGTGACATCTCTTCCTATGACATCTCTTCCTGTGACATCTCTTCCTATGACATCTCTTACTATGACATCCCTTACTGTGACATCTCTTCCTATGACATCTCTTACTATGACATCTCTTCCTGTGACATCTCTTCCTATAACATCTCTTACTGTGACATCTCTTACTGTGACATCTCTTACTATGACATCCCTTACTGTGACATCTCTTCCTGTGACATCTCTTCCTATGCCATCTCTTACTGTGACATATCTTACTGTGACATCCCTTACTGTGACATCTCTTCCTATGACATCTCTTACTGTGACATCTCTTCCTGTGACATCTCTTCCTGTGACATCTCTTACTGTGACATCTCTTACTGTGACATATCTTCCTGTGCCATCTCTTACTATGACATCTCTTCCTATGCCATCTCTTACTATGACATCTCTTACTGTGACATATCTTACTGTGACATCCCTTACTGTGACATCTCTTCCTATGACATCTCTTCCTATGCCATCTCTTACTGTGACATCTCTTCCTATGACATCTCTTACTATGACATCTCTTACTGTGACATCTCTTCCTATGACATCTCTTACTGTGACATCTCTTACTGTGACATCTCTTCCTATGACATCTCTTCCTGTGACATCTCTTCCTGTGACATCTCTTACTGTGACATCTCTTACTGTGACATCTCTTCCTATGACATCTCTTCCTGTGACATCTCTTACTGTGACATCTCTTCCTATGACATCTCTTCCTATGACATCTTTTACTGTGACATCTCTTACTGTGACATCTCTTCCTATGACATCTTTTACTGTGACATCTCTTACTGTGACATCTCTTCCTGTGACATCTCTTACTGTGACATCTCTTACTATGACATCTCTTCCTGTGACATCTCTTCCTGTGACATCTCTTACTGTGACATCTCTTCCTATGACATCTCTTCCTGTGACATCTCTTACTGTGACATCTCTTCCTATGACATCTCTTACTATGACATCTCTTCCTGTGACATCTCTTCCTATGACATCTCTTCCTGTGACATCTTTTACTGTGACATCTCTTACTGTGACATCTCTTCCTATGACATCTCTTCCTGTGACATCTCTTACTATGACATCTCTTACTGTGACATCTCTTCCTATGACATCTCTTCCTGTGACATCTCTTACTATGACATCTCTTCCTATGACATCTCTTACTGTGACATCTCTTCCTATGACATCTCTTCCTATGACATCTCTTCCTGTGACATCTCTTACTGTGACATCTCTTACGGTGACATCTCTTCCTATGACATCTCTTACTGTGACATCTCTTACTGTGACATCTCTTCCTATGACATCTCTTCCTATGACATCTCTTCATGTGACATCTCTTACTATGACATCTCTTCCTGTGACATCTCTTACTGTGACATCTCTTACTGTGACATCTCTTCCTATGACATCTCTTCCTGTGACATCTCTTCCTGTGACATCTCTTCCTATGACATCTCTTCCTGTGACATCTTTTACTGTGACATCTCTTACTGTGACATCTCTTCCTATGACATCTCCTCCTGTGACATCTCTTACTATGACATCTCTTCCTATGACATCTCTTACTGTGACATCTCTTACTGTGACATCTCTTACTGTGACATCTCTTCCTATGACATCTCTTACTGTGACATCTCTTACTGTGACATCTCTTCCTATGACATCTCTTCCTATGACATCTCTTACTGTGACATCTCTTACTGTGACATCTCTTCCTATGACATCTCTTACTGTGACATCTCTTACTGTGACATCTCTTCCTATGACATCTCTTCCTATGACATCTCTTACTGTGACATCTCTTACTGTGACATCTTTTACTGTGACATCTCTTACTGTGACATCTCTTCCTATGACATCTCTTCCTGTGACATCTCTTCCTATGACATCTTTTACTGTGACATCTCTTCCTATGACATCTCTTCCTATGACATCTTTTACTGTGACATCTCTTACTGTGACATCTCTTCCTATGACATCTTTTACTGTGACATCTCTTACTGTGACATCTCTTCCTATGACATCTTTTACTGTGACACCTTTTACTGTGACATCTCTTACTATGACATCTCTTCCTGTGACATCTCTTCCTGTGACATCTCTTACTGTGACATCTCTTCCTATGACATCTCTTCCTGTGACATCTCTTACTGTGACATCTCTTCCTATGACATCTCTTACTATGACATCTCTTCCTGTGACATCTCTTCCTATGACATCTCTTCCTGTGACATCTTTTACTGTGACATCTCTTACTGTGACATCTCTTCCTATGACATCTCTTCCTGTGACATCTCTTACTATGACATCTCTTCCTGTGACATCTCTTACTGTGACATCTCTTACTGTGACATCTCTTCCTGTGACATCTCTTCCTGTGACATCTCTTACTATGACATCTCTTCCTATGACATCTCTTACTGTGACATCTCTTCCTATGACATCTCTTCCTATGACATCTCTTCCTGTGACATCTCTTCCTGTGACATCTCTTCCTGTGACATCTCTTACTGTGACATCTCTTACTGTGACATCTCTTACTGTGACATCTCTTCCTATGACATCTCTTCCTATGACATCTCTTCCTATGACATCTCTTCCTGTGACATCTCTTACTATGACATCTCTTCCTGTGACATCTCTTACTGTGACATCTCTTACTGTGACATCTCTTCCTATGACATCTCTTTCTGTGACATCTCTTCCTGTGACATCTCTTCCTATGACATCTCTTCCTGTGACATCTTTTACTGTGACATCTCTTACTGTGACATCTCTTCCTATGACATCTCTTCCTGTGACATCTCTTACTGTGACATCTCTTACTATGACATCTCTTACTGTGACATCTCTTACTGTGACATCTCTTACTGTGACATCTCTTCCTATGACATCTCTTACTGTGACATCTCTTACTGTGACATCTCTTCCTATGACATCTCTTCCTATGACATCTCTTACTGTGACATCTCTTACTGTGACATCTCTTCCTATGACATCTCTTACTGTGACATCTCTTACTGTGACATCTCTTCCTATGACATCTCTTCCTATGACATCTCTTACTGTGACATCTCTTACTGTGACATCTTTTACTGTGACATCTCTTACTGTGACATCTCTTCCTATGACATCTCTTCCTGTGACATCTCTTCCTATGACATCTTTTACTGTGACATCTCTTCCTGTGACATCTCTTACTGTGACATCTCTTCCTGTGACATCTCTTCCTGTGACATCTCTTACTTTGACATCTCTTCCTATGACATCTTTTACTGTGACATCTCTTACTGTGACATCTCTTACTGTGACATATCTTCCTATGACATCTTTTACTGTGACACCTTTTACTGTGACATCTCTTACTATGACATCTCTTCCTGTGACATCTCTTCCTGTGACATCTCTTACTGTGACATCTCTTCCTATGACATCTCTTCCTGTGACATCTCTTACTGTGACATCTCTTCCTATGACATCTCTTACTATGACATCTCTTCCTGTGACATCTCTTCCTATGACATCTCTTCCTGTGACATCTTTTACTGTGACATCTCTTACTGTGACATCTCTTCCTATGACATCTCTTCCTGTGACATCTCTTACTATGACATCTCTTCCTGTGACATCTCTTACTGTGACATCTCTTCCTATGACATCTCTTCCTGTGACATCTCTTACTATGACATCTCTTCCTATGACATCTCTTACTGTGACATCTCTTCCTATGACATCTCTTCCTATGACATCTCTTCCTGTGACATCTCTTCCTGTGACATCTCTTCCTGTGACATCTCTTACTGTGACATCTCTTACTGTGACATCTCTTACTGTGACATCTCTTCCTATGACATCTCTTCCTATGACATCTCTTCCTGTGACATCTCTTACTATGACATCTCTTCCTGTGACATCTCTTACTGTGACATCTCTTACTGTGACATCTCTTCCTATGACATCTCTTCCTGTGACATCTCTTCCTGTGACATCTCTTCCTATGACATCTCTTCCTGTGACATCTTTTACTGTGACATCTCTTACTGTGACATCTCTTCCTATGACATCTCTTCCTGTGACATCTCTTACTATGACATCTCTTCCTATGACATCTCTTACTGTGACATCTCTTACTGTGACATCTCTTACTGTGACATCTCTTCCTATGACATCTCTTACTGTGACATCTCTTACTGTGACATCTCTTCCTATGACATCTCTTCCTATGACATCTCTTACTGTGACATCTCTTACTGTGACATCTCTTCCTATGACATCTCTTACTGTGACATCTCTTACTGTGACATCTCTTCCTATGACATCTCTTCCTATGACATCTCTTACTGTGACATCTCTTACTGTGACATCTTTTACTGTGACATCTCTTACTGTGACATCTCTTCCTATGACATCTCTTCCTGTGACATCTCTTCCTATGACATCTTTTACTGTGACATCTCTTCCTGTGACATCTCTTACTGTGACATCTCTTCCTGTGACATCTCTTCCTTTGACATCTCTTCCTATGACATCTTTTACTGTGACATCTCTTACTGTGACATCTCTTACTGTGACATATCTTCCTATGACATCTCTTCCTGTGGCATCTCTTCCTATGACATATCTTACTGTGACATCTCTTACTGTGACATCTCTTCCTATGACATCTCTTACTGTGACATCTCTTACTGTGACATATTTTACTGTGACATCTCTTCCTATGACATCTCTTCCTGTGACATCTCTTCCTATGACATATCTTACTGTGACATCTCTTACTGTGACATCTCTTCTTATGACATCTCTTACTGTGACATCTCTTACTATGACGTCTCTTACTGTGACATCTCTTACTATGACGTCTCTTACTGTGACATCTCTTCTTATGACATCTCTTACTGTGACATCTCTTCCTATGACATCTCTTACTGTGACATCTCTTACTGTGACATCTCTTCCTATGACATCTCTTACTATGACATCTCTTACTGTGACATCTCTTACTGTGACATCTCTTACTGTGACATCTCTTCCTATGACATCTCTTACTGTGACATCTCTTACTGTGACATCTCTTACTGTGACATATCTTCCTGTGCCATCTCTTACTATGACATCTCTTACTGTGACATATCTTCTTTGACATCTCTTCCTATGACATCTCTTCCTGTGACATCTTTTACTGTGACATCTCTTACTGTGACATCTCTTACTATGACATCCCTTACTGTGACATCTCTTCCTATGACATCTCTTCCTGTGACATCTCTTCCTATGACATCTCTTACTATGACATCCCTTACTGTGACATCTCTTCCTATGACATCTCTTACTATGACATCTCTTCCTGTGACATCTCTTCCTATAACATCTCTTACTGTGACATCTCTTACTGTGACATCTCTTACTATGACATCCCTTACTGTGACATCTCTTCCTGTGACATCTCTTCCTATGCCATCTCTTACTGTGACATATCTTACTGTGACATCCCTTACTGTGACATCTCTTCCTATGACATCTCTTACTGTGACATCTCTTCCTGTGACATCTCTTCCTGTGACATCTCTTACTGTGACATCTCTTACTGTGACATATCTTCCTGTGCCATCTCTTACTATGACATCTCTTCCTATGCCATCTCTTACTATGACATCTCTTACTGTGACATATCTTACTGTGACATCCCTTACTGTGACATCTCTTCCTATGACATCTCTTCCTATGCCATCTCTTACTGTGACATCTCTTCCTATGACATCTCTTACTATGACATCTCTTACTGTGACATCTCTTCCTATGACATCTCTTACTGTGACATCTCTTACTGTGACATCTCTTCCTATGACATCTCTTCCTGTGACATCTCTTCCTGTGACATCTCTTACTGTGACATCTCTTACTGTGACATCTCTTCCTATGACATCTCTTCCTGTGACATCTCTTACTGTGACATCTCTTCCTATGACATCTCTTCCTATGACATCTTTTACTGTGACATCTCTTACTGTGACATCTCTTCCTATGACATCTTTTACTGTGACATCTCTTACTGTGACATCTCTTCCTGTGACATCTCTTACTGTGACATCTCTTACTATGACATCTCTTCCTGTGACATCTCTTCCTGTGACATCTCTTACTGTGACATCTCTTCCTATGACATCTCTTCCTGTGACATCTCTTACTGTGACATCTCTTCCTATGACATCTCTTACTATGACATCTCTTCCTGTGACATCTCTTCCTATGACATCTCTTCCTGTGACATCTTTTACTGTGACATCTCTTACTGTGACATCTCTTCCTATGACATCTCTTCCTGTGACATCTCTTACTATGACATCTCTTACTGTGACATCTCTTCCTATGACATCTCTTCCTGTGACATCTCTTACTATGACATCTCTTCCTATGACATCTCTTACTGTGACATCTCTTCCTATGACATCTCTTCCTATGACATCTCTTCCTGTGACATCTCTTACTGTGACATCTCTTACGGTGACATCTCTTCCTATGACATCTCTTACTGTGACATCTCTTACTGTGACATCTCTTCCTATGACATCTCTTCCTATGACATCTCTTCATGTGACATCTCTTACTATGACATCTCTTCCTGTGACATCTCTTACTGTGACATCTCTTACTGTGACATCTCTTCCTATGACATCTCTTCCTGTGACATCTCTTCCTGTGACATCTCTTCCTATGACATCTCTTCCTGTGACATCTTTTACTGTGACATCTCTTACTGTGACATCTCTTCCTATGACATCTCCTCCTGTGACATCTCTTACTATGACATCTCTTCCTATGACATCTCTTACTGTGACATCTCTTACTGTGACATCTCTTACTGTGACATCTCTTCCTATGACATCTCTTACTGTGACATCTCTTACTGTGACATCTCTTCCTATGACATCTCTTCCTATGACATCTCTTACTGTGACATCTCTTACTGTGACATCTCTTCCTATGACATCTCTTACTGTGACATCTCTTACTGTGACATCTCTTCCTATGACATCTCTTCCTATGACATCTCTTACTGTGACATCTCTTACTGTGACATCTTTTACTGTGACATCTCTTACTGTGACATCTCTTCCTATGACATCTCTTCCTGTGACATCTCTTCCTATGACATCTTTTACTGTGACATCTCTTCCTATGACATCTCTTCCTATGACATCTTTTACTGTGACATCTCTTACTGTGACATCTCTTCCTATGACATCTTTTACTGTGACATATCTTACTGTGACATCTCTTCCTATGACATCTTTTACTGTGACACCTTTTACTGTGACATCTCTTACTATGACATCTCTTCCTGTGACATCTCTTCCTGTGACATCTCTTACTGTGACATCTCTTCCTATGACATCTCTTCCTGTGACATCTCTTACTGTGACATCTCTTCCTATGACATCTCTTACTATGACATCTCTTCCTGTGACATCTCTTCCTATGACATCTCTTCCTGTGACATCTTTTACTGTGACATCTCTTACTGTGACATCTCTTCCTATGACATCTCTTCCTGTGACATCTCTTACTATGACATCTCTTCCTGTGACATCTCTTACTGTGACATCTCTTACTGTGACATCTCTTCCTGTGACATCTCTTCCTGTGACATCTCTTACTATGACATCTCTTCCTATGACATCTCTTACTGTGACATCTCTTCCTATGACATCTCTTCCTATGACATCTCTTCCTGTGACATCTCTTCCTGTGACATCTCTTCCTGTGACATCTCTTACTGTGACATCTCTTACTGTGACATCTCTTACTGTGACATCTCTTCCTATGACATCTCTTCCTATGACATCTCTTCCTATGACATCTCTTCCTGTGACATCTCTTACTATGACATCTCTTCCTGTGACATCTCTTACTGTGACATCTCTTACTGTGACATCTCTTCCTATGACATCTCTTTCTGTGACATCTCTTCCTGTGACATCTCTTCCTATGACATCTCTTCCTGTGACATCTTTTACTGTGACATCTCTTACTGTGACATCTCTTCCTATGACATCTCTTCCTGTGACATCTCTTACTGTGACATCTCTTACTATGACATCTCTTACTGTGACATCTCTTACTGTGACATCTCTTACTGTGACATCTCTTCCTATGACATCTCTTACTGTGACATCTCTTACTGTGACATCTCTTCCTATGACATCTCTTCCTATGACATCTCTTACTGTGACATCTCTTACTGTGACATCTCTTCCTATGACATCTCTTACTGTGACATCTCTTACTGTGACATCTCTTCCTATGACATCTCTTCCTATGACATCTCTTACTGTGACATCTCTTACTGTGACATCTTTTACTGTGACATCTCTTACTGTGACATCTCTTCCTATGACATCTCTTCCTGTGACATCTCTTCCTATGACATCTTTTACTGTGACATCTCTTCCTGTGACATCTCTTACTGTGACATCTCTTCCTGTGACATCTCTTCCTGTGACATCTCTTCCTTTGACATCTCTTCCTATGACATCTTTTACTGTGACATCTCTTACTGTGACATCTCTTACTGTGACATATCTTCCTATGACATCTTTTACTGTGACACCTTTTACTGTGACATCTCTTACTATGACATCTCTTCCTGTGACATCTCTTCCTGTGACATCTCTTACTGTGACATCTCTTCCTATGACATCTCTTCCTGTGACATCTCTTACTGTGACATCTCTTCCTATGACATCTCTTACTATGACATCTCTTCCTGTGACATCTCTTCCTATGACATCTCTTCCTGTGACATCTTTTACTGTGACATCTCTTACTGTGACATCTCTTCCTATGACATCTCTTCCTGTGACATCTCTTACTATGACATCTCTTCCTGTGACATCTCTTACTGTGACATCTCTTCCTATGACATCTCTTCCTGTGACATCTCTTACTATGACATCTCTTCCTATGACATCTCTTACTGTGACATCTCTTCCTATGACATCTCTTCCTATGACATCTCTTCCTGTGACATCTCTTCCTGTGACATCTCTTCCTGTGACATCTCTTACTGTGACATCTCTTACTGTGACATCTCTTACTGTGACATCTCTTCCTATGACATCTCTTCCTATGACATCTCTTCCTGTGACATCTCTTACTATGACATCTCTTCCTGTGACATCTCTTACTGTGACATCTCTTACTGTGACATCTCTTCCTATGACATCTCTTCCTGTGACATCTCTTCCTGTGACATCTCTTCCTATGACATCTCTTCCTGTGACATCTTTTACTGTGACATCTCTTACTGTGACATCTCTTCCTATGACATCTCTTCCTGTGACATCTCTTACTATGACATCTCTTCCTATGACATCTCTTACTGTGACATCTCTTACTGTGACATCTCTTACTGTGACATCTCTTACTGTGACATCTCTTCCTATGACATCTCTTACTGTGACATCTCTTACTGTGACATCTCTTCCTATGACATCTCTTCCTATGACATCTCTTACTGTGACATCTCTTACTGTGACATCTCTTCCTATGACATCTCTTACTGTGACATCTCTTACTGTGACATCTCTTCCTATGACATCTCTTCCTATGACATCTCTTACTGTGACATCTCTTACTGTGACATCTTTTACTGTGACATCTCTTACTGTGACATCTCTTCCTATGACATCTCTTCCTGTGACATCTCTTCCTATGACATCTTTTACTGTGACATCTCTTCCTGTGACATCTCTTACTGTGACATCTCTTCCTGTGACATCTCTTCCTTTGACATCTCTTCCTATGACATCTTTTACTGTGACATCTCTTACTGTGACATCTCTTACTGTGACATATCTTCCTATGACATCTCTTCCTGTGGCATCTCTTCCTATGACATATCTTACTGTGACATCTCTTACTGTGACATCTCTTCCTATGACATCTCTTACTGTGACATCTCTTACTGTGACATATTTTACTGTGACATCTCTTCCTATGACATCTCTTCCTGTGACATCTCTTCCTATGACATCTTTTACTGTGACATCTCTTACTGTGACATCTCTTACTGTGACATCTCTTCATCTCTTCCTGTGACATCTCTTCCTATTACATCTCTTCCTGTGACATCTTTTACTGTGACATCTCTTACTGTGACATCTCTTCCTATGACATCTCTTCCTGTGACATCTATTACTATGCCATCTCTTTCTGTGACATCTCTTACTGTGACATCTCTTCCTATGACATCTCTTCCTGTGACATCTCTTACTATGACATCTCTTCCTATGACATCTCTTACTGTGACATCTCTTCCTATGGCATCTCTTACTGTGACATCTCTTCCTATGACATCTCTTACTATGACATCTCTTCCTATGACATCTCTTACTGTGACATCTCTTCCTATGACATCTCATACTATGACATCTCTTCCTATGACATCTCTTACTGTGACATCTCTTCCTATGACATCTCTTCCTATGACATCTCTTCCTATGGCATCTCTTCCTGTGACATCTCTTACTATGACATCTCTTACTGTGACATCTCTTCCTGTGACATCTCTTCCTGTGACATCTCTTACTGTGACATCTCTTCCTATGACATCTCTTCCTATGACATCTCTTACTATGACATCTCTTCCTGTGACATCTCTTCCTGTGACATCTTTTACTGTGACATCTCTTACTGTGACATCTCTTCCTATGACATCTCTTCCTGTGACATCTCTTACTATGACATCTCTTCCTGTGACATCTCTTACTGTGACATCTCTTCCTATGACATCTCTTACTGTGACATCTCTTCCTATGACATCTCTTCCTATGACATCTCTTACTGTGACATCTCTTACTGTGACATCTCTTACTGTGACATCTCTTCCTATGACATCTCTTACTGTGACATCACTTCCTATGACATCTCTTCCTATGACATCTCTTCCTATGACATCTCTTACTGTGACATCTCTTACTGTGACATCTCTTACTGTGACATCTCTTACTGTGACATCTCTTCCTATGACATCTCTTACTGTGACATCTCTTCCTATGACATCTCTTCCTATGACATCTCTTCCTATGACATCTCTTACTGTGACATCTCTTACTGTGACATCTCTTCCTATGACATCTCTTACTGTGACATCTCTTACTGTGACATCTCTTCCTATGACATCTCTTCCTATGACATCTCTTCCTGTGACATCTCTTCCTATGACATCTTTTACTGTGACATCTCTTACTGTGACATCTCTTACTGTGACATCTCTTCCTATGACATCTCTTCCTATGACATCTCTTCCTGTGACATCTCTTCCTATGACATCTTTTACTGTGACATCTCTTACTGTGACATCTCTTCCTGTGACATCTCTTACTGTGACATCTCTTACTGTGACATCTCTTACTGTGACATCTCTTACTGTGACATCTCTTACTGTGACATATTTTACTGTGACATCTCTTCCTATGACATCTCTTCCTGTGACATCTCTTCCTATGACATCTCTTCCTGTGACATCTCTTACTGTGACATCTCTTCCTATGACATCTCTTCCTATGACATCTCTTCCTGTGACATCTCTTCCTATGACATCTTTTACTGTGACATCTCTTACTGTGACATCTCTTCCTGTGACATCTCTTACTGTGACATCTCTTACTGTGACATATTTTACTGTGACATCTCTTCCTATGACATCTCTTCCTGTGACATCTCTTCCTATGACATCTCTTACTGTGACATCTCTTCCTGTGACATCTCTTCCTGTGACATCTCTTCCTATGACATATTTTACTATGACATCTCTTCCTGTGACATCTCTTCCTGTGACATCTCTTCCTATGACATCTCTTCCTGTGACATCTCTTACTGTGACATCTCTTACTGTGACATCTCTTCCTATGACATCTTTTACTGTGACATATCTTCCTGTGACATCTCTTCCTATGACATCTCTTCCTGTGACATCTCTTCCTATGACATCTCTTCCTGTGACATCTCTTACTGTGACATCTCTTCCTGTGACATCTCTTACTATGACATCTCTTACTGTGACATCTCTTACTGTGACATCTCTTACTGTGACATCTCTTCCTATGACATCTTTTACTATGACATCTCTTCCTGTGACATCTCTTCCTATGACATCTTTTACTGTGACATCTCTTACTGTGACATCTCTTCCTATGACATCTTTTACTGTGACATCTCTTACTGTGACATCTCTTCCTATGACATCTCTAACAGTGACATCTCTTCCTGTGACATCTCTTCCTATAACATCTCTTACTGTGACATCTCTTACTGTGACATCTCTTACTATGACATCCCTTACTGTGACATCTCTTCCTATGACATCTCTTACTGTGACATCTTTTACTGTGACATCTCTTCCTATGCCATCTCTTACTGTGACATCCCTTACTGTGACATCCCTTACTGTGACATCCCTTACTGTGACATCTCTTACTGTGACATCTCTTACTATGACATCTCTTACTGTGACTTCTCTTCCTATGACATCTCTTCCTATGACATCTCTTCCTATGAAATCTTTTACTGTGACATCTCTTACTGTGACATCTCTTCCTATGACATCTCTTCCTGTGACATCTCTTCCTGTGATATCTTTTACTGTGACATCTCTTCCTGTGACATCTCTTACTGTGACATCTCTTCCTATGACATCTCTTACTGTGACATCTCTTCCTGTGACATCTTTTACTGTGACATCTCTTACTGTGACATCTCTTACTGTGACATCTCTTACTATGACATCTCTTCCTGTGACATATTTTACTGTGACATCTCTTCCTATAACATCTCTTACTGTGACATCTCTTACTGTGACATCTCTTACTATGACATCCCTTACTGTGACATCTCTTCCTATGACATCTCTTCCTATGACATATCTTCCTATGACATCCCTTACTGTGACATCTCTTCCTATGACATCTCTTCCTATGACATATCTTCCTATGACATCTCTTACTGTGACATATCTTCCTATGACATCTCTTCCTATGCCATCTCTTACTGTGACATCTCTTACTATGACATATCTTCCTATGACATCTCTTACTGTGACATATCTTCCTTTGACATCTCTTCCTATGACATCTCTTCCTGTGACATCTTTTACTGTGACATCTCTTACTGTGACATCTCTTACTATGACATCCCTTACTGTGACATCTCTTCCTATGACATCTCTTCCTGTGACATCTCTTCCTATGACATCTCTTACTATGACATCCCTTACTGTGACATCTCTTCCTATGACATCTCTTACTATGACATCTCTTCCTGTGACATCTCTTCCTATAACATCTCTTACTGTGACATCTCTTACTGTGACATCTCTTACTGTGACATCTCTTACTATGACATCCCTTACTGTGACATCTCTTCCTATGACATCTCTTCCTATGCCATCTCTTACTGTGACATATCTTACTGTGACATCCCTTACTGTGACATCTCTTCCTATGACATCTCTTACTGTGACATCTCTTCCTATGACATCTCTTACTATGACATATCTTCCTATGACATCTCTTACTGTGACATATCTTCCTATGACATCTCTTCCTATGCCATCTCTTACTATGACATCTCTTACTATGACATATCTTCCTATGACATCTCTTACTGTGACATATCTTCCTTTGACATCTCTTCCTATGACATCTCTTCCTGTGACATCTTTTACTGTGACATCTCTTACTGTGACATCTCTTACTATGACATCCCTTACTGTGACATCTCTTCCTATGACATCTCTTCCTGTGACATCTCTTCCTATGACATCTCTTACTATGACATCCCTTACTGTGACATCTCTTCCTATGACATCTCTTACTATGACATCTCTTCCTGTGACATCTCTTCCTATAACATCTCTTACTGTGACATCTCTTACTGTGACATCTCTTACTATGACATCCCTTACTGTGACATCTCTTCCTATGACATCTCTTCCTATGCCATCTCTTACTGTGACATATCTTACTGTGACATCCCTTACTGTGACATCTCTTCCTATGACATCTCTTACTGTGACATCTCTTACTGTGACATCTCTTCCTGTGACATCTCTTACTGTGACATCTCTTACTGTGACATATCTTCCTGTGCCATCTCTTACTATGACATCTCTTCCTATGCCATCTCTTACTATGACATCTCTTACTGTGACATATCTTACTGTGACATCCCTTACTGTGACATCTCTTCCTATGACATCTCTTCCTATGCCATCTCTTACTGTGACATCTCTTCCTATGACATCTCTTAATATGACATCTCTTACTGTGATATCTCTTCCTATGACATCTCTTACTGTGACATCTCTTACTGTGACATCTCTTACTGTGACATCTCTTCCTATGACATCTCTTCCTGTGACATCTCTTCCTGTGACATCTCTTACTGTGACATCTCTTCCTATGACATCTCTTCCTATGACATCTTTTACTGTGACATCTCTTACTGTGACATCTCTTCCTATGACATCTTTTACTGTGACATCTCTTACTGTGACATCTCTTCCTATGACATCTTTTACTGTGACACCTTTTACTGTGACATCTCTTACTATGACATCTCTTCCTGTGACATCTCTTCCTGTGACATCTCTTACTGTGACATCTCTTCCTATGACATCTCTTACTGTGACATCTCTTCCTATGACATCTCTTCCTATGACATCTCTTCCTATGACATCTCTTCCTGTGACATCTCTTACTATGACATCTCTTACTGTGACATCTCTTACTGTGACATCTCTTCCTATGACATCTCTTCCTGTGACATCTCTTACTGTGACATCTCTTACTGTGACATCTCTTACTGTGACATCTCTTCCTATGACATCTCTTCCTGTGACATCTCTTACTATGACATCTCTTCCTGTGACATCTCTTACTGTGACATCTCTTACTGTGACATCTCTTCCTATGACATCTCTTCCTGTGACATCTCTTCCTGTGACATCTCTTCCTATGACATCTCTTCCTGTGACATCTTTTACTGTGACATCTCTTACTGTGACATCTCTTCCTATGACATCTCTTCCTGTGACATCTCTTCCTATGACATCTCTTCCTATGACATCTCTTACTGTGACATCTCTTACTGTGACATCTCTTCCTATGACATCTCTTCCTATGACATCTCTTACTGTGACATCTCTTACTGTGACATCTCTTCCTATGACATCTCTTACTGTGACATCTCTTCCTATGACATCTCTTCCTATGACATCTCTTACTGTGACATCTCTTACTGTGACATCTCTTCCTATGACATCTCTTCCTGTGACATCTCTTACTGTGACATCTCTTACTGTGACATCTCTTCCTATGACATCTCTTCCTATGACATCTCTTACTGTGACATCTCTTACTGTGACATCTTTTACTGTGACATCTCTTACTGTGACATCTCTTCCTATGACATCTCTTCCTGTGACATCTCTTCCTATGACATCTTTTACTGTGACATCTCTTCCTGTGACATCTCTTCCTGTGACATCTCTTCCTGTGACATCTCTTCCTATGACATCTTTTACTGTGACATCTCTTACTGTGACATCTCTTACTGTGACATATCTTCCTATGACATCTCTTACTGTGACATCTCTTCCTATGACATCTCTTACTGTGACATCTCTTACTGTGACATCTCTTCCTATGACATCTCTTACTGTGACATCTCTTACTGTGACATCTCTTCCTGTGACATCTCTTCCTATGACATCTCTTCCTGTGACATCTCTTCCTATTACATCTCTTCCTGTGACATCTTTTACTGTGACATCTCTTACTGTGACATCTCTTCCTATGACATCTCTTCCTGTGACATCTATTACTATGCCATCTCTTTCTGTGACATCTCTTACTGTGACATCTCTTCCTATGACATCTCTTCCTGTGACATCTCTTACTATGACATCTCTTCCTATGACATCTCTTACTGTGACATCTCTTCCTATGACATCTCTTCCTATGACATCTCTTCCTATGACATCTCTTACTGTGACATCTCTTCCTATGACATCTCTTACTATGACATCTCTTCCTATGACATCTCTTACTGTGACATCTCTTCCTATGACATCTCTTCCTATGACATCTCTTCCTATGACATCTCTTCCTGTGACATCTCTTACTATGACATCTCTTACTGTGACATCTCTTACTGTGACATCTCTTCCTATGACATCTCTTACTATGACATCTCTTCCTGTGACATCTCTTCCTGTGACATCTTTTACTGTGACATCTCTTACTGTGACATCTCTTACTGTGACATCTCTTCCTATGACATCTCTTCCTGTGACATCTCTTACTATGACATCTCTTCCTATGACATCTCTTACTGTGACATCTCTTCCTATGACATCTCTTCCTATGACATCTCTTCCTATGACATCTCTTACTGTGACATCTCTTCCTATGACATCTCTTACTATGACATCTCTTCCTATGACATCTCTTACTGTGACATCTCTTCCTATGACATCTCTTCCTATGACATCTCTTCCTGTGACATCTCTTACTATGACATCTCTTACTGTGACATCTCTTCCTGTGACATCTCTTACTGTGACATCTCTTACTGTGACATCTCTTCCTATGACATCTCTTCCTGTGACATCTCTTACTGTGACATCTCTTCCTATGACATCTCTTCCTATGACATATTTTACTGTGACATCTCTTCCTGTGACATCTCTTCCTATGACATCTCTTCCTGTGACATCTCTTACTGTGACATCTCTTCCTGTGACATCTCTTACTATGACATCTCTTACTGTGACATCTCTTACTGTGACATCTCTTCCTATGACATCTTTTACTATGACATCTCTTCCTGTGACATCTCTTCCTATGACATCTTTTACTGTGACATCTCTTACTGTGACATCTCTTCCTATGACATCTTTTACTGTGACATCTCTTACTGTGACATCTCTTCCTATGACATCTTTTACTGTGACATCTCTTACTGTGACATCTCTTCCTATGACATCTCTAACAGTGATGATTCACTAAATATGAAAAATGATTGGAAATGAAGAAATTCAAAGATTGCGCTTTCTATGGTTGGGAGACGTCTGTATTTGCAGTACCATCTAAGAAGCTTTACTTCTAATAAAAATGGCATGCATAAATATTTTTTTGTATTTCTGCATTATTTACCCTCTACTGGCTAGACAGCTTTATGCTACCTATAGTGCCAACATTTTGGTATGTGTGTGTGTATGCATATATATGTATAACTCCTACTGGAATATTGTTATTATTATCGAATGGGTTTACATATTGGGCTCCATTTATTAAGCAGCGGATGCTGCTTCGGAGCCCCATCGTTTCAGGCTCGCCTGTAATGATAGTTAAGAAGCAGCGACCGTGAGACCGCTGCTCCTTAACTTGTCCGCCACCTTTCAGGTGGTGGATTGAAATCCTCCCGATCTAATCCAATCGGGATGATTGACAGCCCCTGCTAGCAGCTGATTGGCAGCCAGTGAACAGGGGGCGGGATTGCACAAGCAGTGTATCAGCTGTCAGCATATAGCGAGGTAAAGCGGGTTACAGCGAATCATGTCTGCTCAACTATTAATACATTTACCCCATTATTTGTTTGCCTAATTTTGACGCTGTGTTGTAACAAAAAACCATATGCCCAGAATATGTTCCAGAGACAGGTGTTGCCAATATTATGGGGCAAGAGCTTGGTGCAGTTACAGTAATCAGTATAATAAGCTATAGATAAGTCTAAATTATACTATTACTATCAAATGGATGTGTTTTAATCATATAAGGGAGTGGGCGGAGCAGTTGACTGTAGGTCGTAAATAATCTGCTTGCTTGCTCTACTGTTTAGTGTCCCTGGAAATTTAATTGAAATGTTGGCAACTATGCATAATACATACACAGCTCATGCACACACGCACAAACACATAATGCATACACAGACTCATGCACACACGCACAAACACATCATACATACATATACACTCTCATATACACACATATACACTTATATACACACATGCAAACATACACACACACACACACACTCATACACATATTGCCTCATACACAAAAAGCACTCTCATACACACTCATACACTTTCATACACTCTCAAACACACTCATACACTCTCATACACACATACACTCTCATACAGACATACACTCTCATACACTCTCATACACTCTCATACACACTCATACACTCTCATACACACTCATACACTATCATACACACTCATACACTCTCATACAGACATACACTCTCATACACACTCATACACTCTCATACACTCTCATACACACTCATACACACTCATACACTCTCATACACACATACACTCTCATACAGACATACACTCTCATACACACTCATACACTCTCATACACACTCATACACTCTCATACACACTCATACACTCTCATACACACATACACTCTCATACAGACATACACTCTCATACACACTCATACACTCTCATACACTCTCATACACACTCATACACTCTCATACACACTCATACACTCTCATACACACATAAACTCTCATACACACATAAACTCTCATACACACATAAACTCTCATACACTCTCATACACACATACACTTTCATACATTCTCATAAATACACACACATACACTCACACACTCTCATAGACACTCATACACTCTCATAGACACTCATACACTCTCATACACACTCATAAACTTTCATACATACACACTCACCAACTCTCATACACATACTCATACTCATACACACACATACACATTGTTTGAGAAAACTGATTTTGTTGTTCCTTTTCTGCAGTTTAACCTTGCTGCAACAATAGGTATTTGTGTTCTGATAGGTTAGTGGAGGCTTAGGGCCCGAATTATCATTGTGCGGGTGGACATGATCCGCTACGCTGTCAGCATTTATCATTGTACAAGCATTTCTAGTGAAATACTTGTGCAATGCCACCCCCATGCACATTCGCCGCCGATCAGCCACTAGCAGGAGATGTCAATCAACCCGATTGTATCCGATTGGGGTGATTGCTGTCTGCCGTCTCAGAGATGGAGGACGAGTTAAGGAGCAGCTGCTTCTTAACTTATGTTTCAGCGGAAACTGAAACTACGGGGGTAGATTGCAGCATCCGCTGCTTGTTAAATCTACCCCTTATCGGTCTTGAAAGACATTTACTGTCATGTTTGTACCTTACACCTGAACAGTGTCTTTTTTAAAAAATATATTTTTATTGTTTTTTTCCAATACTTCAATACTTCAGACAAAACAAAAACAAACAATAATTTAAAGAAAAAGTAAATATCTGCATATATATACATATCAAAGTGGAGTCGCAGCTCCATATCATTTTTAGGTTCTCATGTGGACGCAGCTCCAAACCTAGAGGAGAGAGATATTTAGATATAGCTAAACAATGCATTGTCTTAATCTACATTTTATCTTTGAGGTTATTTTACCCCGTTTCTTCCTCTTGTATATCCTTATTTCCCTCCCTCCTCTTTTCCCTCTCCTTCCTCTCCCTCTCTCCAATATTTATTAATTTTTAGTTCTGCAAAACCAGGAAAGAAAAGCAGAAACGTGGCTAGGTTTCACAGACTGTCAGTATTTATATGAGTAAAAACACCATTCCCTCTTATAGTTTACTTCTCGTGGTGACACAGCTCCACCTCATCTAACACATAGTAATCGTGATTTCAAAATTTACAGCTTCCATCTATAATATTACTTTTCTTGAAAACCCAGCATTACTTCTATGATTGTGGGGGCCAGTCTTTATTAGTTCTACTCATATATTGTTGTTTTAACCTATAATATTTTTTTCTTATCAGCTGGTATCAACATAGGGAGAAGCGAGGAGAAAAAAAAAAAAAATTAAGCCAATGTTCTCGATCACCCCCTTGCCCCCTCAATCCTAAGGTCTTCCCTTATTATTTTTCATTTGCATTTACAATCCAGATTGCTGGATAAACACCTTGTACTGTTAGTTCTGCAAAACTAATAGAGGACAGAAACGGGGATAGTATACGTCTTTGAATAAAGATGGAATATGGTTTGATTATTGGTGTCCATTTGTATAGAAAAGATTTTAATTCTTTTCTCTGAAGCAGTTTGTAAATGATATGATTCATGGATAATTTGTTCCTGAATTCTTTTCAAGACCATAACCATTTCCTGGAGCCTGTTTGGCCTTCCAGTTTTGAAATATGCAGTGTCTAACTGCCACGATAATCATATTTAAACTTTTTATCTACTATCTCTTGCGCTGCAAATAATAAGAAGATATCCCCTAATGATAATACTATGCTCGTTTTAAATAATTTATTAAACCACAACATGATTTTCATCCATAGTTGATTAACTTTCGGACAAGTCCTAAACATATGTATCAAATCGGCCTTATCTTTCAAACAATAAGGACACATACTAGGTTGGGTTGTATAGAACCTAGATAATTTAAGCGGACATAAATAATATTTATTCATCAGTTTCATGTGCGATTCTCTCCAGATTATTGGTGCATTACATTTGGACAGTGATTCAAAGCTCTGTTTAACCTTATCATGATCTATTAGAGGGATATTTGGCAGCCATTTATTACATATATTATCTAAAAACCCCAAACGTTGTTTAGTCAGCATTATATCATATATCAATGATATGGAGGTATCACCAGATATGATTTTTTGTATACAGAGCTTAATATCAGACCATGCATTAGCAAGTGAAAATTGCAAATTCTGAGAAGAAATAAAATGACGAATTTGAAAATAAGCAAACAAATTAGACCGTGGCAGCTCATAATTAAGAAAAATTGTTTCAGACATATGTATTCAATATTCTCCATCCAATAACTGACTCACCATTTGCAAGCCTTTTTCTTCCCATTCTTTAAAAACTCTTTGTTAAATACCTGGTGAAAACAGAGGATTACTAATTATGGGTAGAAATTCAGAGTAGGTATAATCAATACCCAAAATTGCACAACACTTGTGCCACGCAAGTACCACATTCTTAATTGATATAATATTAGAAGGAAATTTCCAAGGTTGACAATGTAGAATCAATATTAAAGAAAATGGGGAGGTTAAGACAGACTCCAGATCCACAGATGAGATTATATTTGTCCCCGCGATCCAATCTATTGCTGTCTTGACTAAAGCTGCTAAATGATATAATCTGAGATTAGGAAGCACCAATCTGGCACATCCTATGTTTTGCATTAATCTTAACAACGCAATTTGTGACTTTTTATTGTTCCAAATAAATTTAGAGAAATATGAATATATCTTCTTCAGATCTATATTTAATATAAATAGGGGAAGATTTTGAATGGGGTAAAGTAGACGCAGAAAGACTATTGTTTTAATTAGATTGACCTGAGCTGTGATAGATAAAGGGAATGAAGCCCATAACTGGAGATCATTTTCAATCTTTTGAAATAATAGAGTATAATTGGCCTTATACCAGTGTTTATGATTTCTATGTAACTCTAAACCTAAATATCTAATAGAATCTACTATTTTAAATGGAATCCTGGGTAAGTGATTAGGTATAGTACCTATACACATTAATTCACTTTTTTCTATATTCACCTTATATCCTGAAATGCACTAACATCCTCTAGACACTGCATAACCACAGGAATAGCCAGATATACATTATCTAAAAACAACAGAACATCATCTGCATACAATAAAATCTTAAATTGCAGGGTACTTAATGATATCCCAGCTAATACATCTTGAAATCAGATTGCTAAGGGTTCTAAGGCAATATTGAACAATAGGTGCGATAGAGGGCATCCTTGTCTTGTACCTCTCTGTAAAGTTATTTGAGAAGAATGAGTTCCGTTTATAAGAAGATAGGATACTGGATTTGAATATAATCTATGTATAAATTGTGCAAATTGCCCCTTAATACCAAAGTTCTCTAATGCGCTAAAGAGATAGACCCATACAATGGAATAAAAAGTTTTAACCGCGTCCAGAGAAAGAACACCTGAATCTTGCAACAGGGTCTTCACACTATCTTTATCTATATTCCAAGCATAGTCCAAACCACTGACAAGTTTTCTTATATATTTTGCCGAGTTTCTAGTCGTCATAAATCCAGTCTGATCTAGATGAATGATTTTATGTAAATAAGAAGAGAGTCTCAAAGATATAATAGATGTTAGGATTTTATATTCTGTATTAAGTACAGAGATGGGTCTATATGATGCTGGATCTTCCAGGGTTCTTACCCTGCTTACAAATAAGTGATATATTAGCTGCTGAAAAATAATTTGAAATGGGATTTTCCATCATATAATAAAAATTATACAATTTACCTAATATTGGTAATAATTCTTCACCTAGAGATTTAAAAAGTTCTGCTGGAATTCGATCGGGCCCAGTTGCTTTATTTAATTTTAGGCTATGACTTGCCTTATCTCTTCTTCAGAGATTGGGGCATTGATTAAAGACAAGTCCTCAGGACTTAATTGGGGGATCTTAATCCTTGCCCAAAAATCCTCTTGATTTTTAGTTTGTAAATTCCCACGAAAATAGGGCCCTCGATTCCTCCTGTATGTGTTTGTTCTGTCCTGTCTCTAATCTGCCGCCCCCTACACTGCCGCCACCTACATTATATTTATTAACCCCTAATCTGCCCCCCCTACACCGCCGCCACTATATTAAATTTATTAACCCCTAATCTGCCCCCCCCTACAACGTCGCCACTATATGAAATGCATTAACCCCTAAACTTAAGTCTAACCCTAACCCTAACACCCCCTAACTTAAATATAATTAAAATAAATCTAAATAAATATTCCTAGCATTAACTAAATTTTTCCTATTTAAAACTAAATACTTACCTATAAAATAAACCCTAAGATAGCTACAATATAACTAATACAGGCAAGTTTGCATTTATTTTAACTAGGTACCAATAGTTATTAAATAGTTATTAACTATTTAATAACTACCTAGTTAAAATAAATACAAAAGTACCTGTAAAATAAAACCTAACCAATCAGCCAATAGGATTGAGCTTGCATTCTATTGGCTGTTCCAAGTTCAATCCTGTTGTCTGATTGCATCAACCAATAGGATTTGGATCAGCCAATCGGAATTGAAGGGACGCCATAGTGGATGATGTCACTTAAAGGACCCGTCATTGTTGAAGAAGCCGTCGGATGAAGAGGATGCTCCGCGTTGGATGTCTTGAAGATGGAGCCGCTCCGCGCCGGATGGATGAAGATAGAAGATGTCGTCTGGATGAAGACTTCTGCCCGTCTGGAGGACCTCTTCTGCCTGGCTTGGATGAAGACTTCTACCCGTCTGGAGGACCACTTCGCCTGGCTTCGTTGAGGACCTCGGCCTGGTTGGGTGAAGACTTCTCAAGGTAAGGTGATCTTCAAGGGGTTAGTGTTAGGTTTCTTTAAGGGGGGATTGGGTGTGTTTTAGAGTAGGGTTGGGTGTGTGGGTGGTGGGTTTTAATGTTGGGGGGGTATTGTCCTTTTTTTCAGGTAAAAGAGCTGATTACTTTGGGGCAATGCCCTTCAAAAAGCCCTTTTAACAGCTATTTGTATTTCAGTGTAGGGTAGGGCTTTTTTATTTTGGGGGGCTTTTTTATTTTGTTAGGGGGATTAGATTAGGTGTAATTAGTTTAAAAATCTTGTAATTATTTTATTATTTTCTGTAATTTAGTGGGGGGGGGTTTGTACTTTAGATAATTTTATTTAATTTTATTTAATTGTAGTTAATGTAGGTAATTCATTTAATTATAGATTAGTGTTAGGTGTTAGTGTAACTTAGGTTAGGTTTTATTTTACAGGTACTTTTGTATTTATTTTAACTAGGTAGTTATTAAATAGTTAATAACTATTGTACCTAGTTAAAATAAATACAAACTTGCCTGTAAAATAAAAATAAATCCTAAGCTAGCTACAATGTAACTATTAGTTTGGTTTATTTTATAGGTAAGTATTTAGTTTTAAATAGGAATAATTTAGTTAATTATAGGAATATTTATTTAGATTTATTTAAATTATATTTAAGTTAGGGGGTGTTAGGGTTAGACTTAGGTTTAGGGGTTGATAAATTTAATATAGTGGCGGCGGTGTAGGGGGGGCAGGTTAGGGGTTAATAAATGTAATGTAGATGGTGGCGGTGTAGGGGGCGGCAGATTAGGGGTTAATAAGTATAATGTAGGTGGCGTGGGCTCTGGGAGCGGCGGTTTAGGGGTTAAACACTTTATTTAGTTGCTGCGGGGGTCCGTGAGCGGCGGTTTAGGGGTTAATACGTTTATTAGAGTGGTTAGAGTGGTTGTGGGCTCCGGGAGCGGCTGTTTGGGGGTCAATAAGTTTATTAGAGTGGCAGTGGGCTCCGGGAGCGGCGGTTTAAGGGTTAAGTATAATATAGATTGCGGCGGTGTAGGGGGGGGCAGATTAGGGGTGTTTAGACTGGGGGTACATGTTAGGGTGTTAGGTGTAGACATTACCATAGGAATCAATGGGATATCAGGCAGCAGCGAACATGAGCTTTCGCTGCTTTCAGACTCCCATTGATTCCTATGGCATCCGCCACCTCCAGGGCGGCGGATTGAAAACCAGGTACGCTGGGCCGGAATAGTGCCGAGCGTACCTGCTAGACATTTGTTAACTATAAAAAGTAGTCAGATTGTGCCAAACTTGCATTCGGAACATCTGGAGTGATGTAAGCATCGATCTGTGTTGGACTGAGTCCGGGGGATCGTATGTTACGTCACTAAATTCTACTTTTGCCGGTCTGTAGGGTTTGATAACTAAGGGGAATCAGGCTCGCCACAAATACGCTGCGTAATTCGAGTGTATTTGCGGTTGACGGCTTGATAAATAGATGCCTTACTCTGAACTTCAAATGAGTAGTAGATTTTTTTTCTGACAATTTTAAGTTATGTATTTTTCCACTCCCCCTCTACCATGTGACAGCCATCAGCCAATCACAAATGCATACACGTGCCATGTGACAGCCATCAGCCATTCACAAATGCATGCACACTTATTCTTGCACATGCTCAGTAGGAGCTGGTGACTCAAAAAGTTTAAATATAAAAAGACTGTGCACATTTTGTTAAAGGGAGTAAATTAGAAAGTTGTTTAAAATGGCATGCTCTATCTGAATAATGCAAGTTAAATTTTGCTTGAGTGTCCCTTTTTTGGGATTTCTGTCTCAAAAAAAGATCTCTTTCTTTCTTACACTCAGTGTATATGTCCCAATTCGTCCTAGTACGCTCTTTATGATATTTTCTATATGCGTTTCTAATTTGATTATTATTAATAGTTTGATTTCAGTCGCCTTACTCTTTCTAGTCTGTATATTTAGATATGCTTTTAACTAAATACAAAATCTAGGGTTCGTATATAAATATCGAGGAAAGAGAAAAGTCTGTGTTTGAGGTTTGTCATTAAAGATAGTAGGAAAAGATAGATAGATAATTGCATGATCTGATATTATGATTTCTCCTATTGCTGTTTCCATTTTAAATGTCATCAAAGGTTCAGTAATTAAAAATAGATCAATTCTTGAAAAGGTTCTATGAGCCTTTGATTCACACGAAAATGATATAGTATCCTGGATTTCTAATTCTCCACATATCTAAAATTTTAGATTACAACATAAACTCTTAAAATATTTTGCACTTTTCTTGTATTCTGACATATTTTTATTGGAAAATCTATCTAGTTCTGGGCATACTGTCATATCAAAATCACCAGCTAATATTAAATTATCACTGAAGGGAAATCATTTATTTTTAATCTTTTCCCAGAACTCAACCGAGAATTTATTTGGGGTATAAATATTACATAAAATAAAATTTATATTTTTTATTTGAATTTGAAGAAGAATATATCTAGCGCAAGGGGTCTATATCTATCTTTATTATATTATATTCCAATTCTTTATTCAAAAGAATCACTACCCCGCATTTTCTATTTATCCTAGTTGTGGAGATCACCTCACGATACCCATTTTATCTTTAATTTTGCTGACTCTTGTATATTAATAAGTTCCTCCTGTAAAAAGACTATATCTGGTTTGAACTTAGCTAATGTTTTAATAATCAATTTACGTTTGATAGGTGAAGATATTCCTCCAGTATTCCAGGATAAAATATTAACTCCTTTCATTCGCTAATGGCTAAGATAAAAACCGCAACCAAAGCAATTGATTGGGTGGGGAAAAAAATGGGGGAGAGAGAGAGAGAGAACATACAAAAAAAAAACACAGAAAACTCAGAAAGAGCCATTGTCATAATTTCTATCTAATTATATTAACCTCACAATTAAGTATGACTTATAATTGGTTAGCCTCAATGTATTTTTTTATTTCAGCTACTTTATTGAATGAGAGATGCCCACCATTATCTTCTATTATAATTCGAGCTGGATAGATCAAATGTGCTTTGATACCTTTATTGATCAATTGAGAACAATAAGGGGCCATTAACCTTCTTTTAGAAGAGGTCTCACTAGAAAAATCTTAGAATAATAAAATTCTATTTTTTAAAAAAATTGGTGGGTCTCAACAGTTCTATCTTATCTTGGAACTTCAAGAGTTTAAATATACAAATTCTGTTTTTGAAAGTTCCGTCAGTAAGGGATTTCTTAGGTCCTATTCTATGTGCTCTCTATAGCAAGAGGTAAGGCTTGTAATGGTATACCTAGCGCCTGAGGAAGTGTGGTAGAGGTAAATTTTAACAAATCCTCAAATTCTGGTAATTCTGGCAGTCCTACTAATCTTATATTATTACGTTTGGAGCGATCCTCAAGATCCTCCAGCCGTAATTGTAGGCTATTTTTTTTTTGTCTTGTTTTGCAATTGTGGTCTCATGTATATTCACCAGATCTTCCATATCTGAAATTCTGCTTCCTGCCTCCAATATTTTAGTAGAGATTTGCTTATCTTTCCGAAGACAAAATACCTATTTCAGTAGAAATAGTACTTAAATCTCTCTTAATTATCTCAAATTGAGGAGAAAATATTTCTGTTAGTTTTGATATCAATAATTGCGTATCAACAGAGAGCGTAACCGAATCATTTGGGGGTATCTACACTTATATCTACCATATTAGGTTTCTTGTATTTAAGTTTCCCAGGCATTTTGGGTGAGTCAGATTTCCCTTGTGTAACAAATTTTTCCATTAATTAAGTGCCTATTAAATACTCAGTAAACAAAGACCAAGCGTACTGCTTGGAAGTTACAAATCGTGAAAGCTGTAAACCATATGTGAGACAATAAGTGATGTGAAAGATATGTGCTAAGAGATGGGGGTATTGTCCCCTTTCCTTTAGTGCATGTGCCCCCACTTTTTTTTTTTTTTTTTTTTTTTTAAGTGTACGTGTAACTTAAATAGGTGATAATATGCCTGTGTTACTTTTTATTTTTTTTCTTCCTTTTCCTCTATCTCCCCTTCCTTCTCTTTTTCTTTCCTTTTTTTCCTTCATTCTCTTTTGAGGCAGAATAGATCACCAGAATACCCTGCTTGATTCTGATTCCCTTGATTCGGGGTCAGAGCATTTACTGAGTTCACGGTACTCTGCGCACATGGCAGGTCACATCTCTGTTTACACTGCAAACACAATCATGGGAAATCAAAGTCAAGTTCCCAGATATAACCATGCTCTACCCACACTGATCTACAAACTACTTGCACAGATTCAGCACTGCACTAGCAGATCTCCGCACAAAACATCTGCCGGAGTCTGCAGCATCTGAAGTCACGACAAACTGAGCACTGCGGGCAGGGCGGGGTTGGCAATGCTAGTAAACAAGCGCCTTTCTATAATTGCTCGTCAGATGCCGGAGTGAAACCCTTTCTTCTACAGACCACCTGACCAGCATTATTTATAGAACCCCAAGGAGTGGAGAGGGAGGAGGAAAGCAGCCTCATTTGTCTGAGTCCTTATACCTTTTTTTGCAATTTTATATTTTAATACTTTGTATTAGACAGTGTTTTTATGAGTGTAACCACACTTTTAAATGTAAATTTGAGCATAACAGTAAAACCAGAGCTCTGAAGTTGTGCTTTCCCAATGTGCGTTAAATTCAAATGCGCTCAAGTGAACGCATTTAGTTTCAACTAGTAATACGCGTAGTACTTCTGACATGCAATGAGCCGCGATAAACCCCTTTTTACTCTCGCATAACAGCGCGCCACTTGTAATCTAGCCCATTAAGGGGGCATCATTTATAAATAATACTGATTTGAAATATAGTTCAAAGATGGACCAGTTAAATTCCAAAGTGACCGTTTATATATGGGGGCAGATTTATCAAGCTCCGTATGGGGACCGCTGCTCCATAACTTGTCCACCTGCTCTGAGGCCGCGGACAGAAATCAACCCAATTGAATACGATCAGGTTGATTGACACCCCCTGCTAGCGGCTGATTGGCCGCAAATCTGCAGGGGATGGCATTGCACAAGCAGTTCACAAGAACTGCTTTATACAATGATACATGCCGACAGCATATGCTGTCAGCAGTTATTGATGTGCAGCGGACATGATACGCTACATCGTATTAGGTCTGCTCACACTATGATAAATAAACCCAATGGTGTCAAACAGAATAGATGGGAGATGGAGTGTATACTATGGGGTAGATTTAACAAGCAGCAGATGCTGCTATCTACCCTGGAAACAGAAGTTAAGAAGCAGCGGTCTCAAGATCGCTGTTCCTTAGTGGTGGACTGCAATCATCCCGATACGGTCGGGATGATTGACACCCCCTGCTAGCAGCCGATTGTGCCAGCATTTAGCGATGTCGGGCGGACATGATTCGTTACAGCAAATCATGTCCGCCAGACATATGATAAATTGGCCCCTATATACTTTTTATAGATGATAATGTTGAATATATAAAACTGCATCTGGATTAAAATTATGATTTTTTATAAACTAAAAAGGGGAAATGTCGATCAGATGAGTAGTCTATTTGTTAAAAGGACAATAATGCCAAAATGAATCTTTGATGATTCAGATAGAGCATACAATTTTAAACAACTTTCTGATTTACTTATTTTTACTATGATCACATTTGCTTCATTCTCTTGGTATCTTTTATTGAGAAGCTTACCAGGAGCAGCAATGGTCTTCTGGGAGCTAGCTGCTGATTGGTAACTGCACTTATATGCTTCTTGTCATTGGGTCATATCATGTGTTCAGCTAGCTCCTAGAAGTCCATTGCTGCTCTGGAGCTGAATTTTCTACAAATGATACCAAAAGAACAAATTTCATAATAGAAGTAAAGTGGACAGTTGTTTAAAATTGCATTCTCTATCTGAATCATGAGAGTTTAAGTTTGACTCTACTGTCCCTTTAAAGTATTATGTACACATGCATTTATATATAGTATATATAATGTGTATGTCTGTATACGTGTGCTAAGGCCTAATAAAAATATGTAGTGCATAGTACACAAATGAAAATATTCTTTAACAAAACCACTCATAACTTCCTAAGGCCTAGATTTGGAGTTTGGCGGTAGCCGTCAAAACCAGCGTTAGAGGCTCCTAACGCTGGTTTTGGCCGCCCGCTGGTATTTGGAGTCAGTGATTAAAGGGTCTAACGCTCACTTTTCAGCCGCGACTTTTCCATTCCACAGATCCCCCTACGCCATTTGCGTATCCTATCTTTTCAATGGGATCTTCCTAACGCCGGTATTTAGAGTCGTTTCTGAAGTGAGCGTTAGAGCTCTAACGACAAAACTCCAGCCGCCTGAAAATAGCAGGAGTTAAGAGCTTTCTGGGCTAACGCCGGTTCATAAAGCTCTTAACTACTGTACCCTAAAGTACACTAACACCCATAAACTACCTATGTACCCCTAAACCGAGCTCCCCCCACATCGCCGCCACTCGATTAAAATATTTTAACCCCTAATCTGCCGACCGCCACCTACGTTATACTTATGTACCCCTAATCTGCTGCCCCTAACCCCGCCGACCCCTGTATTACATTTATTAACCCCTAACCTGCCCCCCACAACGTCGCCGCCAGCTGCTTAAAATAATTAACCCCTAATCTGCCGACCGCAAAGCGCCACCGCACCGCTACTATAATAAAGTTATTAACCCCTAACCCGCCTCACTAACCCTATCATAAATAGTATTAACCCCTAATCTGCCCTCCCTAACATCGCCGACACCTACCTTCAATTATTAACCCCTAATCTGACGACCGGAGCTCATCGCTACTATAATAAATGGATTAACCCCTAAAGCTAAGTCTAACCCTAACTCTAACACCCCCCTAAGTTAAATATAATTTACATCTAACGAAATAAATTAACTCTTATTAAATAAATGATTCCTATTTAAAGCTAAATACTTACCTGTAAAATAAATCCTAATATAGCTACAATATAAATTATAATTATATTATAGCTATTTTAGGATTAATATTTATTTTACAGGCAACTTTGTAATTATTTTAACCAGGTACAATAGCTATTAAATAGTTAAGAACTATTTAATAGTTACCTAGTTAAAATAATAACAAATTTACCTGTAAAATAAATCCTAACCTAAGATATAATTAAACCTAACACTACCCTATCAATAAATTAATTAAATAAACTACCTACAATTACCTACAATTAACCTAACACTACACTATCACTAAATTAATTAAACACAATTCCTACAAATAAATACAATTAAATAAACTAGCTAAAGTACAAAAAATAAAAAAGAACTAAGTTACAAAAAATAAAAAAATATTTACAAACATAAGAAAAATATTACAACAATTTTAAACTAATTACACCTACTCTAAGCCCCCTAATAAAATAACAAAGCCCCCCAAAATAAAAAATTCCCTACCCTATTCTAAATTAAAAAAGTTACAAGCTCTTTTACCTTACCAGCCCTGAACAGGGCCCTTTGCGGGGCATGCCCCAAGAATTTCAGCTCTTTTGCCTGTAAAAAAAAACATACAATACCCCCCCCCCCAACATTACAACCCACCACCCACATACCCCTAATCTAACCCAAACCCCCCTTAAAGAAACCTAACACTAAGCCCCTGAAGATCTTCCTACCTTGTCTTCACCATCCAGGTATCACCGATCCGTCCTGGCTCCAACATCTTCATCCAACCCAAGCGGGGGTTGGCGATCCATCATCCGGTGGCTGAAGAGGTCCAGAAGAGGCTCCAAAGTCTTCCTCCTATCCGGCAAGAAGAGGACATCCGGACTGGCAAACATCTTCTCCAAGCGGCATCTTCGATCTTCTTTCATCCGGTGCGGAGCGGGTCCATCTTGAAGCAGGCGACGCGGATCCATCCTCTTCTTCCGTTGTCTCCCGACTAATGACGGTTCCTTTAAGGGACGTCATCCAAGATGGCGTCCCTCGAATTCCGATTGGCTGATAGGATTCTATCAGCCAATCGGAATTAAGGTAGGAATTTTCTGATTGGCTGATGGAATCAGCCAATCAGAATCAAGTTCAATCCGATTGGCTGATCCAATCAGCCAATCAGATTGAGCTCGCATTCTATTGGCTGATCGGAACAGCCAATAGAATGCGAGCTCAATCTGATTGGCTGATTGGATCAGCCAATCGGATTGAACTTGATTCTGATTGGCTGATTCCATCAGCCAATCAGAAAATTCCTACCTTAATTCCGATTGGCTGATAGAATCCTATCAGCCAATCGGAATTCGAGGGACGCCATCTTGGATGACGTCCCTTAAAGGAACCGTCATTAGTCGGGAGACAACGGAAGAAGAGGATGGATCCGCGTCGCCTGCTTCAAGATGGACCCGCTCCTCACCGGATGGAAGAAGATCGAAGATGCCGCTTGGAGAAGATGTTTGCCGGTCCGGATGTCCTCTTCTTGCCGGATAGGAGGAAGACTTTGGAGCCTCTTCTGGACCTCTTCAGCCACCGGATGATGGATCGCCAACCCCCGCTTGGGTTGGATGAAGATGTTGGAGCCAGGACGGATCGGTGATACCTGGATGGTGAAGACAAGTTAGGAAGATCTTCAGGGGCTTAGTGTTAGGTTTCTTTAAGGGGGGTTTGGGTTAGATTAGGGGTATGTGGGTGGTGGGTTGTAATGTTGGGGGGGGGGGTATTGTATGTTTTTTTTTACAGGCAAAAGAGCTGAAATTCTTGGGGCATGCCCCGCAAAGGGCCCTGTTCAGGGCTGGTAAGGTAAAAGAGCTTGTAACTTTTTAAATTTAGAATAGGGTAGGGAATTTTTTATTTTGGGGGGCTTTGTTATTTTATTAGGGGGCTTAGAGTAGGTGTAATTAGTTTAAAATTGTTGTAATATTTTTCTTATGTTTGTAAATATTTTTTTATTTTTTGTAACTTAGTTCTTTTTTATTTTTTGTACTTTAGCTAGTTTATTTAATTGTATTTATTTGTAGGAATTGTGTTTAATTAATTTAGTGATAGTGTAGTGTTAGGTTAATTGTAGGTAATTGTAGGTAGTTTATTTAATTAATTAATTTATTGATAGGGTAGTGTTAGGTTTAATTATATCTTAGGTTAGGATTTATTTTACAGGTAAATTTGTTATTATTTTAACTAGGTAACTATTAAATAGTTCTTAACTATTTAATAGCTATTGTACCTGGTTAAAATAATTACAAAATTGCCTGTAAAATAAATATTAATCCTAAAATAGCTATAATATAATTATAATTTATATTGTAGCTATATTAGGATTTATTTTACAGGTAAGTATTTAGCTTTAAATAGGAATTATTTATTTAATAAGAGTTAATTTATTTCGTTAGATGTAAATTATATTTAAGTTAGGGGGGTGTTAGTGTTAGGGTTAGACTTAGCTTTAGGGGTTAATCCATTTATTATAGTAGCGATGAGCTCCGGTCGTCAGATTAGGGGTTAATAATTGAAGGTAGGTGTCGGCGATGTTAGGGAGGGCAGATTAGGGGTTAATACTATTTATGATAGGGTTAGTGAGGCGGATTAGGGGTTAATAACTTTATTATAGTAGCGGTGCGGTCCGCTCGGCAGATTAGGGGTTAATAAGTGTAGGCAGGTGGAGGCGACGTTGTGGGGGGCAGATTAGGGGTTAATAAATATAATATAGGGGTCGGCGATGTTAGGGCAGCAGATTAGGGGTACATAGGGATAACGTAGGTTGCGGCGGTTTACGGAGCGGCAGATTAGGGGTTAAAAAAAATATGCAGGGGTCAGCGATAGCGGGGGCGACAGATTAGGGGTTAATAAGTGTAAGGTTAGGGATGTTTAGACTCGGGGTACATGTTAGAGTGTTAGGTGCAGACGTAGGAAGTGTTTCCCCATAGGAAACAATGGGGCTGCGTTAGGAGCTGAACGCTGCTTTTTTGCAGGTGTTAGGTTTTTTTTCAGCTCAAACAGCCCCATTGTTTCCTATGGGGATATCGTGCACGAGCACGTTTTTGAGGCTGGCCGCGTCCGTAAGCAACTCTGGTATCGAGAGTTGCATTTGCGGTAAAAATGCTCTACGCTCCTTTTTTGGAGCCTAACGCAGCATTTGTTTGAACTCTCAATACCAGAGTTAAATTTATGGTGCGGCCAGAAAAAAACCCGCGGAGCGTTAACAGCCCTTCTACCGCCAAACTCCAAATCTAGGCCTAAGTTTCTGTAACATGTTTTATACAATAAAAACACATTTGCTCTTTGCATTTTTTTATTTTTTAACAGCTAGATTCCTCTTGTGTTGCAGCTTGTAAACACGTAGTCAGGAATCCCCAATAGCTGCTGCCAACGTCTATTTGATCACTTGTTAAATTGCTTACATTACTTAAACAGCCAAGTGCTATTTTTAGTGTACGGTGACTCAGGGCTATTACAATTCATATTGAGACCATAAGATACCTCCCAAAATGTTCTTTTCTTTTTCTTTGTTTTTAATAAAAAGGGGGTCCGCAGGCCTGGAGTAGAGCCTTGGGGGTGAGGCTAAGTAGTTACTGGGCAGTGGTGGTGGTCTAAGGAATCATGTTACTACCAAGGCAGGAGGGTGAGGGTACAAGGGGCAGGCTGATATCAAACCGTTGCTACACTAAAAGTAGAAAAACGTCAGATCACTGTGTGTAGGGGGGGGGGGGGTGCAGCAGCAGCCAGGGCAATGTGTCTGCTGTCTAGTCAGCTGAATTTTTGCAGAGTGATCTGTAGTGGTCTCTAAACCGTTCTGGAGCATAAGTAAATTATTTGAAAGTTGTATACAGGGCTTAAGTTTTTGTGGGATTTATATACTGTTCCAACTGCCTTGTGAAGGTAAAGTCTGAAGATTTTGAAGACATCAATGCATTATTTAATCTTACCATAGGCTAATCTCTAACTTTTATTTTCTATTACTTTTATATTTTTCAATTTATATATATTTATCGGTTTCGATGGTGACTCCTCCCAACCTATATTTCCTGCTTCGCTGGTCTGTTACATATAGATCGGTCCCACCCTCTCTATACATCTCTCAAAATCATGAGTTTACAATGCTCAGATTAACTGCGCCTGCGCAAATCGGCGATTGCACTCTACTGCGCATGCATTATCCAATGTGCATGCGTTAATCTGTTAGTATGTGATTTCCTCCATGATGCCAATACGCATGAGCGAAACGGGAGCGCACAAGGGATTCCATGTAAGGAAAAAAATATAGCGTATGCGCAGATGATAAAGGAGGCGCGTGACATGGAGTGACGGCTGCCTAACGGCCAGATTTTCAATAGGATAATCGAAACACGTGATAGAGACAGAATAAAAAGATAAAAAAGGGTTGAATTTGTGGACTGACAGAAATTGATTTATAACGGCGATAACTCGATTTACACTAAAAGTTATGATTGATGAAGGAAAGTCATACTGATTTTCAACAAAGAATGACATACTGGATCGGCATCAAGGTAATTTCCTTCTGCCGTCAGTTAAAACTTGCTTTAAGCAAAGTCTGCACACATTACCGGTTGCAGACTGGGAAAGGAGGCTTGGTGTAGTTACTTAGGCAACCAGAAAGCATCCCCCTAGTAACAAAACTCAGTTATACTTCTACTTATACTTTTTTTAATGTGTGTTATGTTCTGTCACTTGTTAAGCCCACTCCGCAGACCCCATCCCTGCTCCTGCCCACCACATATCACACTTTTGCTCAGTGTGTGTGTGGGGGGGTGTCCCTCTTTTGGCTTTTGAAATGTTGTGAGGTATTATATACAGTATGTGTGTGTGTTTGTGTATATAAGTGCATGCATGAGTATGTGTGTCTGTGTTTGAGTACATTAAGGCTAAGACAGTCCTGCAAGAAAGTGGAACAATTTATGTTTTATAACATATGATAGTGATACAAGCATATAAATATAATATAAATATGCCCTTATATAGAGTCACAAAGACTGATGCACACAGACAAAGGCAGATACCCAGTACCACACAGACTAAATAGCATACAAACCTCACAATAAGATTGTGTATAGCATTCTCTTATGTCTTTTTAGCACATATAATCCATGCGCTACAGAATTTTGCAGTGCTATACAAATAAATGATAATAATAATGCAGAACATTACAGCTTTATGCATTCACTTAACATGGTTAAAGGTGTATTAAACATTGTTCTTTTGTTAAAAACAAATATGTTAAATCAAAGTAAACATAAAAATAAACAGGTTCTGTTAAAAACAGCAAACAACGTGCTTGTTTTCTTGCAAAATGAGCACTTAAAATTCTTGTTTGTTGATTGGCAGGTGAAGTCTACTACAGAAGTAAATTCCTCCGCAGTGACACATATAATACCAATATGGAGTCCAACAGGATAGTGGTGTCAGAATTTGGGACCATGGCTTATCCAGACCCGTGCAAGAACATCTTCTCCAAGTAAGTTCTACATGATCTTACAGTTTAACTGTATAAAATACATATTCTTTACCATTAAGATGGATTGGATAACCTTGTGAGATGGCATAATGGGGTTATCCAAAAGCAATAACAGGGTAAATTGCAAGAATATATGTACTTGAGTATCATAGATCATTTAAATCGCTGGGCCCTAAATGAACAGAGAGCACTTAACTCTTTTGCGGTTAAGTCTTTTTTTCACCAAAGTTTTTAGCTTTTTTAGCTACAAATTTTAGTGAATGACCCTCACAAATTTTTATTTTTTATTTTCAGCAGATTCACACTATACCATTATTACAATTACATTTATAATTCTTGACATATGAGATAACTGTGGCAAAAACTGTAAAAAAAAATATATATTTTTTTCTCTTAGACTTTAGTAAATAATACTAAGCATGGCCAAGTGACGACTGTTGTTATTTTGATCACCTTACTAAATTATCATCAATGGGTAGCCACATGGTAAATAGTGGCCTATATGGACTTTTGGGGGTTATAATATAGATTAGAGAGGCCCCATTTTTCAGTCCAAAAATAAAACCACTTTTTTTTCTTGCAAGTTGTTTACTGTTACCACAGTGATCACCTGACTATACAGATACAATAAATATATTTTTTGAGAGAGGGACTTGTCTGTACTAGAAAATAAACTTTATTGGGGGGTCGCTAATACCCTCGAACCTCTCCTCTCATCCATCTCCTCCTTTTCCTGCCCTGACCAATCTGCCACTATAATTCCACCCTTACATCGGTCCTTGACAATCTGGCCCCTCCTACCATAACTCGGAAATCACACACTCTTTCTCAGCATACACCTGGCATACACCTCTAACACGGTACCTATGCAGATGTTCCTGTACTGATGAGTGGCACTGGAGAAAATATCGGAGTTCAGCTGACTTTCTTCACTACAAGTTCATCTTGAACTCCTACTATTCTGCCCTTAATCCAGGCCCGGACTGAGCGTTGGGCATATCGGGCAAATGCCCGGTGGGCCGGGGCCAGTTATCTTAGCCCCGCGGTCGCCCTGCACAGGCACCGCCGCACAACAAGAAGACAACCTTCCCCTTACAGAAATACCAGCTACCCTCCCCTTAGGCTCCTACGGATGTGTGTGCGGCAATAAAGAAGAGAGGTTAACCTCCTGGTGGCAGAAGAATCCTGTGCGGTCGCATCTTTGCAGTATCACATCAAGAAAGCATGTATCTTTCTTTCTTGGCGGCCGCTGCTTCAGTGTTGCACCTAATGAAACCCATATTCAAAGGTTTTTGTTGTCGATACTGGGCTTAGGTGCAGCACTGAAGCGGCGGCCGCTGAGAAATAGAGGTACATGCAACCGTTTTGGATGTGACAGACACTGAAGTGACTTGGGTGACCGGTGTCCAGGAATGGAAAGCCGTCCGCCAGCCCACGTGCTGCACCCGCCATGGCCATCTGTCACTGTCACACAGACAGTCCTCCTACTCCGTCGTGGATTGACATGGAGACACCAGGAGGGAGGCGGGCTGCCTGCGTCTGCGCACCAGCTAGTGGAACTGGGATGAGGACAGAGAGAGAGTGCTCAGTGCGAGCAAAGCACAGACAGATTCAAGTTGTCATTAGCATAGAGTGCGCAGTCACAGTGCCAGCTCAGTTAGTCTGCAGATCTGACCACCAGTTATATACTATGCAATGCATGCACACTGGCTGCACACTATAAACTTCATAGTGCGCAATGTGCATGTATAGTGAAGATATATGGTAAAACAGCTGTATAGGTATATGATTTGTATAATATTCAAACCACCTTTGGTATATATTTTTAAATTTATATCATGATGAAAATTATTTTTATATGGCTTTGATATCCATAAGGATAATAATATCAGGATAATGTCATAGAATATATTCACTAAATAAAGTTGATTTATCAAACTACACATCATCATTAGGTTCCCTAATAAAGTCCCACGGGTTTCAATATCATTTGTATGCTGACGACACCCAAATCTACCTCTCTGCACCAGACCTATCTCCATCCTTGCTAGCAATTGTCACTAACTGTCTTTCTCACATCTCTTCCTGGATGTCCGCTCCTTATTTTCCCCCCTTCTTCCAAAATCTCCACCTCCAATCTCTCTATAACTGTAGACAACTCTATCATTACCCCTACCCCGCATGCCCAATGTCTTGGGTTCACATTTGTCTCAGATCTTTCTTTCACTCCTCACATTCAGTCCTTGGCTAAATCTTGCTGCTTCCACCTTAAAAACATCTCTAAAATTACACCTTTCTATAAAATTAACCTGGAGAAATGCGAAGCATTACCTATACACCTCCCGGATCATACCAAAAAACTGATTGAGGCCAATTTTGAATTTAAATGGGCTAAAAACCTCCTCAGATACTTAGGGATCAATCTAACCACAAGCTCATCGTTTGGTAGACTGTCGGCAGTCAAAATGATGATATTACCAAGGATCTTATATCTATTTCACACCCTACCAATTAGAATACCAGCTCCAGACTTGGACGACCTACAAAAGCATTTAATTAGTTTTATAAGGGGAAACAAAAAGGCTAGAATCCCTTTGGCAATCCTCTCTAGGAACAGACAGTTGGGGGGGTAGGGGCCCCAAACCTTAAGCACTATTATCAGGCAGCTAGATTAGCACAGACTGCACTTCTCAACGACCCTAACAAAGACATTATTTGGACTCAACTGGAAACAGGAAGCAGGAATTATCCCACGGGACATGATTCTTTGGGACCCTAAACGGTGCCTTAATAGGAAACAGCATGAATATCCGGTAATAGACTTTATGATCAAACACTGGTCTAGACTGACTGCCTCTCTGACTCTACTCCCCGCGCACTCCGCCAAAGCCACACTCACAAGCTTAGTTAGACATGAACTGATCCCCATTGTCAGATCCTCTTTTGCCTCCTTCCTATTGGCCCCTTACATCCTCTCTACCCTATTTAAGATCCTCAACTACTATTCCTTTTGCTGGATTATTGAATACACTAACCTTGTGTATACTGAGCCAATCCGGCTCCAAGCTCACCTCGTTGTAACCTGACGCTGTGCTCACTCTCCCTGTCAGTTCAGTGCTTCACATCGAGTGAGACGCTGCCTGTGTCTCACCCGCTGACGTCATCAGCTATTGCCGGTCCCAGCACAGAGGGTATTGCCGCTTCAGCTCACATCACAGAGACACGCTGTTTGTCTGATCTCTGCTCACACTCAAGCCTCTACAGTTAACCTATCTCTGCAGGAACCGTGTACAAACTTAAGCTGGAACTAGGTGCCAGGTTGTATATTGGGCATATGCTGTTATTTACTATTTCTCTTGCAAGTATTGACATTGTTCCTCTGAACCATAACTTACCAATCTTTGTCTCATACTTATATCCTGCCTATTGAGTTAAAGCTGACTTTGTGTCTGTACCTGAACTCTCTCTTGGCACATAACAACTTCATAGGGGTTAACTTAACATCAGCTGATGTGAGATAGCACCTCTGATACAAATACAACCATTATTATATTTTGATTACCACAATATCCTAGTCGCTTATAGAAAATCCTCTTTAGTTCAAAATAAATAATACATTGCTGATATAATAATCCAGCCTAAATCTAGAGGTTATAAGCAATTATGGATGTGAATGATTTAGCAAATCAGGTTACCACTCTTTCACAACGTATGGATACTATCACTCAAACACTCAGGGAGGTTCAAACTGAAAACCAGGTACTGAGAGATTGTTTTAGAGAGTTCTATACAGCTAAACCTGCACATACAGAAGTACTCCCTGAGCCTCAGGTTTCATTGCCAGACAAATTCACTGGTAATAGAGCTACATTTAAAGAGTTTAGAAACGCTTGCCTTTTATTGTTTGAACTTAAACCAAGAACATATAACAATGACAGAATAAAGGTTCTAACAACAATTTCTTATTTGAGGGGTGAGCCCCGTGCTTGGGCGGACAGCCTGTTTGAAACACAAAACCCCATACTAAATTCCATACAGGAATTCTTAACAGCATTTTTATTGCTTTATGATGATCCATTCAAGCAGGAGTCTGCAGAAACCTCTCTAAGGGCCCTGCGACAAGGCAGACAACCAGTTGAGAATTACATCTCACAGTTTAAAATATATGCAATTGATTCTAAGTGGAATGAACCTTCACTTAAACACCAATTTAGAGCTGGGCTCTCTGAGGACATCAAGGATGAACTGTCTCGCACAGGTGTCCCAGAGAGATTGGAAGATTTATTCATCCACTGTACCACTATTGACAGACGGTTGCGCGAACGCAAACAAGAAAGGGCAAATAATCCACCAGCTTCTTATAGACGCTATAATCCTTCCTCAAGTCTTCCTAAGGAGACTGATTCTCCCATGGATATCGGCTTCATTAGAGGCCCCCTCTCAGCAGAGGAAAAAGGAAGAAGAAGAGCACATAGATTGTGCATGTACTGCGCTGCCCCAGAGCATGATGTGAATGCCTGTCCTTTGTTAAAGAACTCTCTTACTTTATCTTTAACAAAGCTAACACCACCTCATATATCTATACCTCTTACCTTACAGTGGGATCAACACAGTATAAAGATTGACGCAGTTATCGATACTGGTGCATCAGGGAATTATATAGATTTTCACCTTGTAAATAGTAATAAAATACCTACACAAGCAAAACAGTCTCCTGTCTCTATTAATTTGGTGGATGGCTCTACTCTTTCAACAGGGCCCATAACTTTAGAAACCATACCTTTACTCATGCATTCTAACACTGGACACCGGGAGTCAATTAGCTTTGACATTATACCAAGTCCTCTTTATCCTATTATCCTTGGGCTCTCCTGGTTACAAATACATAAACCTGAATTTGATTGGGAGCATATGACTGTTAATCTATCCTCATCATATTGTTCACAGACATGCTACCCCATTAACAACATTTTACTCTCAACCACTATCACATTACCAGACGATAACACATATAATACCAATATGGAGTCCAACAGGATAGTGGTGTCAGAATTTGGGACCATGGCTTATCCAGACCCGTGCAAGAACATCTTCTCCAAGTAAGTTCTACATGATCTTACAGTTTAACTGTATAAAATACATATTCTTTACCATTAAGATGGATTGGATAACCTTGTGAGATGGCATAATGGGGTTATCCAAAAGCAATAACAGGGTAAATTGCAAGAATATATGTACTTGAGTATCATAGATCATTTAAATCGCTGGGCCCTAAATGAACAGAGAGCACTTAACTCTTTTGCGGTTAAGTCTTTTTTTCACCAAAGTTTTTAGCTTTTTTAGCTACAAATTTTAGTGAATGACCCTCACAAATTTTTTTTTTTTATTTTCAGCAGATTCACACTATACCATTATTACAATTACATTTATAATTCTTGACATATGAGATAACTGTGGCAAAAACTGTAAAAAAAATATATATATTTTTTTCTCTTAGACTTTAGTAAATAATACTAAGCATGGCCAAGTGACGACTGTTGTTATTTTGATCACCTTACTAAATTATCATCAATGGGTAGCCACATGGTAAATAGTGGCCTATATGGACTTTTGGGGGTTATAATATAGATTAGAGAGGCCCCATTTTTCAGTCCAAAAATAAAACCACTTTTTTTTCTTGCAAGTTGTTTACTGTTACCACAGTGATCACCTGACTATACAGATACAATAAATATATTTTTTGAGAGAGGGACTTGTCTGTACTAGAAAATAAACTTTATTGGGGGGTCGCTAATACCCTCGAACCTCTCCTCTCATCCATCTCCTCCTTTTCCTGCCCTGACCAATCTGCCACTATAATTCCACCCTTACATCGGTCCTTGACAATCTGGCCCCTCCTACCATAACTCGGAAATCACACACTCTTTCTCAGCATACACCTGGCATACACCTCTAACACGGTACCTATGCAGATGTTCCTGTACTGATGAGTGGCACTGGAGAAAATATCGGAGTTCAGCTGACTTTCTTCACTACAAGTTCATCTTGAACTCCTACTATTCTGCCCTTAATCCAGGCCCGGACTGAGCGTTGGGCATATCGGGCAAATGCCCGGTGGGCCGGGGCCAGTTATCTTAGCCCCGCGGTCGCCCTGCACAGGCACCGCCGCACAACAAGAAGACAACCTTCCCCTTACAGAAATACCAGCTACCCTCCCCTTAGGCTCCTACGGATGTGTGTGCGGCAATAAAGAAGAGAGGTTAACCTCCTGGTGGCAGAAGAATCCTGTGCGGTCGCATCTTTGCAGTATCACATCAAGAAAGCATGTATCTTTCTTTCTTGGCGGCCGCTGCTTCAGTGTTGCACCTAATGAAACCCATATTCAAAGGTTTTTGTTGTCGATACTGGGCTTAGGTGCAGCACTGAAGCGGCGGCCGCCAAGAAAGAGAGGTACATGCAACCGTTTTGGATGTGACAGACACTGAAGTGACTTGGGTGACCAGTGTCCAGGAATGGAAAGCCGTCCGCCAGCCCACGTGCTGCACCCGCCATGGCCATCTGTCACTGTCACACAGACAGTCCTCCTACTCCGTCGTGGATTGACATGGAGACACCAGGAGGGAGGCGGGCTGCCTGCGTCTGCGCACCAGCTAGTGGAACTGGGATGAGGACAGAGAGAGAGTGCTCAGTGCGAGCAAAGCACAGACAGATTCAAGTTGTCATTAGCATAGAGTGCGCAGTCACAGTGCCAGCTCAGTTAGTCTGCAGATCTGACCACCAGTTATATACTATGCAATGCATGCACACTGGCTGCACACTATAAACTTCATAGTGCGCAATGTGCATGTATAGTGAAGATATATGGTAAAACAGCTGTATAGGTATATGATTTGTATAATATTCAAACCACCTTTGGTATATATTTTTAAATTTATATCATGATGAAAATTATTTTTATATGGCTTTGATATCCATAAGGATAATAATATCAGGATAATGTCATAGAATATATTCACTAAATAAAGTTGATTTATCAAACTACACATCATCATTAGGTTCCCTAATAAAGTCCCACGGGTTTCAATATCATTTGTATGCTGACGACACCCAAATCTACCTCTCTGCACCAGACCTATCTCCATCCTTGCTAGCAATTGTCACTAACTGTCTTTCTCACATCTCTTCCTGGATGTCCGCTCCTTATTTTCCCCCCTTCTTCCAAAATCTCCACCTCCAATCTCTCTATAACTGTAGACAACTCTATCATTACCCCTACCCCGCATGCCCAATGTCTTGGGTTCACATTTGTCTCAGATCTTTCTTTCACTCCTCACATTCAGTCCTTGGCTAAATCTTGCTGCTTCCACCTTAAAAACATCTCTAAAATTACACCTTTCTATAAAATTAACCTGGAGAAATGCGAAGCATTACCTATACACCTCCCGGATCATACCAAAAAACTGATTGAGGCCAATTTTGAATTTAAATGGGCTAAAAACCTCCTCAGATACTTAGGGATCAATCTAACCACAAGCTCATCGTTTGGTAGACTGTCGGCAGTCAAAATGATGATATTACCAAGGATCTTATATCTATTTCACACCCTACCAATTAGAATACCAGCTCCAGACTTGGACGACCTACAAAAGCATTTAATTAGTTTTATAAGGGGAAACAAAAAGGCTAGAATCCCTTTGGCAATCCTCTCTAGGAACAGACAGTTGGGGGGGTAGGGGCCCCAAACCTTAAGCACTATTATCAGGCAGCTAGATTAGCACAGACTGCACTTCTCAACGACCCTAACAAAGACATTATTTGGACTCAACTGGAAACAGGAAGCAGGAATTATCCCACGGGACATGATTCTTTGGGACCCTAAACGGTGCCTTAATAGGAAACAGCATGAATATCCGGTAATAGACTTTATGATCAAACACTGGTCTAGACTGACTGCCTCTCTGACTCTACTCCCCGCGCACTCCGCCAAAGCCACACTCACAAGCTTAGTTAGACATGAACTGATCCCCATTGTCAGATCCTCTTTTGCCTCCTTCCTATTGGCCCCTTACATCCTCTCTACCCTATTTAAGATCCTCAACTACTATTCCTTTTGCTGGATTATTGAATACACTAACCTTGTGTATACTGAGCCAATCCGGCTCCAAGCTCACCTCGTTGTAACCTGACGCTGTGCTCACTCTCCCTGTCAGTTCAGTGCTTCACATCGAGTGAGACGCTGCCTGTGTCTCACCCGCTGACGTCATCAGCTATTGCCGGTCCCAGCACAGAGGGTATTGCCGCTTCAGCTCACATCACAGAGACACGCTGTTTGTCTGATCTCTGCTCACACTCAAGCCTCTACAGTTAACCTATCTCTGCAGGAACCGTGTACAAACTTAAGCTGGAACTAGGTGCCAGGTTGTATATTGGGCATATGCTGTTATTTACTATTTCTCTTGCAAGTATTGACATTGTTCCTCTGAACCATAACTTACCAATCTTTGTCTCATACTTATATCCTGCCTATTGAGTTAAAGCTGACTTTGTGTCTGTACCTGAACTCTCTCTTGGCACATAACAACTTCATAGGGGTTAACTTAACATCAGCTGATGTGAGATAGCACCTCTGATACAAATACAACCATTATTATATTTTGATTACCACAATATCCTAGTCGCTTATAGAAAATCCTCTTTAGTTCAAAATAAATAATACATTGCTGATATAATAATCCAGCCTAAATCTAGAGGTTATAAGCAATTATGGATGTGAATGATTTAGCAAATCAGGTTACCACTCTTTCACAACGTATGGATACTATCACTCAAACACTCAGGGAGGTTCAAACTGAAAACCAGGTACTGAGAGATTGTTTTAGAGAGTTCTATACAGCTAAACCTGCACATACAGAAGTACTCCCTGAGCCTCAGGTTTCATTGCCAGACAAATTCACTGGTAATAGAGCTACATTTAAAGAGTTTAGAAACGCTTGCCTTTTATTGTTTGAACTTAAACCAAGAACATATAACAATGACAGAATAAAGGTTCTAACAACAATTTCTTATTTGAGGGGTGAGCCCCGTGCTTGGGCGGACAGCCTGTTTGAAACACAAAACCCCATACTAAATTCCATACAGGAATTCTTAACAGCATTTTTATTGCTTTATGATGATCCATTCAAGCAGGAGTCTGCAGAAACCTCTCTAAGGGCCCTGCGACAAGGCAGACAACCAGTTGAGAATTACATCTCACAGTTTAAAATATATGCAATTGATTCTAAGTGGAATGAACCTTCACTTAAACACCAATTTAGAGCTGGGCTCTCTGAGGACATCAAGGATGAACTGTCTTGCACAGGTGTCCCAGAGAGATTGGAAGATTTATTCATCCACTGTACCACTATTGACAGACGGTTGCGCGAACGCAAACAAGAAAGGGCAAATAATCCACCAGCTTCTTATAGACGCTATAATCCTTCCTCAAGTCTTCCTAAGGAGACTGATTCTCCCATGGATATCGGCTTCATTAGAGGCCCCCTCTCAGCAGAGGAAAAAGGAAGAAGAAGAGCACATAGATTGTGCATGTACTGCGCTGCCCCAGAGCATGATGTGAATGCCTGTCCTTTGTTAAAGAACTCTCTTACTTTATCTTTAACAAAGCTAACACCACCTCATATATCTATACCTCTTACCTTACAGTGGGATCAACACAGTATAAAGATTGACGCAGTTATCGATACTGGTGCATCAGGGAATTATATAGATTTTCACCTTGTAAATAGTAATAAAATACCTACACAAGCAAAACAGTCTCCTGTCTCTATTAATTTGGTGGATGGCTCTACTCTTTCAACAGGGCCCATAACTTTAGAAACCATACCTTTACTCATGCATTCTAACACTGGACACCGGGAGTCAATTAGCTTTGACATTATACCAAGTCCTCTTTATCCTATTATCCTTGGGCTCTCCTGGTTACAAATACATAAACCTGAATTTGATTGGGAGCATATGACTGTTAATCTATCCTCATCATATTGTTCACAGACATGCTACCCCATTAACAACATTTTACTCTCAACCACTATCACATTACCAGACGATAATTCTGACTTTCAAGATGTCTTTAACAAGGTTGATGCACAAACACTCCCCCCACATAGGCCATATGACTGTCCTATCGACCTATTGCCAGGGGCAACCATACCTGTAGGTCACATATATCCACTCTCCAAACCCGAATTAGATCATTTAAAACTTTATTTGCAAGAAAATCTTGCAAAGGGTTTTATAAGACCTTCCACTTCTCCAGCCGGGGCTGGTATCTTTTTTGTAAAGAACAAAGACCAGTCACTTAGACCAATCATTGATTATAGGGAGCTTAATAAAAGAACTAAGAAAAATCGCTACCCTTTACCGCTCATTCCTGAGCAAATTGAGAGATTACGTACTGCAAAGGTCTTCACAAAGTTGGACCTTCGGGGGGCTTATAATCTCATACGAATGAGGGCTGGAGATGAATGGTTAACAGCTTTTAGAACTCGTTATGGCCTGTATGAGTATACAGTCATGCCTTTCGGGTTATGTAATGCTCCAGCTACATTTCAGTGCTTCATAAATGATATATTTAAAGACATTTTAGACAATTTCATCGTTGTATATCTAGATGACATACTTATATTTTCTGACAATCAACAAGAACATATCACACATGTAAGAACTGTACTAGCACGGCTCCGTGAACATAGATTGTATGCGAAATTAGAAAAATGTGAGTTTAATAGCTCGCAAGTCGCATTTTTAGGCTATGTCATATCCAATAAAGGCATTAAAGGGACATGAAACCCAAATTTTTTCTTTCATGATTTAGAAAGAGCATACAATTATAAACAACTTTGTAATTTACTTCTATTATCTGTTTTGCTTCATTCTCTTGATATTCTTTGCTGAAAAGCATATCTAGATATGCTTAGTAGCTGCTGATTGGTAGCTGCACATAGATGCCTCCTGTGATTGGTTCACCGTGTGCATTGATATTTCTTCATTAAAGTATATCTAAAGAATAAAACAAATTAGGTAATAGAAGTAAATTGAAATGTTGTTTAAAATTATATTCTCTTCCTTAATCATGAAAGAAAATGTTTGGGTATAGTGTCCCTTTAAGATGGATGATTCTAAAATCCAAGCCATTATTCAATGGCCTACCCCAAAAACCAGAAAAGAGGTGCAAAGATTCCTCGGTTTTGCTAATTTTTATAGTAAATTTATTAAAAACTTCGCTCATACTGCCAGACCCCTTACTGACTTAACAAAACATACTCAACCATTCAACTGGACTTCAGACTGTCAAAAGGTTTTTGAGAAACTAAAAACTGACTTCACCACCGCACCTATACTTACATTCCCTGATGCGGAATTGCAATATATTGTAGAGGTCGATGCTTCAGATTACGCTCTGGGGGCAGTGCTGTCACAAAAACAATCGCTCACTGACTCTATGCATCCTGTTGCCTACTTGTCCAGGCTCATGCTTGCAGCTGAACGAAATTATCCCGTTGGGGAGAAATAACTGCTAGCAATAAAATCAGCATTTGACCAGTGGAGACACCTCTTGGAGGGTGCCAAGTTTCCCATTATCATTATAACAGACCACAAGAATTTGCAATATTTGCAACAAAACAGGACCTTGTCTGCCAGACAACTTCGGTGGAACTTGTACTTCTCTCGCTTTGATTTTATCATCATGTACCGCCCTGGGATCCGTAATGGCAAGGCTGACGCCTTATCCAGAAGAGACACTAGACCACCTTTGACTGATAAACCAACTTGTATCATCCCTAGTTCAAAATTCTTAGGCATGATTGTTAACTCAGATCCAGCCTTCCAGAAATCTCAGCTTGAGGATCCCACGAAACCTAACCATCTACTTCACAAGAAACGAAATGGTCTTTACTTCCATGCTAATCAGCTTTATATTCCACCTACCTACAGGACCACTCTTCTCCATGCTCATCATGATTCTCCTCTTACAGGACACCTTGGAGAATGGAAAACTCTGAATCTCCTTAAACGACACTACTGGAGGCCTGCTATGACCAGGTCACTACACGAATACATCACTCATTGTACCACTTGTGCGACTACCAAACCGTCTCATGCATTCCCAGTTGGCCTTCTACAGCCTTACCCAGTCCCAGAGACTCCCTGGTCTCATCTCGCAATGGACTTCATTGTCGATCTTCCGAAATCCTCCTCCTACACCTCCATACTTGTTGTTGTTGATCTCCTGTCAAAAATGGCTCATTTCTTACCGGCGGTTGGCACACCCACCGCGCAACAAACGAGTGACATGTTCATCAAAGAGATAGTCCGCTTACATGGCCTACCCTTAGTCATTTTAACCGATAGAGGATCACAATTCACTTCCCGCTTTTGGAAACTACTTTGTAGGACTTTACAAATATCTCAAAAACTCACTACTTCTTATCACCCCCAGACTAATGGGCAGGCTGAGCGCACGAATCAGTGGTTGGAACAGTATCTCCGCTGTTTCTGTTCCAATCAACAGGAATCTTGGGCAGACCATCTTGCATTAGCAGAATTTGCCTACAATAATGCCACTAATTCATCAACTGGTTTCAGTCCGTTTTTTATCAATCATGGTATCCACCCAAGAATTAACTACCTACCCTACTTGCCATCACCAAATCCGACAGTTAACGATACTATCAATGATATATCGGAAACCTTTGCTGTTGCCCAGAACAACATCAAACATGCTCAAGCATCCCATAAAAAGTTCTATGATTTGCGACACACACCTCAACCTCAGTACCAGGTTGGTCAGCTAGTCTGGTTGTCTACCAAAAACCTTCACTTGCATACCCCATCGCGGAAGTTAAGTAAACTCTACATTGGTCCTTTCCCAATTCTGGCAATCAGAAACCCAGCAACGGTCACCCTTAGACTCCCTGATTCATGCAGGATTCATCCCACTTTCCATGTCTCCCTGATCAAGCCGTGTCTTTCTGCCCATTTACCATCTAATGCCGTTTCACATGATGTCTCTCAGGATGTGGAATATGAGGTCCAGTCTATTCTGGATTCCAGACGCCGTGGAGGACACTTGGAATACTTGATTCATTGGAAAGGGTATGATCATACTGAGGATTCTTGGGAACCTGCATCCTCTGTATCTGCACCTCGTTGTGTTTCTTTGTTTCATCGCCGGAATCCGGATCGCCCTAGTCCTTAAACCCTCGCTGTGGGTTTCTTTGGGGGGGGATGTGTCAGATCCTCTTTTGCCTCCTTCCTATTGGCCCCTTACATCCTCTCTACCCTATTTAAGATCCTCAACTACTATTCCTTTTGCTGGATTATTGAATACACTAACCTTGTGTATACTGAGCCAATCCGGCTCCAAGCTCACCTCGTTGTAACCTGACGCTGTGCTCACTCTCCCTGTCAGTTCAGTGCTTCACATCGAGTGAGACGCTGCCTGTGTCTCACCCGCTGACGTCATCAGCTATTGCCGGTCCCAGCACAGAGGGTATTGCCGCTTCAGCTCACATCACAGAGACACGCTGTTTGTCTGATCTCTGCTCACACTCAAGCCTCTACAGTTAACCTATCTCTGCAGGAACCGTGTACAAACTTAAGCTGGAACTAGGTGCCAGGTTGTATATTGGGCATATGCTGTTATTTACTATTTCTCTTGCAAGTATTGACATTGTTCCTCTGAACCATAACTTACCAATCTTTGTCTCATACTTATATCCTGCCTATTGAGTTAAAGCTGACTTTGTGTCTGTACCTGAACTCTCTCTTGGCACATAACAACTTCATAGGGGTTAACTTAACATCAGCTGATGTGAGATAGCACCTCTGATACAAATACAACCATTATTATATTTTGATTACCACAATATCCTAGTCGCTTATAGAAAATCCTCTTTAGTTCAAAATAAATAATACATTGCTGATACCCATTATCCAAAAATGGGAAAATAGAGGACTCTATAGAATAGCTGATCTTATAGTAGGAGGTAAAATGATGAGTTACACACAACTACAAGAAAAATTGCAGCCAATCAAATTAGAATGGTTTTTATACTTGCAACTTAGATCCATCATTCACCCTATCTTGCCATCCATAACTAAAAATTTACCCTCTGTACTAGAGAGCATATGCAGTACCTCATCTAGGCCCAAGAACACCATCTCCAGGCTTTATCGAGCAATCCAGCTAGCATCAGACAATGCTAAATCCACCCTACAAACTAAGTGGGAACAGGATATCAATAGGGAGGTGGAGACTCAAGAGGGGCATGTAACCCTATCTAGTGCAGGGAAGGGATTAATAAGTGCAGATATGTGGGAAAATTGCATTAAGACCAACTTTCGATGGTATCTAACACCGCAGATAACCTCACACTCCACCAAAGATAGATCTAGACTCTGCTATAGATGCTGTGGGGAGGTCGGGGACTATAAACACATGTGGTGGGACTGCCCACATACACGTAGGGTGTGGAACCAACTATCACGGTTCTTAAGCTCTATCATAGACAGCCCGATTAAGCTCACCATGGAACAAGCTTTACTCCACGTCAGACTTAAAGAATTCAATAAATACATTAATTTATTTATCAAGATAACATGTACAGCCACAAGGATATGTATAGCCCGCCACTGGAGGGAGAGTGCCCCGTCCTGGGAAGAAGTTAAACTAAAACTTACCCTCACTTGGATTGTTCTATCAATTGGATTTTAAAATCCCCACACACGATAGATAAAATCTGGTTCAAAAGGAGACATACTAATCCCACATATAATAAACTTTTGAATTAAGCGGAGTAGAATGGTCAGGAGATACCCCTTCATCTACACTTTACTTCTCTCTCTTTCTCTTTGCTTCATCTAATTCTTTTCCCTCTTCACTATTTCTTTATTTTATTATTCTTCATCCTGGAAGTATATAACCAGTTTGAGCCTTAAAGCAACTCAATTGTGTACAAAGTTACTTCAATCCCAGCTACAAAAGAAAATTCTTCACTGTATAGACTAATGTTTCACAATGTTGGGTGCCATTAAGCCTTTTTTGAAAGAATGATCTTACAGGTTATGATACAGCGACTGAATGATTCAATGATCCGTAACCTGAACTATTTTACTCACTATGTAATCTTAGAAGGACCAGGATTTCTGTTTTCCTGATCTGTTAATTTCTTGTTTTACATTTCTTTTTGTTATTATGCACTTGCTACAAAATAATAAAAATTACTTTATCATAAAATTAAACGTTTCCTTACCCAAGACACAAATAAGATTTAAATCCACTCTCTCATCCTTTCCTGCCTCGACTACTGCAACTCTGTCCTCTCTGGTCTCCCTAGGTGCCGCATAGCTCCTTTATAATCCATAATGAATGCCTCTGCCAGGCTCATCTTCCTTACACATCGCTTTTCATCTGCTGCACCTCTCTGACAATCCCTTTCCTGGCTTCCTCTTGCCTCCAGGATTAAACTAAAAATTCTGACTCTGACATACAAGCAGGGCCGGATTTCCCATTAGGCACAGTATATTGCAGTGCAGTGAGGGGCGCCTGCCTGTAGTCAGTGTATTAAGGGCATTCATTTTAGTAAGAATTGTGCTGCCAACTGCTTACAGAATCGAGTGTTTCATTGGGAATATGTTACAGCAGTCCAGGGAGCCATGAAGGAGAGAGGGGCAAAGATTAAAACTAAACCCCTCCCATTTTTGCATGTTTACTGTGAAAGTTTCACTTTTATTTTATGTACTTCTGTTGCCTCCCTCACACAGCCAAGCTCCATGCTGATAACTGTGGTGCAGACACTTTTTGTTGAAGGAATGAAGGCTTTAGGACAGGTTAGGACTGTACAAGGCTTCTAAAACTGCCTAGAATGACAACATAACAAGCAGAGCACACTTTAGCCCCTTGGGTTAAACTGTTGGGGGGGTATTTGTATTTTTTTTTACAGGTAAAAGAGCTGATTTCTTTGGGGCAATGCCCCGCAAAAGGCCCTTTTAAGGGCTATTGATAGTTTAGTTTAGGCTAGGGTTTTTTTATTTTGGGGGGGGCTTTTTATTTTCATAGGGCCCTTAGATTAGGTGTAATTAGTTTAAATCTTTGATAATTTATTTTTTATTTTTTGTAACTTAGTGTTTATTTTTTTGTGTAACTTAGTGTTTGTTATTTTTGGTAACTTAGTTGAAAGTTTTTTGTAACTTAGTAATTTTTTTATTGTAGATTTAAATTATTTAAATAGGGTTAGGTGTTTAAATATAGAATATAGTTATTTTAATTTGTAGTTTAATGTAATTTTAGTATAATAGTTAGGGTAGATTAATTTTTATTTTAACATAGTTAATTGTAATTTTATTATAATAGTTTGTGTAGATTAATTAGTAATTTAATATAGTTTAATGTAATTTTAGTATAATATTTAGGGTAGATTAATTAATAGTTTAATATAGTTTAATTTTAAAGGTAAGTTTTAATAAGATAGGGATGAGTTAATATTTAATATAAAGTTATCGGGTTGTTAGGTTTAGGGGTTAATACGTTAATTTAGTTTATGGCGATGTGGGGGGCTGGCAGTTTAGGGGTTAATAACGTTATTTAGTTGCAGTGGGCTCCGGGAGTGGAGGAATAGGGGTTAATAACATAATGTAGGTGGCGGCGGTGTAGGGGGCGGCAGATTGGGGTTAATAAGTATAATGTAGGTGGCGGTGGGCTCCGGGAGCGGAGGAATAAGGGTTAATAAGTTTATTAGAGTGGCGATGGGCTCCGGGAGCAGCGGTTTAGGGGTTAATAACTTTATTTAGTTGTGGTGGGCTCCGGAAGCGGCGGTATAGGGGTTCACATTTTAGTATAGTGTGTGTGTTTAGTGACCGGCTATAAATAAAGTTGTGAAAAAGCCGAATAGCAGCCAGATCGATGACTATTAGTTAAAAACAGTCCGCTGCTCATCACCCCGTACTTGGTGCACAGCTTTTTTGGTAACTATGGAGAGCATATTCAGGTCCACGGCGGCGATGTTAGGCGAGCGTATTGGTGCCGGTGAATGCAGCACAGTTGACGGGTTGATAAATAGGCCCCATAGTTTCAAATTTTCATGTTCCTTCTCCCTTTATATACAAAGCTATTTTTCAATAATTTATTATTTTGTTGTTTCAGAGCCTTTACCTACCTCTCACATGTAATTCCTGAATTCACGGACAACTGTCTAATTAACATCATAAAGTTCGGGGATGATTACTATGCTTCTTCTGAAACCAACTTTATTAGAAAAATTGACCCCAACACTCTTGAAACCCTAGATAAGGTATGGTATGTCATGGTACAAAGCGGTTTAGAGCCTTGGAAAGAAGTAATGTTCCATTTCAGGTGTGTCTGAATTTAAAGACTTCTTGCCTGTTTGACCTCAATAAAGACAGGATTTTTTACACTGCATGTATAATTTTGGATTTGCTGAAGGGTAAAAATATCATTCAGCACTTATAGAAGCTTCACTTACAGTAATCATGTTAACCAGGGTAATAAAGGCATAGTTGCCAACTGTCCTGTTTTTAAAGGGACAGTCCGTTTTTTGTCTTCCTTTCCCTGGCTATTAAGTTTGTCCCAGTTTAGTCTGTATTTAGTTTAATACTATTATGTGCAGTGCAGTACTTTCACCAGAGAGGTCTCTGTGGCTTTTGATTTGACTCTATTTTCATTAACATTCTTATTGCTTATTAGTCTTCTTTATCAAAGTTTATTAGTGTTTAGACAGGTGCCAGGTAAGCGGATGATAGTGTTTTAGCAAAAGTAAAACATAAAAAACAAATTCTCAACATACAGTATCTCACAAAAGTGAGTACACCCCTCTCATTTTTGTAAATATTTTATTATATTTTTTCATGTGACAACACTGAAGAAATGACACTTTGCTACAATGTAAAGTAGTGAGTGTACAGCCTGTATAACAGTGTAAATTTACTGTCCCCCCAAAATAACTCAACACACAGCCATTAATATCTAAACCGTTGGCAACAAAAGTGAGTACATCCCTAAGTGGAAATGTCCAGGCTTCCTTCTGGAACGACAGCCATGGAGAAGTGGAAGAGGACTCCAGTGGCAACCTGTGAACCTCTGGTGAGCTCCATGCTCAAGAGGGTTAAGGCAGTGCTGGAAAATAATGGTGGCCACACAAAATATTGACACTTTGGGCCCAATTTGGGCATTTAAACTTAGGTGTGTACTCACTTTTTGTTGCCAACGGTTTAGACATTAATGGCTGTGTGTTGAGTTATTTTGATGGGACAGCAAATTTACACTGTTATACAGGCTGTACACTCACTACTTTACATTGTAGCAAAGTGTCATTTCTTCAGTGTTGTCACATGAAAAGATATAATAACATATTTACAAAAATGTGAGGGGTTTACTTACTTGTGTGAGATAATGGGGCCTATCTATCAAGCTCCGGATAGAGCTTGAGGCCCCGTGTTTCTGGCGAGCCTGCACCAGTTATGTAGCAGCGGTCTAAAGACCGCTGCTCCATAACCTGTCCACCTGCTCTGAGCAGGTGGACAAACATTGCCCCAATTCAACGTGATCGAGTACGATCGGGTTGATTGACACCCACCTGCTGGCGGCCGATTGGCCGCAAGTCTGCAGGGGGCGTCGTTGCACCAGCAGCTCTTGTGAGCTGCTGGTGCAATGCTGAATACGGAGAGCGTATTGCTCTCCGCATTCAGCGAGATCTGGCGGACCTGATCCACACTGTCGGATCAGGTCCGTCAGACTTTGATAAATAGAGGCCACTGTATCTACATATATTGTTCTCTATTCCATCAGCCCCAACATAGCAGTAAGCAGGTTGAACATAATGAGAAAATATCATCTATATAAACTAAAGTTATTTGTGGTGTCCTGCTATACAGAAGGGTTAATAATTTAACCCTTGCTTGCTTATTTCTGGTACTGACAGTAAAGGTATTCTTCCTATGTCAGTTATGTGCTTGAGAGTAAGGGAGGTGATGGAGCTTGATGATTTAAAGGGACCGTCTAATCAAAAGTAAACTTTCATAATTTAGACAAGGCATTCAGTTTTAAACAACTTTCCAATTTACTTTTATCATCAAATTTGCTTTGCTCTCTTGATATTGTTTGTTGAAGGTTAAACCTAGAGTAGGCTCATATGCCAATTTATAAGCCATGAAGGCCTCTTATCTCAGTGCACTTTGACAGTTAGACAGTGTTAGTTTATGTGTGCTGCATATATAGCATCGTGCTCACTCCAATGGAGGTTTTTATGAGTCAGTGCTAAATGGCTAAAATGCAAGTCTGTCAAAAGAACTGAAATAAGGGGACAGTTTGCAGAGGCTTAAATACAAGGTAATTACAGAGGTAAAAAGTATATTAATATAACTGTTAGTTATGCAAAACTGGGGAATGGGGAATAAAGGGATTATCTATCTTTTTAAACAATAACAATTCACTATTACTTGCACATAGCCATGCATACAATTAAAGTCAGTTCCAAAACAACAATGCACTGCTGGTAGCTAGGTGAACACATCTGGTAAACCTGTAAGAAATGACAAATATGTGTAGCCACCAATCTACAGCTAGCTACCAGTAGTGAATTGATGCTGCTAAGGATATGCACATATCCTTATCAACAAAGGTACCCAAGAGAACAAAATACATTTGATAACATAAGTGAATAAAAAAATGGCATGAATCATGAAATTACTAGTATGGCTACTTTATACTTCTAGTATTTCTTTCTAATGGTAGTAAGAGTCCACAAGCCTTACACCACCTGGCATTACATCACCTGGTCACCAGGAGGTGGCAAAGACACCCTACCAGAGCTTTATATAAATCCCTCCTACTACCCCTTCTCTCCCAGTAGTTATTTGCCTCTTCATGGAGGAGCAAGGAATTTATGAGGTGTTTATTATTTTTTTTATTTTTAAGTATTACTCATGTTGGATTACCCTCAGTGGATAGTTCCCAGATGAGAGGGTCAGGATTTATGTAGCTGGTCCTTCTGAGTGGAGTTTTTGCAAGCAGCAGAGCAGGGATGTCTCAGGGAAGTTCTCAAGCCTCCTCCAGTGCTAATATAGCTGTATGGGTTCAGCTGTACAAGGGATCCTCAGGCTGTCAGTCACAGTAGCAGGATCATCAACTCATCTTACATGTGGGTAATTATTCTCATCAGTGCTGAGACCACCCAGATGGGCTTATAATACAGACTTATAAAATGTTGATGTTTTTCCCCCTTTGCTGGGTTACTTATGTTAAGGGAATTATATAGGAGTAAGGTATAATGGGCACATCTTTATTTTGTGTGTATCCTTTCCCTTGGTGCTTCACTCTAACCCCCTTGGTTACTCAGTGTTCTGTTTGACGGAGCACAGAGTATCTTGTAATGCCGCCACATAAGGCTATATAACTTTATTCCTAAATATTAACTATGAGTTTGTAATGTATTTTAATGTAGTTTTCTCCTTAAACATCCAACCCAACATTTGTTTTAATGACTCAGATAGAGCATACCTAGGTAGGTAGCGAGCACGTGTTTGGAGCACTAAATTGCAGCAGAGAGAGCAAGCGAACCAAATAAATTTTAAATTAGAAATATATTGGAAAGTTTTTTGTTTGTTTTTTAAATTGCATGCTCTATCTGAATGAAACATTTTGACTTTCATGTCTGTTTAACCAATGTCAACAAATCAAGACATTTGAACAATTTCATATACATAATTTTATATTTAACATATTTTTAAATGTCCTAATTTTAAACAAAAATCATAAATGAAAAGTGGGATTACATAATTCCCAAATTTTCTGAAGGAGTTCCTGGGACTGGGGTTGATTTAGGGAGAACTGTGGACAAGCAATTTGTGACAATTTGGGGAGGAATCAAGAATGTCCAGGTGCAGTATCTGGCAGGATACGGGTGAATGAGCTGGGCCTGTTGCAGGGGCATGACTAGGCAAACTACAAAATTTATAAGGTAGAGAGAGATGTGGGATGTACAAGGCCGAGTTCCCAAAATATGATCATCTCATAAATTACAGGATACTTAAAAGCCCTGAGATAATAATGTTAAACGTATATACGTTATAAAGTTCAAAAGTGTGATTTCAGCAATATTTTAACTAGGCACCATTTTAAAAAAAGTCACACAAAAGGCCCAGATATACTCTGCCAAACAGGACACAGGACAGTAAGGCTGATGAATAAGATATATCCAAACACCATTTGAAAAGCCATGCAAAGTATGTTTTAATGGGTTGGAAAACTGGGCTTTATGCCAAGTATCAGCTTTTTGTATTGCAAAATAAAGGGGCATTAAACTACTTGGCACTACTTCAATAGTATGGTTTTTACTCACCATGCTAATGTTGCTGGCTATTTTCATCATTTTGTGTTACAGTATATTATACAGAGCAGGAGCTTGACATTTTTCGATCGTGTGAGCTGTTAAACGCTATACCTTGCTAATAGCTGGGGTTATAATATAAGGATACGGGAACATAGGAGGATCCAGCTAGTGCCGTAACTAGGGATTCCCCTGTGTGAGCAGAAGGACTAGCGGAATCACCCTCCACATGAGATAACAAGTCCGGCCCGCTGACGCTAGACGCCCGGTCTGTAATACATGGAGGCTTTTCTGAGCAGTCAGCGCTGAAAATCCTCTTACATAAGAGCCGCATAGCGGACGAAGAATAAAGGTAAGCTCAGGCTGCAAGATAGCCCTGTGAGCTGTGTCACTATATCATTTGTGGAAAACTTTGGAAAAGTTTTAACGGCTACCATTCTGACAAAGCCTTTCTGAACAATTCAGATCTGAGTGCCACTTTATCGTTCTTATTGCTAAGCCGGGCAAATCTATTTATGTTTCTGTTTTTAATTCTCTGAGAGCGAACGTCTGTTTTGTATTTGTATGTGTCGACACAGCTTTTAATATATATCATTTTATAATATAAAAGTTTTTTATCCAATTATTTCATTCCTTATTATTTTAAGTGAGTTTAATAAAGTTGATATCCTATGCAGTTTTGAATTGTAAGTATTGTTCATTTTGTCACCTAGCATTTGCATATAATAGATATTTTCTCTGGTTAGGAACCCTGCTATTTTCTGATAGTGCCAATATATTTCTTCACATTTGCCATTTTCTCAATGGGATTAAGGTCTGGGGAGTTTCCTGGCCATGGACCCAAAATTTCGAAGTTTTGTTCCCCAAGTCACTTAGTTATCACTTTTGTCTTATTGCAAGGTGCTCCATCATGCTAGAAAAGGCATTGTTCGTCACCAAACTGCATTGTTCGTCACCAAACTATGCTTGGATGGTTGGGAGATGTTGTTCTTGGAGGATGTTTTGTACCATTCTTTATTCATGGCTGTGTTTTAGGCAAAATTGTGAGTGAGCCCACTCCCTTGGCTGAGAAGCAAGACCACACATGAATGGTCTCAGGATACTTTACTGTTGGCATGACACAGGACTGATGGTAGTGCTCACCTTTTCTTCTCTGGACAAGGTTTTTCTGGATATCCCAAACAATCAGAAAGGGGATTCATCAGAGAAAATGACTTTACCCCAGTCCTCAACAGTCCAATATGTGTACATTTTGCAGAATATCAGTCTGTCCCTAATGTTTTTCCTGGAGAGAAGTGGCTTCTTTGCTGCCCTTCTTGCCTTCTTGATATCAGGCCATCCTCCAAAAGTCTTTGCTTCACTGTGCGTGCAAATGCACTCGCACCTGCATGCTGCCATTCCTGAGCAAGCTCTGCACTGGTGGTGCCCCAATCCCGCAGCTGAATCAACTTTAGGAGACGGTCCTGGCACTTGCTGGACTTTCTTGGGCGCCCTGAAGCCTTCTTCACAACAATTAAACCTCTCTCCTTGAAGTTCTTGATGATCCGATAAATGGTTGATTTAGGTGCAATCTTAGTAGCAGCAATATCCTTGCCTTTGAATCCCTTTTTGTGCAAAGCAATAAGGACTGCACGTGTTTCCTTGCAGGTAACCATGGTTAACAGAGGAAGAACAATGATTTCAAGCACCACCCTCATTTTAAAGCTTCCAGTCTATTATTCTAACTCATTTAGCATGACAGCGTAGTCTCCAGCCTTGAAAAAGAGAAACACAGGCGCAACCCGACTCAGGTGCAAATCATTTAATGAAAAGTAAGCGCACACACAACAATGGCAACTTACAACATTTAAAAAGCAAAGATTCAGACAAAAACCCAATACGGTTGGTTGAAAAAGTCTCTCCAGTGTCTGTCCACTTCCACAAATCCAGTCAGTTCCCCCTCCACCACAGCCATCCAAAACCAAGTGTAGAGATAGGGACAGAAGGCTCCTGGATGCAAGTCCGGCAGAGACTGATAGTCTCTACGGGTTTCATCAGACTTTTTCAAGAGTCAATATTCACAGCTGCCCTAACCGGCTTTTTAAAAGGGCCAATGTGATTTAATTTTATGTGCAATAGCCAATCATATGCCTGGCCCCGCCCATTCTTGTTGCAAAAGCACATAGTAAAAATGTATACAAAAAGGAATTGTAATAGTTATATACATACAAGGGCAATGAACAATTTCAATGTAAACCCTTTCTTTTAAAGCTTGAAATTGCAACCATGTATCCACATGTTACGTTTCATTTCAATTGTTTTTCAACTAACAGAAAACAGGCTTTATGCCTATTCATAACCTATACACTATGTACACAAACTGCACAATGTAATAAATTCACAATATAAAACAAGCAGCCTTAGATAAAATATAAAAAAGTGAATGAAAAATAAGTGAATTTAAAAACAATATATGGGGGAATGAATTCATCTGATAATCATCGTACTTATATATATATTTATATTTAGACATGTAAATGTATGTATTTCAATCTTAAAGACCTTTGCATGCCTTTTTTTTCTCTTACACCTGAAACCTTATAACTTTAATGCAATTTATTCTTAAAATAATTTTTTATTAGATAATGTTATTATGAGTGTAACTGTACTTTTAAATATAATATTGATGTGTTTTGTGCAACTTTTTAGTTAACCAGAGTTCTGAAGTCGCATAATCCAGACGCTCATTAAATTAAATTATGCTCAAGTGAACATGTTTACTTTCAATCTGTAATATGCGCACCTCTTCTGATGCAAAGAGACGCGATAAACCCCTTTTTACTTGTGTGCAACAGTTAGAGCCCCACTCGTAATCTAGTCAGTAATGGGCTATATTTATCAAATATATATTTATTTTGTTTTGGTAAACGTGAATAAGCGCATATTACAATTTTAAACATATCTGTACTCAAGTGTTTAACCCCTTAATGACCGAGGACGTGCAGGGTACGTCCTCAAAAAAAGGCAGTTAATGCCTGAGAACGTACCCTGCACGTCCTCGGTTTGGAAAGCAGCTGGAAGCGATCCTGCTCGCTTCCAGCTGCTTTCCGGTTATTGCAGTGATGCCTCGATATCGAGGCATCCTGCAATAACCATTTGTAGCCATCCGGTGCAGAGAGAGCCACTCTGTGGCCCTCTCTGCACCGGACATTAACGGCTACGTTCGTTGGTGGGTGGGAGCCGGTGTGGGAGGTGGGTGGCGGCCATCGATGGCCTTTGTGATGCGGAGGGGGGCGGGATCGGGGGCGGGGACGACCGGGGGGGACGCGCACGGACGCGTGCACGTGCACGGGGAGGCCGGGCGGGCGCGTGCACGGGGAGGGAGCGGGTAGGAACCACTACGCTACAGAATTTTTTTTTGTTAGAAGTGGGGATCAAAGGGGTTAATATGTTTATTTTGGTGATCGGTTTGGCTGGTGGGGTATTGGACTGTGGGGGGGAAGCTACACTACAGAAACAAATAGTAAAAAATTAAAAAAAAACATTTTTATTTGCAAACTGGGTACTGGCAGACAGCTGCCAATACCCAAGATGGCCCCAATAAGGCAGAGGGGGAGGGTTAGGGAGCTATTTTGGGGGGATCAGGGAGGTTGGGGGCTAAGGGGGGACCCTACATAGCAGCATATGTAAATATGCTTAAAATTTTTTTTTTTTTTTTTATACCTTTTATTTTAGTACTGGCAGACTTTCTGCCAGTACTTAAGATGGCGGGGACAATTGTGGGGTGGGGGAGGGAACAGTGCTGTTTGGGAGGGATCAGGGGGTGGGATGTGTCAGGTGGGAGTCTGATCTCTACACTAAAGCTAAAATTAACCCTGCAAGCTCCCTACAAACTACCTAATTAACCCCTTCACTGCTGGCCATAATACACATGTGATGCGCAGCAGCATTTAGCGGCCTTATAATTACCAAAAAGCAACGCCAAAGCCATATATGTCTGCTATTTATGAACAAAGGGGATCCCAGAGAAGCATTTAAAACCATTTGTGCCATAATTGCACAAGCTGTTTGTAAATAATTTTAGTGAAAAACCTAAAGTTTGAAAAAGTGAACAATTTTTTTTTATTTGATTGCTTTTGGCGGTGAAATGGTGGCATGAAATATACCAAAATGGGCCTAGATCAATACTTGGGGTTGTCTACTACACTACACTAGAGCTAAAATTAACCCTAGAAGCTCCCTACATGCTCCCTAATTAACCCATTCACTGCTGGGCATAATACACGGTTGGTGCGCAGTGGCATTTAGCAGCCTTCTAATTACCAAAAAGCAAAGCCAAAGCCATATATGTCTGCTATTTATGAACAAAGGGGATCCCAGAGAAGCACTTACAACCATTTATTCCATAATTTCATGAGTTGTTTGTAAATAATTTCAGTGAGAAACCTAAAGTTTGTGAAAAAATTTGTGAAAAAGTAAAATAATTTTTTTATTTGATCGCATTCGGCGGTGAAATGGTGGCATGAAATATACCAAAATGGGCCTAGATCAATACTTTGGGATGTCTTCTAAAAAAAAATATATACATGTCAATGGATATTCAGAGATTCCTGAAAGATATTAGTGTCCCAATGTAACTAGCGCTAATTTTGAAAAAAAGTGGTTTGGAAATGGCAAAGTGCTACTTGTATTTATTGCCCTATAACTTGCAAAAAAAGCAAAGAACATGTAAACATTGGGTATTTCTAAACTCAGGACAAAATTTAGAAACTATTTAGCATGGGTGTTTTTTGGTGGTTGTAGATGTGTAACAGATTTTGGGAGTCAAAGTTAGAAAAAGTGTGTTTTTTTCCATTTTTTCCTCATATTTTATAATATTTTTTATAGTAAATTATAAGATATGATGAAAATAATGGTATATTTTGAAAGTCCATTTAATGGCGAGAAAAACGGTATATAATATGTGTGGGTACAGTAAATGAGTAAGAGGAAAATTACAGCTAAACACAAACACCACAAAAATGTAAAAATAGCCTTGGTCCCAAACGGACAGAAAATGGAAAAGTGCTGTGGTCATTAAGGGGTTAACTAAATTACTTTATTATTAAACTATATAGGTTAAATTATCTTTGTACTTTGGTATATAAATTCCATTCTAATAAAGGAAGGAAACTTTAAACCACAAATCCATCTTGGTGTACCACGTATCTCTGTTTTTCTCACTTGATTTAGGGTCGCTGAGATTTATGCAATACTTTGGAATTCTGTATAAACTATGCTGCTATTACTTGTGCCAAATGAGGCACCTAGCAAACAAAAGATAAAATGAGAGGTCAACAAACCATCGTATCCATGTTGTAGCTGAGTAAAATTGTTCTAACGTAAAGAGACATTATGTTCGTTTCAAAATGTAAAAAAACACACTTAACCTTAAAATATGAAACCTATACATCATTATACAAAGTGTTCTAATAACTGTTTTGTAAACTTAGTCCTTGAGTTAAATGCCAGTGTACCTTTGCTGATCAAGGATGTTTTTGCAATTTACTGACTTAGATAAGTGTATGTGCATGTGAACAGGAAATAAATAATGCCTCAGTAGCTTGTTCCAGCACTGGAGAAGCAGCCTCTTTTAGCCCACTTGTGCTTTTCACAGAGGAGAACTTTTCTGCAGTATATCAGTTTGATCCTGCTCAAAAAAATTACTGTCCAGCCGCACTTATGCTCAGGATAATGTATAAAACAATGAGATTATAATTAATGTTTTAATTGAGTAAAACTTATTTTTTTCAGTAACAAATGTCTGATGTTTGTTTTCTGCTTAGTAGTCCTAAGGGCCACACAAAAAAAACGTGGGTCACATGTGGACCACAGATCATAGTTTGGGCAGTCCTGCTTTAAATTCAGTTCAAATGCCCCTGTTGTATATTTAAGATATAAAAAGTATATATCAAATAGCTACCACATCTGTAATCCTACATGTAGATGTGTTTATATAGACTATGAAACCATAACCATTGGTACAGAATTGCTATGTAAACAAGAGACGGCAAAAAAAAAATCACAATGGGGTTGGGAGAGATAAGTACAAAGAGCTAGATTACAAGTAAGACGCAAACAGATTTGCACTCGCGCAATCGTGTTTTTACGAGACATTTTCATTTGGCTGATTTTACAAGTGGAGCGAAATCGCAATTGTGGTACTGACGAGATGTATGAGATTATCTCAAAAGAGTGGAGAGGTTTAGCTCATCAGGCCCAAAGAAATGTGTATACAGAGAGAGATAAGAGAAGAAAGTCTTTGAACGAGTCCTTGTTATTGGGAATTCAGTATCTGGCCACCAGGAGAAGGTAACGACACCATTCACCGGAACTTTTAATCCATACCACTTTCTATACCTCCCAGTCTTTTCTTTTCCTGTCCAAGGAGAAGATTAAAACTTGAGTTGCTCAAGCAAAAGGTGAAACTTTGAAAAAATGGGCTTAGGAGACTACTGGGCTGTATAATGTAAATGCCCTTTGGGCGTCTATAATATCACACTTGCCACAGGTGTCTCTGGGACTGATCCTTCAGCCCCCTCTTGTTTGGCCATACTATTGTACTCTCAATGGAAATCATCTACCGTTAGTTGCAGTACTGGAAGGGCTCTCTACTGTATATAGAGGTTGCAGCTGGGAAAGAACAGTGGAGGGGGTGAACGATTAGGTAAGTACTTTCTCCCACACAGTCCACAGGATATCACTAGGTACATATAGTCATATATAACATAGCCAGAGGAATTTATTTAAAGCAATACAGTGCAGAGGGCTGGAGTACCACTATACTGTGTAAAGACTGTAGTTTTGGTACTGTGATGTAGCACAAGTTAGACTGCTGTTAGATAGTCCATATTTACTTCTGAAAGGCTATATTTTTGTTACGGCTAATATATCTGCTAGATAATCTTGTCCCTAGCGCTGTCAGACTTCCCAGCATGTTAATTTTTTTAGAGTAATGCAGCTGCATTTAACATTGAACTATTACTTATTTAGCTTTGGCCACACTCCGGGAATGAGGGGTTACATTTCTTCGCACCTTGGCTGCAGCTTCACTCGCTCCTTTTCCCCTCCTCACAGCACATCAGTAATTTCCTTGAGTTGAACATTCCAGTTTTGGCTTCAGATCATGATGTGTAACAGGGGTATTGCTCTCTGCACAAGGAGCGAAAGGGGGGTTGTTTCTGGCAGCGTTATCTGACTAGTATTTCTGTAGTATTATACAGCTCTAATTTTGGACCCTTTTTATTTGTTATGTGTTTTACATTTGTTTGCAATCTGACTTGTGCCCGTTATGTGTATCTAGCCTCAACACTTCAATGAGTCAATGCAGCTCATATTCCTCTGTCTGTGCTTTCCTTTTTGCTTCATTTGACCATAATTTGAAATATGGAGCAGACTTGAACTGTCTCTTTTGGAAACAACCCATTTCTTCTGATTATTTGTTGTCTTTAAATGAATGTAAGCTGACTACTGTTTGTCCTCTATCTCAACTTTGCAATTCTTGCTTGAACTATTTTCAGACTCTATTGCCTCTGATCCATCTTCAGAGGAGGAAATATCCTTTTATGAACAGGACTATATTCCTGATCATAATTCTAAAGATACCTCTTTTAATTTTAAGACCTTGGGGGTTCAGAACCCAATGGAAGAAAAGTATGTTAAACAATTAAACTTAATTTTTCAGCCCCAAGCTAAGCTTGTGAAGGTTTTTTTCTGTTCCTGAGGCAGTTTCTGAAATAATGTCTTAAGAATGGAACAAACCTGGTGTTCCTTTTCTTGTTTCCAAAATTTAAGAATATGTTTTTGATTCCTGCTTCTACCACCATTCCTTTGGAGGATAGCACTTACAGTATTTCAGAGATTCAATGGACAGGAATCTGGAAAGCTGTCTTAGAAAATCTTTCTTTCAAGGGGGAGTTTTGTTCCAACTGGCAGTTGGAATCATTTATGTTGCTGGTGTGGCATCTCTGGTATTTATTAATTTCTAATGAGGCTTCATTCGAGGATATTCAGGACAGTCTTAGGTTCCTTAGACTTGCTAACTTCTTCATTTGTGATACAGTGATTGAAATGATCTGCTTCATTTAAAAAAATATGGCCTTGGTTGTTTTTATTAGAAGGGCTTAATGGTTTAACTGGTCTGTTGACATTCGGCTAGATTACAAGTTGTGCGTTAGGTTTAAAAATCAGCGTTAAGAGGTCCTAACGCTGCTTTTTAACGCCCGCTGGTATTACGAGTCTTGAAGGTACAGGCTCACCGCTCACTTTTTTGGCCAAACTTGGAAATACCGCAAATCCACTTACGCAAATTGCGTATCCTCTTTTTTCAATGGGACTTGCATAGCGCCGGTATTACGAGTCTGCCAAAAAGTGAGTGGTACACCCTCTCCTGTCAAGACTGGTACTGCATTTTAAAGTCAGTAGTTAAGAGTTTTACACTACAACGCCGTAGCATAAAACTCTTAACTAAAGTGCTAAAAAGTACACTAACACCCATAAACTACCTATTAACCCCTACACTGAGGCCCTCCCACATCGCAAACACTAAAATAAAATTTTTAACCCCTAATCTGCCGAACCGGACATCGCTGCCACTATAATAAACATATTAACCCCTAAACCATCCGCACTCCCGCCTCGCAAACATTAGTTAAATATTATTAACCCCTAATCTGCCATCCCTAACATCGCCGACACCTACCTACATTTATTAACCCCTAATTTGCTGCCCCCAACGCCGCCGCCACTATACTAAAGTTATTAATCCCTAAATCTAAGTCTAACACCCCCTAACTTAAATATAATTAAAATAAATCTAAATAAATATTCCTATCATTAACTAAATAATTCCTATTTAAAACTAAATACTTACCTATAAAATAAACCCTAAGCTAGCTACAATATAACTAATAGTTACATTGTATCTATCTTAGGTTTTATTTTTATTTTACAGGCAAGTTTGTATTTATTTTAACTAGGTAGAATAGTTATTAAATAGTTATTAACTATTTAATAACTACCTAGCTAAAATAAATACAAAGTTACCTGTAAAATAAAACCTAACCTAAGTTACAATTACACCTAACACTACACTATAATTAAATTAATTCCCTAAATTAAATACAATTAAATACAATTAAATAAAATTATCTAAAGTACAAAAACAAACAAACACTAAATTACAGAAAATAATAAACAAATTACAAGATTTTTAAACTAATTACACCAAATCTAATACCCCTAACAAAATAAAAAAGCCCCCCCAAAATAAAAAATCCCTACCCTACACTAAATTGCAAATAGCACTTAAAAGGGCCTTTTGCGGGGCATTGCCCCAAAGTAATCAGCTCTTTTACCTGTAAAAAAAATTACAAATCCCCCCCAACATTAAAACCCACCACCCACACAACCATCCCCTACTCTAAAACCCACCCAATACCCCCTTAAAAAATCCTAACACTAACCCCTTGAAGATCACCTTACCGGGAGAAGTCTTCATCCAACCAGGCAGAAGTCCTCAACAAAGCCGGGAGAAGTCTTCATCTAAGCCGGGCGAAGTGGTCATCCAGACGGGCAGAAGTCATCATCCAGACGGCATCTTCTATCTTCATCCATCCGGCACGGAGCGGGTCCATCTTCAAGACATCCGACGCAGAGCATCCTCTTCATCCGACGGCTAAGACTGAATGAAGGTTCCTTTAAATGACGTCATCCAAGATGGCGTCCCTTCAATTCCGATTGGCTGATAGAATCCTATTAGCCAATCAGAATTAAGGTAGAAAAAATCCTATTGACTGATGCAATCAGCCAATAGGATTGAGCTTGCATTCTATTGGCTGATTGGAACAGCCAATAGAATGCCAGCTCAATCCTATTGGCTGATTGCATCAGCCAATAGGATTTTTTCTACCTTAATTCCGATTGGCTGAAAGGATTCTATCAGCCAATCGGAATTGAAGGGATACCATCTTAGATTACTTCATTTAAAGGAACCTTCATTCAGTCTTAGCCGTCAGATGAAGAGGATGCTCTGCGTCGGATGTCTTGAAGATGGACCCGCTCCGCGTCAGATGGATGAAGATAGAAGATGCCGTCTGGATGAAGACTTCTGCCTGTCTGGAGGACCACTTTGTCCAGCTTGGATGAAGACTTCTCCCAGCTTCATTGAGGACTTCGGCCCGGTTGGATGAAGACTTCTCCCAGTAAGGTGATCTTCAAGGGGGTTAGTGTTAGGTTTTTTTAAGGGGGTATTGGGTGGGTTTTAGAGTAGGGTTGGTTGTGTGGGTGGTGGGTTTTAATGTTGGGTGGGTATTGTAATTTTTTTTACAGGCAAAAGAGCTGATTACTTTGGGGCAATGCCCGCGAAAGGCCCTTTTAAGGGCTATTTGTAATTTAGTGTAGGGTAGGGCTTTTTTTATTTTGGGGGGCTTTTTTATTTTGTTAGGGGGATTAGATTAGGTATAATTAGTTTAAAAATCTTGTAATTTATTATTTTCTGTAATTTAGTGTTTGTTTGTTTTTTTGTACTTTAGATAATTGTATTTAATTGTATTTAATTATATTTAATTTAAGGAAATAATTCAATTATAGTGTAATTGTAACTTAGGTTAGGTTTTATTTTACAGGTAACTTTGTATTTATTTTAGCTAGGTGGTTATTAAATAGTTAATAACTATTTAATAACTATTCTACCTAGTTAAAATAAATATAAACTTGCCTGTAAAATAAAAATAAATCCTAAACTAGCTACAATGTAACTATTATTTATATTGTAGCTAGCTTAGGGTTTACGTGCGGTGACATCAGAGGCTGGTGAGGCAGTGGCTAGGATACGCCTTCATTCTTTAGATATCTTTTGTTGAAGAAATAGCAATGCACATGGGTGAGCCAATCTCATGAGGTATCTATGTGCCGCTACCGAGCATATTTAGATATGATTTTCAACAAAGGATATCAAAAGAATGAAGAAAAGTAGATATTAGATGTAAATTAGAAAGCTATTTAAAATTGCATGCTCTTTCTAAATCATGAAAGAAAACATATGGGTTTCATGTCCCTTTAAATGGTGTCTTGGAAAAGTGGGCAACTTAGTAAACATCTGATTTTAGTCTAAAGGATTGTAACAGAAACTCTTGCCAGATAACAAAATGCTTGCTCTGATAATGAGATCTAGAAATCCAGGCCTATTAAAATGTGTTTAAAACATACTTTTTACTTTAATGCTGCAAATTATTCTTATAGATTCCTGCATTATTCAGTATATTGTAGCTAGCTTAGGGTTTATTTTATAGGTAAGTATTTAGTTTTAAATAGGAATTATTTAGTTAATGATAGTATTTTTTATTTAGATTTCTTTTAATTATATTTAAGTCAGGGGGTGTTAGGGTTAGGGTTAGACTTAGGTTTAGGGGTTAATACATTTAGTATAGTGGCAGCGACGTTGGGGGCGGCATATTAGGGGTTAATAAATGAAGGCAGGTGGCAGCGATGTTAGGGCCGGCAGATTAGGGGTCAATAATATTTAACTAATGTTTGCGAAGCAGGAGTGCGGCGGTTTAGGGGTTAATATGTTTATTATAGTGGCGGCGACGTTGGGGACGGCAGATTAGGGGTTAATAAGTGTAGGTAGGTGGCGGCGACATTGGGGACGGCAGATTAGGGGTTAATAAATATAATGTAGGGTTCGGCGATGTTGGGGGCAGCAGATTAGGGGTTCATAAGTATAATGTAGGTGGCGGCGGTGTCCAGAGTGGCAGATTAGGGGTTAATAATTATAATGTAGGTGTCGGCAATGTCGGGGTGGCAGACTAGGGATTAATAAATGTAAGATTAGGGGTGTTTAGACTCGGGGTTCATGTTAGGGTGTTAGGTGTAGACATAAAATGTATTTCCCCATAGGAATCAATGGGGCTGCGTTAAGGAGCTTTACGCTGCTTTTTTGCAGGTGTTAGACTTTTTTCAGCCGGCTCTCCTCTTTGATTCCTATGGGGAAATCGTGCACAAGCACGTTACACCCGCTCACCGCTAACGTAAGCAGCGCTGGTATTGGAGTGCGGTAATGAGCAAAATTTTGCTCAATGCTCACTTCTTGTCTGGTTTGTAAAAACTTGTAATACCAGCGCTGTCTGTAAGTGAGCAGTGAGCATAAACTGCTCGTTAGCACCGCACAGCCTCTAACGCAAAACTCGTAATCTAGGTTATTGTTTCTAAGAGTAGACTTTTAACTTTATCCTTCCAATAAAGTTTTTGTTTGGTCCAGGTTTAGATGCCATAATTTCCACCGTTACAGGTGGTAAAGAGGCCTTTCTCCCTCAAGATAATAAATCTAAGTCTAAAGGCAGGATTAATAAAAGGTATTGTTCCTTCATCAGTTGCAAATCCAGAAATCTTCCTCTGCAGCAAAGTCAGAGTTAACCAAGTCAACATGGAGACCTAATACAATCTGGAACAAATTTAAGCAGACCAAGAAGTCCCCCTTTCAGTTCTATTTCAGCATGATGGTGCAGCCCCTAACCCAGACTCGTTGCTGGTAGGGGGCAGATTGAGCCATTTTCAGAAGGCATGGTCACAATCTGTTCAGGACCCTTTGGTACTAGAGATTAGACTATTAGGGTTACAGAATAGTTATTTTTTTATATATATAGATATACATTTTTAAAGCATTATAAGCAGCGACAGGTTCTACAAAACAGATATGCAGATACATAGTCAACATGTACAATCATATGTTGACATCTACTGACTAGATCTTCTGTGACTGAATTTCATCTGTGTTAGTCCAGTCCTTGATCCATGTTCAGGGAATAGGATCCACAGTTCCATAAATCAAGCTTAAATTGTAGAGATTGTCTTTACATAAATGCTCATCGATAATAAAGTAGGAATGTAACTAACTTCTAACTTACATGGAAACAGTAAAACAACTTAATAACAGTAGACAAAATTTAAGTAGCAAAGACTTGTTTTAAATTGACTTGGAGTATATAGAACACCAGTTTTCACATTTCTAGAATTTCAATATATTGTACATTAAAGCTTATTGTTGTTGTCTAAGTTGGCGTGTGCCTGTATCCCAGTAAAATCTAATATCATGGTATAGATCCATGCAACCTTTTTTTTTTAAAACAAAGTGGTATCTTTCAAGCAGTAAGGATTTGTTTATGTTATCCTCCCATTCCTGTAGTGATGGGGTGTCTCTTTGTTACCAATGTAATGCAATTAATTGTCTGGCAGTGTTAAAGAGGATTTGACCAAGTGACCTTTTAATTTTACCCTTAACCTCGCTCATATTGTTGAATAAGCATAAGTGAGTGGTTACTTTTAAAGTTGCTGTGAAGGATTACATTTATATTATTGACTATCATAGACCAATAGTTTTGTATCTTGTAACATGACCACCAAATGTGTAGTATGTCTCCCTTTTCTGCCTGAAATCTCCAACATTTATCTGAGGCTCTTGGGAATATGTGTTTTATTCTCTGTGGGGTAAGATACCATCTATGTAGAATTGTTAAATTAGTCTCCATCGTGTTTGCTTAATGCGCTGGGTGTGCTACATTGTGAAAAGTTTGTTTCCATGTAAATTTGTGAATCCTTTCCCCTATTTCCCTTTCCCATGCCGAAACATAATTGTGGGGCTTTGGAGAGGTGGTTTAGTAAAACTTTATAGCATAAAGATATGAGTTTGCTATGTAGAACACTTATCATGCATATTTTCTCAAAGTTTGTGAACAATCTTGTTAGGTTCTCTCTTTTTTTGTGGGAAGATATAAGGTGACTGACTTGATGGTTTCTAAACCAAGATGAGAAGAAGCCTGTACCCAATCCCTCCAACTCATTTTTAGGTTTTAATTTTAGTTGTCAAGTAATATAGTCATTTGGGCTACAGTGGAGTGGGTTTGGTTGAGTTTTATAGGCCACATAATGCCTGCCTGGAAATCTTAATTGTTTAAAATTGACGTGAGTGGGGAGAGAGTTGTGGAGATACCGTTAGTGTTTGTAACAATGAACAGGTTATGACTTCCGGATGGGTGGAGTCAGCAAACACATGCACGCTGACGGAGGGCTCTGAATTTGGAAGAACCGGAATACCTCCCCAAGACGCCTGGATCCCTTGACTGTGTGTGGATTACAGTACGGGTAGTGGGCCGACGCGGCCTCATCGCAGGCAGGGAAGTCTTCAGATGCGGATAGGCTCACAGCAGAGCCATTTTTCTTGGCACCGAGAAATAGCCGTCGGCAGCTGAGTGAGACAGATTGGAAGCAGATCTGGTTCACAGCTAAAGACGAGGTGCGGGTACAGGAATCGCCAGGAGTCAGTCAAAGCCAACTAGTAAAGAAAGGAGTCTGGTAGCGGAAAGCCTGACAGAAGCGGTGGTTACTTATGCCTGGATACTAACACCTACTCAGCAACCTATCTGGCCAGGTTCCAGACTTCCGTGCAGCTGGGTAAGGGATTACCCGAGATGAAAGAGGACGGCTTCACGGCTGAATAGTAAGGTGCTTGTGGGTCAATAACTGTGTCCTGGGTAAATGTGGAACAGAGGTGGGCTCTCAGAACAGCTATTTGTATAAGGTGAAAAAGCTAGCCAAAGACCGTACATATAAGAGGCTGCTTTTTGTTTGCTGGATTTTATATATCAGCTCCATCTGTATGTATATAAGCTAAACGCTGAGAGACCCATAAGTACTGCTCTAAAAAGGTCAAAACTAAGGCATAACACGTCAATCTGCAAAGGAGGGGCTATGCATATGCAGGGGATATATGAGCTGCAGGGCGAAAAACCCTCAGTTAAGAAAAGCAGCAAATGTAATTAACCCTATTGAATTGCAATCAAAATTGACTGTGTTGATTCCTCTACTTCTAAGTTTTTCTGGGTAGCATTGAAATAAAAGCCCAAGCTATTGATACAACTGGAGGACTCCTACAGTTTCCTGGTACTGTAGTGAACTATTGGTGAAACAACTGGGAATTGTTTAAGAGGAAAGACTGTTATCTCGTGATTGAAATAGAATACAAGGTCAAGCAATACAGGGTTGATACTCTATTTGGAGAAAACTGGCTATCTGGGGTTAACCCTGTATTCCTTTTGCTGGACATATCTGTATTATTTAAGTAATGCAACTTGCTAATTAAGACAGGTTTAATGCTGTATGCGCAGGTTAATGTGTTATATTGATTTGCTATATCCAATTCTCCTTGCTACACTAAATATACTAGATTAAAAAACAAGTGTATTGGCATTACACTATGGAATGCTGTGGATAAAAACCAGAAAGTCTGTATAATTTGTTTGAGGCAAGGTTATTAGGGTAAAATATGCTGTTGTATTATATAAGTAACTGTATTGCCTTATATATATCCTTGTATACTGCCTGTTGAAGAATAGAGTAACTTAGTAATAGCTACTGTACCTAGACACAATAGCTATTAGTAGACTTCTGATTTAATAAGTGTTAAGACAAGGCCAGGAGTAAGGTTCCTGATACGTTAAGATAAAGCCTAGGTCTGTTAAAACTGAGCACTGAGCACTAGTGTGCTCGGTGGAATATTTTTGCTTTTCTTCCACTTTATTTGAGCGGGTTGCCGCTCTCTATCACTTTTTTTTTTTTGTTTGCTTCTCCTTTTTCTTTCTTTTACACGTCACTGGGTTTCTGAATCTTAAAGGTCACATACACATTTTTCTTTTTTGGCTGTTCTCAGCACTTCACTCTTTTTTTTTTCGTCTTTCAAGGATATTATATATACAGATATATTTCCTCCTGCTTAAAGGGCCATGATACCCACATTTTTTCTTTCATGATTTAGAAAGAGAAGGCATTTTTAAACATCTTTCTAATTTACTTCTATTATCTAATTTGCTTTATTCTCTTGATATTCATTGCTGAAAAGCATATCTAGATATGCTCAGTAGCTGCTGATTGGTTGCTGCACATATAAGCCTCATGTGATTGGCTCACCCATGTGCATTGATTTTTCTTCAAATAAGTATATTTAAAAAATGAAGCAAAATAAATAATAGAAGTAAATTGTAATGTTGTTTAAATTTGTATTGGTGTTCACAACTCTCCTTCTTTGCACGAGCAATCAGGTTGATATTTTCTTAAAAAAAAAAAAAAATTTCATCGCTACACGTCACTTATCACTATCCTTTGCACGGGTGTCTTTCACAACTATTTTAAGCACTGGGACTAATTCCTGATTTCTTATGGAAAAATTTGTACTGCACTCAAAGAATAATTCGCCAATAATGGCGCCTAAGCACAAGGATAGAAAAACTAAACAGGCGGACACTAGTACAGAAGTTGTTAATGATCCACCAGTGAGCACACCAGAAAATGGGCAGTTACTACAGCAAATTGCGGAACTTTTTATGCCACAGTTTGAACTAATCAAACAAGATATTGCAAGCCTCTCGGGAGAGGTAAAGCAGTTTGCAACAAGGATAGCAGAAGTGGAAATGAGGGTTTCAGACATAGAGGATCGATTCAATATACAAGAGCAGGCAAGCCTCACTCAGAGTCGCCAGATTACGCAATTGCATTTGAGAATGGAGGAGCTAGAGGACAGGGCTCGCCGTAATAACTTGAGAATAGTGGGGCTCCCAGAAACATCAGAGTACCAGGATTTAATGACCTTTGCCTCCTCCATTCTCCCGCAATTGGTAGGGTGTCCCGTAGATGGATAGAGAGAGCTCACAGAGTTGGTCCAACTAGAAATAACTCTGATGGTAATGGCAGGGCAAGATCGGTTCTTATAAAATTCTTAAACTTCCAGGACAAGGTCAATATACTTAGACATTATCGTAAAAACAATAGTTTAATGATAGAGCAACATAGGATTTTAATCTTCCAAGATTTTTCAGCAGAGACCTTATCTAAAAGAAGGGAGATGTCACCGTTTTGCTCAAGATTGATCAAGGCAAAGGTCAATGCAAAATTAGTATATCCCGCTAAAATTATTTTCGAACAAGAGGGTACTTTAATAACTTTAAATAATCAGGTGGAAGCACAGGAATGGTGCACCAGATTTTTGTGAAAAAGAGGAAATATAACTACTTAAAACTGTGTATCCTTGAGATAGAATTGCTTTTGCTGACTCTCCTTGCTATATATGATATATCGGTAAAATGGCCGGCCCCAGGATACAAGGGGAGAGACATTAATGTTTTTATTTATATATGGAAGGGTAACAATTTTAATTGTATGTCAAGGACAGACTTGGTATTGGAGACGGATGTAATCATTAGCGACTCCAAATGGCGAATAAAGTGAAATTAGTTTCGTGGAATGTGGGGGGTATATCCTCCCCAATCAAGAGGAAATTGATTATTAAAGAATTGGGGAAATGTAAGCCCGATATTGCATTTATTCAAGAGACCTGGTTGAAACCCCATGAAGTACCCAAACTGAAAACAAAATGGGTGGGAGAAATTTCTGCAACATCATATGATAGGAGAAAAAGAGGAGTCACCATACTGTTTAATAAGCATCTCTCCTATCAGATTATATCGCAAGTATTAGACACGGAAGGTAGATTTCAGATACTAGAAATATTGATTAATAAATGCCAGTTTGTTTTGTGCAACGTTTATGGCCCAAACTCCTTGGATAGAGGTTTTGGGAAAAGCTGAGTTTGCAGTTACTCCCGTTTTTGGGGAAGAATATTGTCTTGGCTGGAGATTTGAATATGACATTCACCTCGAGTCTAGATAGGTCCAACTCTATGCAAAGATCCAGATTTAACAGGGAAACCAAGGTACTACAAAATTTGGGGTATAAGCTCTCACTTAAAGATATATGGAGGTTACAACATCCGGACAGCAGGGAGTATACTTGTGAATCCAAGTCATTCAAATCATTCTCTAGAATAGATTATTTTTTAATATCCAGTAACATGCTCGGTTTAGAGATTCAATCAGAAATAGGCGAGATTGTTATCTCCGATCATGCAATTATTACTCTGGAGATTAATGCAATTAGGGCCCCCAGATCTTCATAATCCCCATTTCTTTTTCCCCCAATATTTAGTTAATAACGCCAAATTCAAGAACTGGGTGCAAGCTAGATGGAAAGAATTCCATCAGTTAAATGTGGCATACACAGAGAAACCAGAAATTTTATGGGAAACAGCAAAATCAGTCCTGAGGGGTGAAATTATTGCCTTTCTATGCAAGTGGAAAAGGAAGAGGAAAAGTAGAGAAGAACAATTAGCCAATCAGGTTAAAAATGCCTTCAAAAAATATGTAAACTGCCCAAATCAGACCCTTTGGGACAAATATATTGCGGCCCGAACAGAGAGAGACTTGTTCTTGAAACAAGGCATGTCTTTAGAAGACCTAAAACAAAAAGCTAGATTTAGAGGACATTACGGTCATTCGGCAAAATATTTAGCTAATTTAGCTAAAGGATGGTCTCAGAAGAATTTTATAGCCACAATTAAGATTGGGGACAGAAGGGTCAACAACATAGCCGAGATAAGACGTGAATTTGTTTAGTTATTTTCAAAAGGTTTACTCAACAGGATCAGTTAATCTAAATAATAAACAAGATTTCTGGAAAAGAGTAGTGTTACCCAGAATAGACCCACAGGACCTGAGACGATTAAATGAGCCTATATCGATAGATGAGATCTCAAATGCTATTAAACAGGCCAAGTCAAATAAGACGCCAGGTCCGGATGCTCTTCCATCAGAGTTTTATAAACTCTAACATGATCAAATTTTACCTATATTAGCATTACTTTTTAATGAGTATTACATTAAAAATCAGATGCAGTCGAGGATCTTCACAGCGTCGAACGTGGCACTGATTCTGAAAAAAGATAAAAATCCAGAAATGATGTCTTCTTATAGGCCTATATCACTGTTAAATCAGGATTATAAGCTGCTAACTGCTATAATTGCATCTAGACTTAAGAAGATTCTTGAGCCCTTAATACATCCGGACCAAGCAGGTTTTATGGTGGGTTAGAAACTCGGTGAAGAATCTTCAAAAAGTGATGTTAGTTATTTGACCATTTCTGGAGTAAAGCGATAAATAAGAAAAAAGCACACTTTAATACAGACTTAGCCCTACTTACAGTCGACGCTGAGAAGGCGTTCGACTGTATAGTGTGGGACCATTTGTTTACGGCACTTAAAGGATTTGGTCTCACAGGGAATTTCTACCAGTTTGTGCGAATTTTATACTGGGCCCCAACATCTGCTATTATTGTCAATGGGGAAGTATCCAAGAGTTTTACTCTTCAACGCGGCACACGACAGGGGTGTCCCCTTTCCCCTTTGCTCTTTAATTTATCACTAGAGCCGCTAGCTATTCTATTAAGAAAAGAGCTAAAGGGAATTAAGTTAGGGGATAAAAATCTGGTGACATCGCTATTTGCTGATGATATCCTACTTTTTCTAAGTAACACCAATCAATCCATACCCCAATTATTAAAAATTATAGAAATTTTTAGCTCAATCTCGGGCTATAAAATCAATTGGGGGAAATCGGAATTGATGTGGATTTATAAGCCTAAGCTCCCAGTTCTTCATCCGTTTAAAGAAGTACAGGAAATTAAGTACCTGGGTATTATCCTAAGCAAGAACCCCTCGTGCTGGTATGAACTAAATTTTCGGAAATGTATTGAGATGTTTAAGCAGAAACTATTAGCATGGCATAATTTACCCATTTCACTCTCTGCCAGAGTTATGCTAGTCAAAGCAATTTTATTTCCAAAATTATTGTACTTGCTACAGAATCTTCCGCTGTTAATCACCAAAAAGGACCTAAAAACAGTGCAAAGTTTGTTCAGTAGATTTATATGGCAGGGGAAGAAACCTAGGGTTTCTTTATTTAAATTATCACATTTCAAAGTACATGGCGGCTTAGCACTTCCGAATCTCCAGTTCTATAACTACGCCTCATTGGTTAAATTTGTATTAGATTGGATACTAGAAAAAGAACATGTTTCCTTTTTTGGATTAGAGACATATCTGGTGGGCCCATTTGCCTTGAGAGCGCTGATCCATATTCCTTTTTTGAAACTACCAGCAAATGTGACACATATGATTACTTTTAAATATATACTCTTGGCTTGGCAAAAAGTATGTTCGGAATTACATATTAACTTTCGTAGATCTGCATTTCTCCCTTTAGTAGGTAACCCGGATTTTATGCCGGGATGCACATATAAAATTTTCTCTACGTGGGCTAGTAATGGCCTTAAAAATATAAAAGATATGTGTATAAATGACTCACTAGTGATCAAGACATTCACAGAGCTAAAAGCTAATTTTAATTTACCAAAAACTTCTTTCTATGCTTATCTTCAGGCACAACACTGGATTGGGTCTTTACGAACAGAGGCTGAAAATTCTACGTCTCATTGGGAGATTTAGATGATGTAATTATAACTATATCAAGCGGGGGAAAACCTCCATTTCAATTTTATATAATCTACTTATTAAACATAAGGGGATGTAGCATATTGAGGATCTAGAGAGGAAATGGAATAAGCTCCTTCCAAATGTAAACAAAGATCATATCTTTCAAAGCTTTAGATTAATTGATCAAACGCAAGTTTTTATAGATTGGAAGGAATCACATTTCAAGTTAATCAATTTAGTATATGTTACACCAGCCAAGATGTCAAAATGGTATAAGACAGAAGTTAATTGTCCCAAATGTAACGCTAAAGATGCAGATGAAATACACTGTTTTTGGAATTGCCCTAAAGCGTCTCAGTTTTGGAGTAAAGTGTGTTTTTGGGTGAATAAGGTAAATCCGTGTAATTTCAACTTCGAGTCAAGACATATTTTCTTTTTCATAAGGCAGGAGGAACCCTATGTAAATATTAGGCTCATAAATACAGTAATTTTAGTAGGACGTAATGTTCTGCTTAGGAACTGGAAATCCCCACATGAACCTAAATTCAAGGAGTTTGTAAATAAAGTCTATAATCAGATTACAATGGAACAATTTAATTTAAGAGATGCTAACGATAAGTCAATACAAAGATTCTTTGCTAAATGGGAAAAGGTGATATTAACCTTACCTATAAGTGCTCAATTACAGTTAGTTGCACCATTTAGGGATTCCATTTGGTTTGTGCAGCAACTAGAGCTGAGTGGAAAGTCTGATTATATTATTAGGGGATCTTGAATGGGGGCTTTTTGTATTTGCTTTTTGTTTCTCCTTCTATTCCGGGGCCGGGCCGATTGACCAGTTTAGGAAGACCCAAACTGTTCACTATTTGTTTAATCTTAGAAGTTATTTTGTTTCTGTATATATTTAACCCCTTAAGGACCAGCGACGTACCCTGTATGTCGCTGGCCTTTTTTTGGGACTTGATTGTTTTATAGCGCGGTCTTGCCACCAGCGTTGAGACTGCTCTATTCCACAAAGCCTGCTGGAGGGAGGGCATTAATAGCGTGTTCTTGCTAGACTTGTGCTATTATGTCCTGAAAAACCCCTTAACGACCAGTGACATACAGGGTACATTGTTGTCATTAAGGGGTTAAGCTGCTGTCGTATGAGGGGTAATAATTGATAACTTATTTTTGTCATTGAAGAATTGTTTTTTTCCCTATCATGTAATCAAGTGATCATAACTGATATCCTAATCTTTCTTTCTGTACCCCTGAACTGATATTTAAAATAAAAAATTAAAAAAAAAAAAAAAAAAGTGTTTGTAACAATAAATTGCCAGTCCCTTAGGGTTTCTGGGATTGTAGGGATATCTTTCTGTTTTAGGATGTTCAAAATATCTGAAGTTCCAGCAGGCGCTGCCTAGTTGAGGAGAGTCTGCAATGTCATGTTCTAAGTATACCCCAACTTCTGTAGTTTGTTGGAGAGTTATAGCACCATGCCATCACTGTTTGGAGTAATATTGCTCTTTTAAATAGCATCATGGTGGGGAACACTAGAACCCCGTAAATCTTTTGGGGAGTACATAGTGGCTTTAGTTAACCTAGGGTGTCCTACGTTTTCATATATAACTGTTAATCAGCTTTTGTATTTTTATCAAATATGTAATCAAATATGTAGTAGTACATAATAGGTTTTTGGTCACAACAACCTTAGGGGAGGTTTCTTCTGTCAAACATTGCTCCAAAGATCCAGAAAAGAAAAATATTTTTTTCAATGTGTTCAGTTGCTCATGGTGGGTGGTTGTCCCCAGTAAATCCTTCAGAATAAGGTCAGGGTTTCTACTCCAATCTTGTCATTTTTCCAAAGAAGGGGGGAACCTTTGGACCTGAAAAACTATAAACACGTTTTTGAGAGTTACTTTTTTCAAGATGGAAACTATCATTACTATTATTTCTTTAGTTCAACAGGTCAGTTTATGACCACAAATCGATTTAAAGGATGCAAATCTTCATATTCCTATTCACAAGGACCACCATCAGTTTCTTTGGTTTGCCTTTCAGGTTAAACACTTCCCAATCTGTAGGTCATCCTTTTAGATAAACTATGGCACCCATAATCTTTACCAAGATTCTGGGGGTTTTGTTTTCACTCATCAGGGGACCAGGGCATAGCTTTAGCACCTTACCTAGACAACATTTTGGTTCAGGCGCCATCTTTACCTTTAGCAACATGTCACACCAACAAACTACTGTTGTATTTTCACAAGCATGGATGGAAGGTACAATTTTCCAAGAGTTTCTCTGATTCCACAGACAAGGGTCTCCTTTTTAGGAGTAATCATAGATCCTTTGGCCATGCGTCTGTTTTTGACAGAACAACGCAAACACAAGCTTCAGTCAGCTTGACTAAAGCTTAAGTCTTTGGGCCAATTTATCAAGTCGTGTCCGACATAATACACTGTACGGTACATGTCGACAGACTTCGCTGAATGGCTGAGCAGCATACGCTGGGTCAGGCAGTGGGTTTATCATTGCACAAGCAGTTTAACCAGAACCTTGAATTGTAATAGTACTGTTGGACTTCACCACAGAACCTTCTAACTCCTAAGCTTGGAACCACATACGAGCAAGTATACTTAAAAGCAAATAATGGCTTCAGAGGACCGGTGATTTCCTGCGCTCCTCTAATTCCTGCTCTTTCTGCTCAGCTATTGCCTGCCTTTGACAAATTGGAAGTGGCGATGCAGCATATTGATGGCACAGTTTTCAAGTTTCAGACCGGTCTGACACGGAGAAGACACAGAATATAGCCATAAGTGTCTCCTACACTGCTGCCGATATCCCCTCTAGCAAGCCTGCAAGACATTGTGTAGAAATTGAATCTGTACAGTCTACATGCACTCTACAGAATCTAAGAGCTGCCTGTGACACAGAATGGGAAGGTATGCCTACAGCACCTATTGAAATGCAGGACATTTCCAGTAAACAATACGAGACTGCTGTTTTCTCTATGGAGCTTTGCCTGTCAGCTCAACTTCCCCCTGTATCTGATAAATCTTTTAAAGGATTATATCACCTATGACCCTCCCCCTTTTTGCTGGATCCGCTCCACCAGGGACACAACATTCTAGCATGCAGACTTTGAGAAGACAACTTCATTATGGGTGTTCTGTTCACTGTCAGCGTGTATAAATTGCATGAGTGTGAGAGCACAGGCTGTTTTGATCTTCAGCGTGACTTGTGTCCCCCGGAGAGGAGTTGGCTAGTCAGTTTCACACTATGATTTATGTTTGAGCCGGTCACCTTTTACAAGCTCCTTTCAGTTAAGCTATTGATATAACTGCATTATAACATCCACCTCCCTATGTATTGCAAATGGCCATAAGTATTCTCCTCAGCCCCAGAAATGAGTGGATGTGTCTGAAATGTGCTCTGTGACTCTGTGCACATTATGGCCTAGATTTGGAGTTCGGCGGTAAAAGGTGCTGTTAACGCTCCGCGGGCTTTTTTTTCTGGCCGCACCATAAATTTAACTCTGGGTATCGAGAGTTAAAACAAAATGCTGTGTTAGGCTCCAAAAAAGGAGCGTAGGGCATTTTTACCGCAAATGCAACTCTCGATACCAGAGTTGCTTACGGACGCGGGCCGGCAACCAAAAACGTGCTCGGTGCGACGATTCTCCCATAGGAACAATGGGACTGTTTGAGCTGAAAAAAAACCTAACACCTGCAAAAAAGCAGCGTTCAGCTCCTAACGCAGCCCCATTGTTTCCTATGGGGAAACACTTCCTACGTCTGCACCTAACACCCTAACATGTTACCCCGAGTCTAAACACCCCTAACCTTACACTTATTAACCCCTAATCTGCCGCCCCCCCGCTATCGCTGACCCCTGCATTACAGTTTTAACCCCTAATCTTCCGCCTCCGTAAACCGCCGCAACCTACGTTATCCCTATGTACCCCTAATCTGCTGCCCTAACATCGCCGACCCCTATGTTATATTTATTAACCCCTAATCTGCCCCCCACAACGTCGCCGACACCTGCCTACACTTATTAACCCCTAATCTGCCGAGCGGCACCTGAGCGCTACTATAATAAAGTTATTAACCCCTAATCCGTCTCACTAACCCTATCATAAATAGTATTAACCCCTAATCTGCCCTCCCTAACATCGCCGACACCTACCTTCAATTATTAACCCCTAATCTTCCGATCGGAGCCTCACCGCTATTCTAATAAATGTATTAACCCCTAAAGCTAAGTCTAACCCTAACACTAAACACCCCCCTAACTTAAATATAATTTACATCTAACGAAATAAATTAACTCTTATTAATAAATTAATCCTATTTAAAGCTAAATACTTACCTGTAAAATAAACCCTAATATAGCTACAATATAAATTATAATTATATTATAGCTATTTTAGGATTAATATTTATTTTACAGGCAACTTGGTATTTATTTTAACCAGGTACAATAGCTATTAAATAGTTATAATACCTATTTAATAGTTACCTAGTTAAAATAATACAAAATTAACCTGTAAAATAAATCCTAACCTAAGATATAATTAAACCTAACACTACCCTATCAATAAAATAATTAAATAAACTACCTACAATTACCTACAATTAACCTAACACTACACTATCAATAAATAAATTAAATACAATTGCTACAAATAAATACAATTAAATACACTAGCTAAAGTACAAAAAATAAAAAAGAAACTAAGTTACAGAAAATAAAAAAATATTTACAAACATAAGAAAAATATTACAACAATTTTAAACTAATTACACCTACTCTAAGCCCCCTAATAAAATAACAAAGCCCCCCAAAATAAATAATTCCCCTACCCTATTCTAAATTTAAAAAGTTACAAGCTCTTTTACCTTACCAGCCCTGAACAGGGCCCTTTGCGGGGCATGCCCCAAGAAGTTCAGCTCTTTTGCCTGTAAAAAAAAACATACAATACCCCCCCCCCAACATTACAACCCACCACCCACATACCCCTAATCTACACAAACCACCCTTAAATAAACCTAACACTAAGCCCCTGAAGATCTTCCTACCTTGTCTTCACCATACCAGGTTCACCGATCCGTCCTGGCTCCGATATCTTCATCCAACCCCAGCGGGGGCTAGACATCCACTGAAGAAGTCCAGAAGAGGGTCCACAGTCTTCCTCCTATCCGGCAAGCAGAGGACATCCGGACCGGCAAACATCTTCTCCAAGCGGCATCGTCTATCTCCTTCCATCCGGTGCGGAGCGGGTCCATCTTGAAGCAGGCGACGCGGATCCATCCTCTTCTTCCGATGTCTCCCGACGAATGACGGTTCCTTTAAGGGACGTCATCCAAGATGGCGTCCTCGAATTCCGATTGGCTGATAGGATTCTATCAGCCAATCGGAATTAAGGTAGGAATTTTCTGATTGGCTGATGGAATCAGCCAATCAGAATCAAGTTCAATCGATTGGCTGATCAATCAGCCAATCAGATTGAGCTCGCATTCTATTGGCTGTTCCAATCACCCAATAGAATGCGAGCTCAATCTGATTGGCTGATTGGATCGGCCAATCGGATTGAACCTAGATTCTGATTGGCTGATTCCATCAGCCAATCAGAAAATTCCTACCTTAATTCCGATTGGCTGATAGAATCCAATCAGCCAATCGGAATTCGAGGGACGCCATCTTGGATGACGTCCTTAAAGGAACCGTCATTAGTCGGGAGACATCGGAAGAGAGGAAGGATCCGCGTCGCCTGCTTCAAGATGGACCCCGCTCCGCACCGGATGAAGAAGATAGAAGATGCGGCTTGGAGAAGATGTTTGCCGGTCCGGATGTCCTCTTCTTGCCGGATAGGATGAAGACTTTGGAGCCTCTTCTGGACCTCTTCAGCACCGGATTATGGATCGCCAACCCCCGCTTGGGTTGGATGAAGATCTTGGAGCCAGGACGGATCGGTGATACCCTGGATGGTGAAGACCAAGGTAGGAAGATCTTCAGGGCCTTAGTGTTAGGTTTATTTAAGGGGGGTTTGGGTTAGATTAGGGGTATGTAGGGTGGTGGGTTGAATGTTGGGGGGGGGTATTGTATTTTATTCTTTTACAGGCAAAAGAGCTGAAATTCTTGGGCATGCCCCCGCAAAGGGCCCTGTTCAGGGCTGGTAAGGTAAAAGAGCTTGTAACTTTTTTAATTTAGAGAGGGTAGGGGAATTTATTATTTTGGGGGCTTTGTTATTTTATTAGGGGGCTTAGAGTAGGTGTAATTAGTTTAAAATTGTTGTAATATTTTTTCTTATGTTTGTAAATATTTTTTTATTTTTCTGTAACTTAGTTCTTTTTTATTTTTTGTACTTTAGCTAGTTTATTCTAATTGTATTTATTTGTAGCAATTGTGTTTATTTTAATTTATTGATAGTGTAGTGTTAGGTTAATTGTAGGTAATTGTTAGGTAGTTTATTTAATTATTTTATTGATAGGGTAGTGTAGGTTTAATTATATCTTAGGTTAGGATTTATTTTACAGGTAAATTTGTTATTATTTTAACTAGGTAACTATTAAATAGTTCTTAACTATTTAATAGCTATTGTACCTAGTTAAAATAAATACCAAGTTGCCTGTAAAATAAATATTAATCCTAAAATAGCTACAATGTAATTATTAATTTATATTGTAGCTATATTAGGATTTATTTTACAGGTAAGTATTTAGCTTTAAATAGGATTAATTTATTTAATAAGAGTTACATTTATTTCGTTTAGATTAAAATTATATTTAAGTTAGGGGGGTGTTAGTGTTAGGGTTAGACTTAGCTTTAGGGGTTAATACATTTATTAGAATAGCGGTGAGCTCCGATCGGAAGATTAGGGGTTAATAATTGAAGTTAGGTAGTCGGCGATGTTAGGGAGGGCAGATTAGGGGTTAATACTATTTATGATAGGGTTAGTGAGGCGGGTTAGGGGTTAATAACTTTATTATAGTAGCGCTCAGGTCCGCTCGGCAGATTAGGGGTTAATAAGTGTAGGCAGGTGTCGGCGACGTTGAGGGGGCAGATTAGGGGATAATAAATATAATATAGGGGTCGGCGGTGTTAGGGGTAGCAGATTAGGGGTACATAGGGATAACGTAGGTGGCGGCGCTTTGCGGTCGGAGATTAGGGGTTAATATTTTAAGTAGCTGGCGGCTATGTTGTGGGGGGCAGGATTAGGGGTTAATAAATGTAATATAGGGGTCGGCGGGGTTAGGGGCAGCAGATTAGGGGTACATAAGTATAACGTAGGTGGCGGTCGGAAGATTAGGGGTTAAAATTTTTAATCGAGTGCGGCGATGATGGGGGGACCTCGGTTTAGGGGTACATAGGTAGTTTTTGGGTGTTAGTGTAACTTTAGGGTACAGTAGTTAAGAGCTTTATAAACCGGCGTTAGCCAGAAAGCTCTTAACTCCTGCTATTTTCAGGCGGCTGGAGTTTTGTCGTAGAGCTCTACCGCTCACTTCAGAACGACTCTAAATACCGGCGTTAGAAAGATCCCATTGAAAAGATAGGCTACGCAAATGGCGTAGGGGGATCTGCGGTATGGAAAAGTCGCGGCTGTAAAAGTGAGCGTTTTAGACCCTTTAATCACTGACTCCAAATACCAGCGGGCGGCCAAAACCAGCGTTAGGAGCCTCTAACCGTGGTTTTTGACGGCTACCGCCGAACTCATAAATCTAGGCCTAAGTTTTTTTAATTATTGCACTGTTATAAGTTTTTGTGACACCACGCCAAATCTGATTACCTGACAATTATAGTGCATATACAGTTCAATCTGAGCTACACATTATTATAAGAATCAGCCAACCTAAGCAGTTTAGCAAAGTATCTTGGCTCACTGAAGTATTAGATAATATTACGTGCAAAGTCTAATGTCACTGACTGGTTTGGTCCACATATTAACTTTTTAAAGTTTTATATAGTTAGTATTCATGGTAATATACTAGAGCTCTCCAATTTATCTCAAATAAGATAGTTATTTCCTCATTTTATAGTATGTTGACTCTCAGGGAATGTTAAATTTGTATCCTCTTATAAGTACAGTGTAGAGGGATTTCAGGTTTCTACTGAAATGCTTTAATATGCTATTATATTATATGTTATGTTTATTATGTCCAACTTTTAAATTTTCCCACATGGGGTTGGGTGTTGTGGATCTTCTCCTCAGCCCTGATGGGAATGGATGTGTCTGTATGTTCATTTCATATTAATCATTTTTCCATATGTTCGCTGAAACATTTCTCTTACATAAAAAAGCACGTTACATGTGAGTCTTCCTTTGTGTCCTGTTTGGGGGTGCAAAGTACACCGTGCAGAGACAACCTTATGGAGACCTCCTCTTTAGTATTTTGCGACAAGGGTCCTTGCCTGTTTACTACTATACAGACCTTTATTTTTTACCCTTCAGTACTGATACCACACATACTTTTAAACTCCCCTTTGTCGCTATGCTCTAGAAGGCATAATTACTCATTCTGCCCACTTTAACTTTCATATTGGACTCTCAAATTCTCCATTGCGGTATTTTCTTTTTGCTAAACCCAATATTATTACTCTCCTAATAGACATATTTCTACTGATCTTTACAGCCACTCCTATGTGCTTGGACCGGGTGGGTTTCTTGCCATACTCCCACTCATCTTTCCTAATAATAAAATGTAGGAAAATGTATACTGGTACTATGCACTATTATATAGACCCATGATTCCTCTTATATCTGATATGTAGCATGACGCAAGTAATAACTGGATCTTATGAGAACCCTCAATCTTACAGGTACGTCTAGTCACATACATAATGTACCACATATTGTATACCGATATACATAAATCTCTACTCTATCTTGCCTAAGTTACTCAATCTTATTCATAACTAGACTATTTCTGATTTAAGACGCAGAATAAGCTGCTTTCCTATACCCCTTACCTTTCAGTATAGTGACCGCACACATTTTTTACCCCCCCCCCCCTTTGTAAACTATGCTTTAGAAGGTGTAGCTACTCATATTGCCCCTTTTTAATTTTTATATTGGAATCTCAAGAATCACCATAGTGGTATCTCCTTTTTACTGAGGGGAGGTCCACTACCATCTTTTCCAACATCCTCATATAACTCTGGGCATACAAATAAAGCGAAAGGTTTCTACTGGTACTATGCACTTAACCCCATTTAATTTTAATTAGTTTGTTTGTGTGTTGTGTTTAGTTATAGTTATAATAAAAAGTAAAAAAAAAAACAATAATGAGTACATAAAGTTATATATATTAATTGTTACTTTATTTGTAACAGGATTTGAGTTATATAATCACAACTGTATTGTAAACTATTTGGAATATCTCTACTGTCACATTTATCTACTGTAATAATTTACTTGAATCTCCCTGTGTGGTGGACTCTTGTACAGAGTGTATAGATGTGCTAATTGTTGGTAATAAATAAAATTTAAAAATATATATATATATATTAAAAAATAAGTAAAGTTTCAGTCCCCATAAAGCAATGGGTGCTGGAATGTGCAAAACTGACTGATAGTGAGAGAATTAACCCCTTAGTGACCACAACACTTTTCAATTTTCTTACCGTTAAGGACCAGGGCTATTTTTACATTTCTGCAGTGTTTGAGTTTAGCTGTAATTTTCCTCTTACTCATTTACTGTACCCACACATATTATATACCGTTTTTCTCGCCATTAAATGGACTTTCTAAAGATACCATTATTTTCATCCATATCTTATAATTTAGTATAAAAAAATATAAAATATAATGAAAAATTGAAAAAAACACACACTTTATCTAACTTTGACCCCCCAAAATCTGTTACACATCTACAACCACCAAAAAACACTCATGGCCTCATGCAAAATAGTTTCAAAATATTGTCCTGAGTTTAGAAATACCCAATGTTTACATGTTCTTTCTTTTTTTTTTTTGCAAGTTATAGGGCAATAAATACAAGTAGCACTTTGCTATTTCCAAACCATTTTTTTTTTTTCAAAATTAGCGCTAGTTACATTGGAACACTAATATCTGTCAGAAATCCCTGAATAACCCTTCACATGTATATATTTATAGTAGACATCCCAAAGTATTGATCTAGGCCCATTTTGGTATATTTCATGCCACCATTTCACCGCCAAAAATGCGATCAAATAAAAAAAAATCATTAACTTTTTCACAAACTTTAGTTTCTCACTAAAATATTTTACAAACAGCTTGTACAATTATGGCACAAATGGTTGTACCATGCTTCTCCTGGATTCCTTTGTTCAGAAATAGCAGACATTTATGGCTTTGGCATTACTTTTTGGTAATTAGAAGGCTGCTAAATGCCGCTGTGCACCACACTTGTAATATGCCCAGCAGTGAAGGGGTTAATTAGATAGCTTGTAGGGAGCTTGTAGGGTTAATTTTAGTTTAAATGTAGTGTAGTAGACAACCCAAAGTATTGATCTAGGCCAATTTTGGTATATTTCATGCCACCATTTCACCTCCAAATGCGATCAAATAAAAAAAATCGTTAACTTTTTCACAAACTTTAGGTTTCTCACTGAAATTATTTACAAACAGCTTGTGCAATTATGGCACAAATGGTTGTAAATGCTTCTCTGGGATCGCCTTTGTTCAGAAATAGCAGACATATATGGCTTTGGCATTGCTTTTTGGTAATTAGAAGGCCGCTAAATGTCGCAGCGCACCACACTTCTATTATGCCCAGCAGTGAAGGCGTTAATTAGGTAGCTTGTAGGGTTCATTTTAGCTGCAGTTTAAAAATAAAGGGTTTTTTTTTTGGGGGGGTCAATTTTTTTTAATATATTTTCTGCGGGGTACTGTCCCCCTTACCCCTCAACCTCCATGACCCCTTTCCCAAACAGCTCTCTAACCCTTCCTCTCTCTACATATTAGTCGCAATGTTAAGTTACTGGCAGCTGTCTGCCAATACCTATTTTGGTATATATTTGTTTTGTTTTTTAATATTTATAAAATTTTTCTTTAGTGTAGCTGCCCCCCCCCCCTCATTTCCCTACCCTCCTACCCCCCTCCCAGGTCACTTTCCCAACCATTGTCTCTAATAGATCCCTCTCCCTCATTCCCATGCACTATCACACGCTTTTCAGTAGCGTAGTAGTCCCCCGCCCCCTTTGTGTCCCTCTCACACCCCTTCCCTGCCTCCCCCCAGCCGATGGGCTGCCCACCCACCACCCCACCGATCACTCCCACACCACCAACGATCGGCACCATTGTGGCGATGCAGAGGGGGGCCACATCGAGGCATCGCTGCAATACCCTGAAAGCATCTGGAAGCGTTCATGATCGCTTCCAGCGCTTGAAACCCCAGAGGACATTGCCAGGCACATTCTTGGTCCTTAACTGACACTTTTTGTAGGACGTGCCTGACACATCCTCGGTCGCCAAGGGATTAGGCCAACATGATGCTAATAAACAAATTAAACCTTAAGACATTATTAATGATTGGGTATGTCTGAGTAGTCATATTTTAAAATAGAAATTCAATTGAGATTCACAAAATGTGTGTCTCTACAATGGACATTTAAGCCTAGATTTCAAGTGGGAGCGCTAATTTATTTCACGCCCGCAAATGAGCAAAATTGCCCATTTGTGGGCGAGCGATAAACAACCAGCCATTGCAAGTGGCTGGTTATTGCTACCGCAAGCTCGCAGGTAGCAATTAGGGCTTATAAAATAACAAGAGATCAGATCGCATTCGCATTGCAGCTAACTTGTAATGCCCAGCGTGTGCTGGTATTACTAAGCGGAGTGCAAATATCACTTTCGCTCAAGCGTTACCTGCGCTAGTAGTAAGCTTTTTGCTCTTGTTAGGTTGCTCTCATATTATGAGTTGAAAGAAAGAAAAAAAAAGTAAAACTAGGTAGGCTCATAAGAGCTCAGGAGTGTGCACGTTTCTTTAGAACTCTTTGGCAGCAGTGTTTTTGCAACATTATTTGTAGCTTTGTTATACAATGTTTGCTAACACTGCTGCCAAAGAGTTCTAAAGAAACATGCGCACTCCTGAGCTCTAATGAGCCTACCTAGTTTTACTCTTCAATAAAAGATACCAAAAGAACAAAGCAAATTTGATAACAGAAGTAAATTGGAAAGTTATTTAAAATGGCATGCTCTATCCAAATCATGAAAGTTTAATTTTGGACTTTACTGTCCCTTTAAGTAAATTTTGTATTTTAACTGCTAAATAGTATCATGATAAAAACATAATTTATGCTTACCTGATAAATTCCTTTCTTCTGTAGTGTGATCAGTCCACGGGTCATCATTACTTGTGCGATATTAACTGCTCCCCTACAGGAAGTGCAAGAGGATTCACCCAGCAGAGTTGCTATATAGCTCCTCCCTCTACGTCACCTCCAGTCATTCGACCAAGGACCAACGAGAAAGGAGAAGCCAAGGGTGTAGTGGTGACTGGAGTATAATTTAAAAATATTTACCTGCCCTTAAAAAACAGGGCGGGCCGTGGGACTGATCACACTCAGAAGAAAGGAATTTATCAGGTAAGCATAAATTATGTTTTCTTCTGTTAAGTGTGATCAGTCCACGGGTCATCATACTTGTGGGATACCAATAACCAAAGCAAAAAGTACACGGATGACGGGAGGGATAGGCAGGCTCTTTATACAGAAGGAACCACTGCCTGAAGAACCTTTCTCCCAAAAATAGCCTCCGAGGAAGCAAAAGTGTCAAATTTGTAAAATTTGGAAAAAGTATGAAGCGAAAGACCAAGTTGCAGCCTTGCAAATCTGTTCAACAGAGGCCTCATTCTTAAAGGCCCAAGTGGAAGGCCACAGCTCTAGTGGAATGAGCTGTAATTCTTTCAGGAGGCTGCTGTCCAGCAGTCCTAATAAGCTAAACGAATTATGCTACGAAGCCAAAAAGAGAGAGAGGTAGCAGAAGCTTTTTGACCTCTCCTCTGACCAGAGTAAACGACAAACAGGGAAGACGTTTGTCGAAAATCTTTAGTTGCCTGTTAAATAAAATTTAAGGGCACGAACTACATCCAGATTGTGCAAAAGACGTTCCATCCTCGAAGAAGGATTTGGGCACAAGGATGGAACAACAATCTCCTGATTGATATTCTGTAGTGACTACCTTAGGTAAGAACCCAGGCTTAGTACGCAGAACTACCTTATCCGAGTGAAAAATCAAATAAGGAGAATCACAATGTAAGGCTGATAACTCAGAGGACTCTTCGAGCCGAGGAAAATAGCCATTAAAAATAGAACTTTTCCAAGATAACAACTTTATATCAATGGAATGAAGGGGTTCAAACGGAACACCCTGTAAAACGTTAAGAACAAGGTTTAAACTCCATGGTGGAGCCACAGCTTTAAACACAGGTTTAATAATGGCCAAAGCCTGACAAAAAGCCTGAACGTCTGGAACTTCTGACCAGACGTTGTGTAACAGAATGGACAGAGCTGAGATCTGTCCCTTTAAGGAACTAGCGGATAACCCCTTTTCTAAACCTTCTTGTAGAAAAGACAATATCCTAGGAATCCTAACCTTACTCCAAGAGTAACCTTTGGATTCGCACCAATATAGGTATTTACGCCATATTTTATGGTAAATCTTTCTGGTGACAGGCTTCCTAGCCTGTATTAAGGTATCAATAACTGACTCAGAAAAACAAAGCTATGATAACATCAAGCGTTCAATTTCCAAGCAGTCAGCTTCAGAGAAAGTTAAGATTTTGATGTTTGAAAGGACCCTGAATCAGAAGGTCCTGTTTCAGAGGTAACGACCAAGGTGGACAGAATGACATGTCCACCAGATCTGTATACCAAGTCCTGCGTGGCCATGCAGGCGCTATTAGAATCACTGATGCTTTCTCCTGTTTGATTCTGGCAATCAATCGAGGAAGCATCGGGGAAAGGTGGAAACACATAAGCCATCCTGAAGGTCCATGGTGCTGTCAAGGCATCTATCAGGACCGCTCCCGGATCCCTGGATCTGGACCCGTAGCGCGGAAGCTTGGCGTTCTGTCGAGACGCCATGAGATCTATCTCTGGTTTGCCCCAACGTGGAAGTATTTGGGCAAGACCTCTGGATGAAGTTCCACTCCCCCGGATGAAAAGTCTGACGACTTAAGAAATCCGCCCTCCCAGTTCTCCACTCCCGGGATGTGGATTGCAGACAGGTGGCAAGAGTGAGACTCTGCCCAGCGAATTATCTTCGATACTTCCATCATTGCTAGGGAGCTTCTTGTCCCTACCCTGATGGTTGATATAAGCTACAGTCGTGATGTTGTCCGACTGGAACCTGATGAACCCCCCGAGTTGCTAACTGGGGCCAAGCCAGAAGAGCATTGAGGACTGCTCTCAATTCCAGAATGTTTATTGGAAGAAGACTCTCCTCCTGATTCCATAGTCCCTGAGCCTTCAGAGAATTCCAGACAGCGCCCCAACCTAGTAGGCTGGCGTCTGTTGTTACAATTGACCAGTCTGGCCTGCTGAATGGCATTCCCCTGGACAGTGTGGCCGATAAAGCCACCATAGAAGAGAATTTCTGGTCTCTTGAATGGAATGAAGGACCACGGCATGCATTTTGAAGTTTTGTTAACCTGTCCCTGTCAGGTAAATCTTCATTTCTACAGAATCTATCAGCGTCCCAGGAAGGGAACTCTTGTGAGTGGAAAGAGAGAACTTTTCTCTTCGTTCACTTTCCATCCATGCGACCTTAGAAATGCCAGTACTATCTCTGTATGAGATTTGGCAGTTAAAAGCTTGAAGCTTGTATCAGTATGTCGTCTAAGTACGGAGCTACTGAAATTCCTCGCGGTCTTAGTACCGCCCAGAAGAGTGCCCAGAACCTTTGTGAAGATTCTTGGAGCCGTAGCCAGTCCGAATGGAAGAGCTACAAACTGGTAATGCCTGTCTAAAAGGCAAACCTTAGATACCGGGTAATGACTTCTGTGAATCGGTATGTGAAGGTAAGCATCCTTTAAATCCCACTGTGGTCAAGTACTGACCCTCTTGGATCATGGCAAAATTGTTCGAATAGTTTCCATCTTGACGATGGAACTCTTAGGAATTTGTTTAGGATCTTTAAATCCAAGATTGGCCTGAAGGTTCCCTCTTTTTTGGGAACTACCAAACAGATTTGAGTAAAACCCTTGTCCTTGTTCCAAACCGCGGAACTGGATGGATCACTCCCATTAATAAAAGATCTTGTACGCAGCGTAGAAACGCTTCCTTCTTTGTTAGGTTTGTTGACAACCTTGACAGATGAAATCTCCCTCTTGGGGGAGAGGATTTGAAGTCCAGAAGGTATCCCTGAGATATGATCTCTAACGCCCAGGGATCCTGAACATCTCTTGCCCAAGCCTGGGCGAAGAGGGAAAGTCTGCCCCCCCACTAGATCCGGTCCCGGATCGGGGGCCCTCAATTCATGCTGTCTTAGGGGCAGCAGCAGGTTTTCTGGCCTGTTTGCCCCCTGTTCCAGGACTGGTTAGGTTTCCAGCCTTGTCTGTAGCGAGCAACAGCTCCTTCCTGTTTTGGTGCAGAGGAAGTTTGATGCTGCTCCTGCTTTGAAATTACGAAAGGAACGAAAATTGGACTGTCTAGCCTTGGCTTTGGCCTTGTCCTGAGGCAGGGCATGACCTTTACCTCCTGTAATGTCATCAATATTCTCTTTCAAGCCGGGCCCGAATAAGGTCTGCCCTTTGAAAGGAATATTAAGCAATTTAGATTTAGACGTAACATCAGCTGACCAGGATTTTAGCCACAGAGCTCTGCGTGCCTGAATGGCGAATCCTGAATTTTTAGCCGCAAGTTTAGTTAAATGTACTACGGCATCTGAAATAAATAAATTAGCTAACTTAAGGAATTTAAGTTTGTGTGTGATGTCATCTAGTGTGGATGATTGAAGTGTCTCTTCCAGAGACTCAAACCCAAAATGCTGCTGCAGCCGTGACAGGCGCAATACATGCAAGAGGTTGCAATATAAACCCTTGTTGAACAAAACATTTTCTTAAGGTAACCCTCTAATTTTTATCCATTGGATCTGAAAAGCACAGCTATCCTCCACTGGGATAGTGGTACGCTTAGCTAAAGTAGGAAACTGCTCCCTCCACCTTAGGGACCATTTGCCATAAGTCCGTGTGGCGGCGTCTATTGGAAACATTTTTCTGAATATAGGAGGGGGTGAGAAAGGCACACCGGGTCTATCCCACTCCTTAGTAAACAATGTCAGTAAGTCTCTTAGGTATAGGAAAAATGTCAGTACTCGTCGGGTACCGCAAAATATTTATCCAACCTACACATTTTTTCTGGGATTGCAACTGTGGTTACAATCATTCAGAGCCGCTAATACCCTCCCCTAGTAACACACGGAGGTTCTCAAGCTTAAATTTAAAATTTGAAATGTCTGAGGTCCAGTTTATTTGGATCAGAACCGTCACCCACAGAATGAAGCTCTCCGTCTTCACGTTCTGCAAACTGTGACGCAGTATCAGACATGGCCCTTGCATTATCAGCGCACTCTGTTCTCATCCCAGAGTGATCACGTTTACCTCTTAGTTCTGGTAGTTTAGCCAAAACTTCAGTCATAACAGTAGCCATATCTTGTAATGTGATTTGTAATGGCCGCCCAGATGCACTCGGCGCTACCATATCACGCACCTCCTGAGCGGGAGATGCAGGTACTGACATGTGAGGCGAGTTAGTCGGCATAACTCTCTCCCCTCGTTGTTTGGTGAAATTTGTTCAATTTGTACAGATTGACTATTTTTTAAAGTGAGCATCAATACATTTAGCACATAGATTTCTATTGGGCTCCACTTTGGCATTAACACATATAGCACAGAGATATTCCTCTGAATCAGACATGTTTAACACACTAGCAAATAAACAGCAACTTGGAAATACTTTTCAAAGTAATTTACAATAATATAGAAACGAACTGTGCCTTAAGAAGCACAGAAAATATAACAGATAAAATAATTAAGTATAAGCATCAATCTTTGTCAGAATATACAGTTTTAGCAAAGGAATGTTCCCCTCAGCAAATGATAACTAACCCCAGGCAGCAGAAAAAAATACACAAATAAACGTTTTTTATATCACAGTCAATACCCTCAGCACAGCTCTGCTGTGAATGATTACTTCCCTCAAAAAAGACTCTTGAGATCCCTGAACTCTGTAGAGATGAACCGGATCATGCAGGAGAAAAGAACCTCTGACCTGAGTTTTTCTGATGCATAGTGAAAGCACTCACAAAAAATGGCCCCTCCCCCCACACACATAACAGTGAGAGGGATCAGTGAACTGCCTCTAATTTAAATCACACTATTGCCAAGTGGAAAAAAGTGCCCAAAACATTTCTTTCTACCCAGTACCTCAGAGAAAAAACGTTTTTACATGCCAGCAAAAAAACGTTTTACCTCAATAATTAATTGTCATTTTAAAAACCTATTGCAAGTCCCTGCACAATAGGTTAAGTCTATGTATACAGTTTAAAAAGCCAGAGAAGTACCATTTCCAGAAAACCTGAAGTGTAAAATATACATACATGACAGCCTGATATCAGCTACATCTACTGCATTCAAGGCTGAGTTTACATTATAAGGGTATGGCAGGATTTTCTCATCAATTCCATGTCAGAAAATAATAAACTGCTACATACCTCTTTGCAGATTAATCTGCCTGCTGTCCCCTGATCTGAAGTTTACCTCTCCTCAGATGGCCGAGAAGACAGCAATATGATCTTAACTACTCCGGCTCTAAAATCATAGAAAAACTCAGGTAGATTCTTCTTCAAATTCTACCAGAGAAGGAATAACACACTCCGGTGCTATTATAAAATAACAAACTTTTTGATTGAAGATATAAAAACTAAAATATATCACCATAGTCCTCTCACACATCCTATCTAGTCGTTGGGTGCCAGAGAATGACTGGAGGTGACGTAGAGGGGAGGAGCTATATAGCAACTCTGCTGGGTGAATCCTCTTGCACTTCCTGTAGGGAGCAGTTAATATCCCACAAGTAATGATGACCCGTGGGACTGATCACACTTAACAGAAGAAATAGGGTTTTTAGTAAAAACCTCCAAACACTAAACACATTTGAATACTTCTGTGTTGTCCACACGCCTTCACTATATATGGGCAGTGGATCCTGTTCATCCACTGCCCGTATGTATCATTACACTCTCAAGTGAGCGTGTAGTGCCTGCCCCTTGCGTGAGAGAAGGACCTGTCAATCACCTCGAGAGAGCGAGATCTGATGACTGCTGCTTCTTACATTGTGGCAAGCAGGCTCACATGTGCAAACCCTGCCCCGCAAGGGCTCCGGAGCAGCTTATGCTGCTTAGTACAGGAGCCCCTTGTCGTTCTAAGACTTTACTGTAGTCTTATAATAAATTATCATACATGCAGACTGAGAAACATTTTTGAATATGTTAACATCTAGTTTGTTGCATCTGTTTTTCAATGGCTAGAATCCCTCACCACTTGGAGAAGTCAATCTGAACTTGTTACTGGAATAGGTAAGTATTGCACTGAAATGCTGTTAGCAGGGTTTTTTGTTTTTTGTTTTATATTTTATCCTAGCACCTCTGCTGAGTCCAGTTATGACAGATATGTAGCAGGTTTATGGCTTATAAAGTCTGTATATGCATTTCCAATTCTAAAAATTGGAAACCCCATAATGTTCATAGTTTCATTACAGGAAAGGGAGGAAAAATAAATAATACAACTACATAAAAGTAATTAAAATTACATTCTCAAATTGTTTAATTTGCCTTTAACCCTTTAAGGACACAGCTTTCAGTTTGCTCAATTGTTTTATGACGGAAAAAATTCCGTCATATGTCCTTAAGAGGTTAAAGCAAGTTTTAGGAAATTCGTTCTATTTAGGCAGGACATGTTTGGAAGGAACAAGGATAGAAGTGTACACTGAGCTCTGGATGTGATGTGAGGTTTAAGTGGTAATACATTTCAAAGTTTTCATCTTTCCCTGTCCCTGTATCATTTGAAAGTTGTTAGCTAATCAGAGACTTTTATACATAAGAGATATAGGCCTCTAGTTATTAAAGTCTGGCGGACCTGATCCGACAGTGCAGATCAGGTCCGCCAGACTTCGCTGAATACGGCGAGCAATACGCTTGCCGTATTCAGCATTGCACCAGCAGCTCACAAGAGATGCTGGTGCAACGCCGCCCTCTGCAGACTCGCGGCAAATGGGCCGCCAGTAGGGGGGTGTCAATCAACCCGATCGTACTCGATCGGGTTGAATTGCGGCGATGTCTGTCCGTCTGCTCAGAGCAGGCGGACAGGTTATGGAGCAGTGGTCTTTGTGACTGCTGCTTCATAACTGCTGTTTTCTGGCGAGCTGCAGGCTCGTCAGAAACACGGGGCATCAAGCTCCATACGGAACTTGATACGTATGCCCCATAAACTCAAAAAAATATGCCATTCTAACCATCTTTTACCAAAAGTTGGAAGAAAGAATTGGCTACACAGTCCCTGGTCCACTCTTGGAAATGTCGATTTCTGGCTACCGCTAAATCTGCACACTCAGCTCAAATATTGGAAGCTGGCCCACACGGCTATTTGCTAAGAGCTGGAAACGTCACCTCACAGCAAAATAGCGTTCTGCCCTGGGCTACCCTGAGGTGCCTCAGTGCGTTGAACGCTTCAGACAAATAAAGGAACTTTCAGCATGATGTATTTTATACTTCATGACTAAAAGTCCCTTTCTTTGTTCAACTAGTAAATCCTAGAGTTTCACAAACACTAGGATTTACTAACACTTTAATAATCTTTTAATGATCTCACTGTATGAATACCAAGCTGGATACTAAACATCACATGCACATTGGCACAAACGTCTGGTGCATTTGGGACTATGGACAATTTTTCCATGGACACTTTCTAATCATTTCCACATGCCGCTCTCATTTTGTTTACTCTGGCTTGATGTGTAGAAATGTATGTACAAGAAATGTAAAGGGATTTGCAAAACAAGAGAAAAGACGGTCTGTCTCTAAAAAGGTTACATCAAAACCCAAATTCAAATTAATACACCGAGGCCGGCAATTAATGCGGGGGTTAAATGTAATTAGATCTGTCCATTTCCCATCAGCATTAAAGAGATCTAAATGCCAAATGTAAAAATGTATGATTCAGACAGAGCATGCTTTAAAAAAAAAAAAAAGCCTTTCCAAGTTTCTTTTTTTTTTTAAATTTCTTTTTATTGAAGAGACATAGGAGCAAGACAACATATTCACATGCATTCAAAGTAAGATTACAGAGAAGAAGTTACAGCAGAGTTCTAGGTTACATTATAAGCATCGATATACAGTTTTCGCATATTTCCGAGAAAAAATGAAAGATACTTATGTATTTAGAGGTACATAAAGCCCGTTCAGGGATTTTCTTATGTTGCACCCATGTCCCTAAATTTTATAATATCATCAAAACTAAACTAAGCTAAATAAAACCCAAACTAAACACTAACTAAAATAAAACAAAACCAATCCCCTCTCCCCCCAAGAACATGGATATATATATATATTTCACCCTGTAAAGCCGATTGATAATGTGGTCTCACAAGTAAAGGTTCAGTGTCATAATGAATAATGGTTGTGTGCGAGTGTTGGACAATTCGAGATACGCCATAGCCCGTGGCTTGTGGACCAGGAAGAGGGATCTAAGAGTAAGGACCGTAAGGACCATTCTTTTAACCTGGAGCTTGTGTTAGATAACAGGGAATGTTTGGAAGCTAGAAAAGTAAAAGACAAGAGGATAATGTGCTGAGGTCTATAGGAGTAATACAGCTGGAAGCTAGAAAGTTTACCTCTGTATTTATGCAATGGGAGACATCCAGAGGGACAATACTTCCAAGAATGTATAGGCAAAAGAAACTTTTGGCAGCTTGAAATATACAGATATGCTCAAAGTGGGGTGTTGACAATTCGACTTGTATTTGTGTTGTCAGCGGTATAAATGGGGTACTACAGATGGGTTGGGTCTACAGGTGCAGCAGTCCGGCGATTAGTAGTTTACCGCCATAGGATCTAGAAGGGGGGGATGGGGGGCATGGGGTGGGGGCTCCCTGCCCAAGTGTTAACAGCGTTAGTACCCCATCAAACAAAGTTATGAGACATGGGAACAAGACAACATATACAATCAAAGTAAGATTACAGAGAATGAGTCACAATCAGAGTTCTAGATTAAGGACTACATATAGGCATCGATATACAGTATTTGCATATTTTTGAGAAAAATGAAAGGTACTTATGCATTTAAAGATATATAAAGATTGTTTAGGCACTTTCTTATGTGGCAACCCATGTCCCCCAGATTTTATAATATCAACAGAACTGAACTAAGCTAAATAAAACTCAAATTAAACACTGACTAAAATAAAAAATAAAACAAAACCAAACCTGGCTAACTATCTATGTGCATAGTTTCTCATGTTACATTTATGGAGAGCCAACTGATCAAGAGCCCGTTATGTAAGGCAGAAGAGATATAAGATATGATTGTGTCCATAAAACAAAAAAAAAACAAAAACAAACAAAAAAAAAAAAACAGTATGATCTTTAACCAGCAATATGCAGGACAGATAACACCACGTATATTTATGTTTTCATAAATGCCACAACTAAAGCGTTCACAACTGGCACCATGGAGTCCCTGTACAGTCATAGATTACACAGTGAGCTAAAAAGCTAGCAAGGCAGTCAGAGTATAATAAAGTCATCGTTATCAGTTAGTTATGCCCCTTATTGAACAGACAAAATAAACAGGGCGATATACTAGCCAGCATTCAAGACAGTCGATCAGTCAGTCAGCCAATGCCCCTTGCTCTGCAGTCATATTCGGCACTGTCCTGAACATGGATTCTCAGTGTCGGCTCATGTGCCGATACAGGGCGTCTTGCTATAGCTCTGCAGAAACCTCTCCAAGCTGCTTCAGGTTTAATGGTAAGTGGTGTAGATGTAAGTCGTACCTTGATGGTAATTTTGCCATCCTCCACGCTGAACCGCGAACCAATGCTGCAGGATAAGGGAATTCTTAGTGTGCTTTATAGGGCTATGGGAGTAATAGGCAGTGCTTCCCTTATTGCTCAGGTCCTTGTGATTATGCACCAGAGAGTGTGAGGGGGGCGACGGCAAGCCCCAATACAATTCACAGTATGGCTCAGCAGAAAGTTCCAGTAGCTGCAGGCGTAGGGGAGCTGTGGTTATCACTGGTGTCTCCGTCACTGCCCTCAGCTGCGCAAAAGCCAGGTCTGGAAGATCGCTCGTTGTCTCATTTGGGTAGGATACAATATCATACGTTGTAGAATGCCGGACAAGGCCAGTGTGATTTGAAGTGTCACTCTCCGACTGAGGGGTTTGTTCCGAAATATTCAGTGCTGTGCAGAGATTTGTGCAGGAGGATATAAGCAGATCCAGCCTAGGCATGAAAAAGGCTTTTATTTCAGCCAATACTTGGAGGGTTGCATCCGTTTCACCTGTAGTGAGGGTTTCCACTGTGCCGGTACACCTCATGGCAGTAGATTGCCTGTCACTGTGTTGCGTCCCTTTCTAGATATGCGGTTACAAAAGTATGTACAGTGTGGCAGCAGAGCACACGCCACAGCGCCAAATGGCCTTCTTAGTCTTATGCTGCGACCGGGGGCTAGGGCAGGTGGAGTGCCCTTCACAATTAAAATATCGACTGGCGATGCCCAGGGCAGGGTCTTCCCAGTAAGATGTATGACGTGGGGGTCTGGATGGCTTGGAAATACTTTTCTTCCAAGTTTCTTTTATTATCAAGTTTTATTTTTGTCTCTTAGTATCCTTTGTTAAATAGCATACTTACCTAGGTAGGTTCAGGGTCATGCACATATCTTGAGCACTATTTGACAACAGTGTCTGCAACAATGTTTGTAACTATATTATACATTGTTGCAAGCACTACTGCCATATAGGGCTAAAGACAACTCACCCCTCCTGAGCATATGTTTATTTATTTATTGATTTTTATTATAGGTTTACAATACATGGGAAATATTGTGAATTTTGTAGGTTACAAGAGTTCTCAACACATCAATAGTTTGAAGCAAGGATAGTGAGGGAAGTGTACTGGGTCTGTAAATCAGAATTGAGGGGCTTTATCAATTATTGCTTATATTAGCTAGCCCTTAAATTCAAGCGTTAAGGCAGTTATATACACTTTTATGTACAAGAAATGCAAAGGGATTTGCAAAACAAGAGGAAAGACTGCCTGTTTCTAAAAGGTTACATCAAATCTCAAATTCAAATTAATGTGAAAGAAAGTGAGTGTTTTAAAAAATTGTCCCATAAAAAAGACAACTTGTACTAAACAACTTTATTGGAGACAACAAAATAGTCCGGCTGGACTGGTACACACGCACACACACACACTTTTTAAAACTAGCTTGTGAACTCAGTCAGTATGTGATTAACACAGTAATTGTATTGTAAATGTACATAAGTCTAGAAAAAATATTCTGATATTGTAACCGTTAAGTGGCAATATGAGTAGCCCTATCATAAGGTATTGCCTATGGTTTCAATAGCAGATTTATAAATAGTAAAATTAAGGCTATGAAGTATATACTTTACTTATCTCCTGCTTATGTAGCAGATAGCAGCATGTGAGCGAGTGAAACAGAGTAACACTGTGAGATATATCACCTGATGAAATTCCTGTTACAAATAGCTCACATATACAAAATATAGCTAAATCTTGCATGAGTCCAGTATTCAGATGGACATTGTTTGTAGATTATGTCTCACCGCTGAATACATATACGATTCTCCTTTTTGGAAGCCCAAATTATCAAATATAACCGTTGATTTTACATATATATTTCTAAGTCGAAGCACTTGGTTTTTATCTATATATAATTTCCCAAGATTATCAGCGGGCTGAATTAAATCAATAGTTTATTTTCCACTCTAAAAATTGCAACGTTTAATTTATATAAACCACACGTGGTGTTGCTTAGAGTGACTCTGCAAATTACCAAGTAACTCTATAACCCTGTTTTGATATTGTAGCATTGTCTTAATATCAGTATTATCTTCAAGTAATAGCGTTAAGAAATATAAGTAAGTACATAGATAATAAACATCAAGTGGAATTGGTTAGAACATAATACTAAACTTCCAAAAAGCCTCTTCTATAGCGGAGGCTATATTAACATTTACCTGACTGGTTGCTTTACAACATTGAGCTGAGCTAAAAAAAGTCTCTTCTATAGCGGAGACTGTAATTAATATTATGCTGACTATGTCATTGTTCCAAGGAGTTTGTATACATTAATATTTTACTGAGTAAGCGTCTAAAAAACAGAGGTTCTATGACCTCGTGAGAGTGCCCCTGACGCGCGTTTCACATACATGACCCCTCCGAAGAAGTGTATGTGAAATACTGATTCATGCAAGATTGAGCTATATTTTGTATATGTGAGCTATTTGTAACAGAAATTCATCAGGTGATTTATCTCAGTGTTTGTTTTGTTTCACTCGCTCACATCTGCTATCTGCTACATAAGCAGGAGCTAAGCAAAGTATATACTTCATAGCCTTAATTTTCCTATTTATAAATCTGCTATTGAAACCATAGGCAATACTTATGATAGGGCTACTCAAATATTGCCACTTAACGGTTACAATATCAGAATATTTTTTCTGACTTATGTACTTTTACAATCCAATTACTGTGTTAATCACATACTGAGTTCAAGCTAGTTTTAAAAAGTGTGTGTGTGCGTGTGTACCAGTCCAGCCAGACTATTTTGTTTTTTCCAATAAAGTTATTTAGTACAAGTGGTCTTTTTATATGGGACAATTTTTAAAACACTCACTTTCTTTCACATTAATTTGAATTTTGGTTTTGATGTAACATTTTAAGAGACAGGCAGTCCTTTCCTCTTGTTTTGCAAATCCCTTTTGCACTTCTTGTACATAAAAGTGTATATAACTGCCTTAACGCTTGAATTTAAGGGCTAGCTAATATAAGCAATAATTGATAAAGCCCCGCAATTCTGATATACAGACCCAGTACACTTTCCCTCACTATCCTTGCTTCAAACTATTGATGTGTTGAAACTCTTGTAACCTACAAAATTCACAATATTTCCCATGTATTGTAAACCTATAATAAAAATCAATCAATAAAAAAACATATGCTCAGGAGGGTGAGTTGTCTTTAGCCCTATATGGCAGTAGTGCTTGCAACAATGTATAATATAGTTACAAAACATTGTTTGCAGACTCTGTTATCAAATAGTGCTCAAGATATGTGCACGACCTTGAAGCCTACCTAGGTAGGTATGCTCTTTAACAAAGGATACTAAGAGACAAAAAATAAAACTTTATAATAAAAGAACTTGGAAAGGCTTTTTTTTTAAAAAAAGCATGCTCTGTCTGAATCATACATTTTTACATCTGGCATTTAGATCTCTTTAATGCTGATGGGAAAATGGACAGATCTAATTACATTTAACCCCCCACATTAATTGCCGGCTCGGTGTATGGATTATAGTTGGTGTTAGTTCCAGTTCAAGGCAGGTATCACCTGGTTGCAAGACATTATACAAGCATTGTGATGACACATAAGCCTTTAATGGGTGTAGTAATTTCTTCTGAGTGATTTTAGGCTTTAGATATATAGTTTACCATTAAGGTAGCCATTGCTTAATCATTCCCTGCTAGGTTGTTGTAGTTTACTGAATAAGTAACAATTATAGCTCAAGTGTATTTAGCCCAAATTAGAGTTTAGAGAATTCTGAAGGTTTTACAATATGTCTCGTGTTATCCCTTTTAACCACAAGATGGGCTGTAGAGCTAGTCTGAGTGCCAGCTTTGGTTTTGTGTGTTTGTTTGCACACAGACTGACATTTTGGAAATATCTCCTGTGTTTGTACTGCTGTGTGTTTTGTGTGCACATGTATTTAGTGCATAATCTTATGTATGTGATGCATGTGATGAGTTATGTTTTGACTATATGAATAATTATAGTATACATATATTGCAGGAAATAAATGTGTGCTTAACATAGTTTACATGGTAAATAAATAGTAATAGTAGTTTCTTGAGTATTATATAATCAAATATATTACTGTATTTAAAGGGATAGAAAGGCTAAATTAAACTTGCAAGTTTTAGATAGAGAATGTCATTTTAAGACACTTTAGAATCCACTTTCTATTTTCAAATGTACTTTTTTCTCTTTATATCTGTTGTTAAAAAAATAATTATTTATGTTTCCTACACTACTGTAAAGCTAGCTGGTGATTGGAGTCTGCACACATTTGTCTCTCGTGATTGGCTCACTAGATGTGTTCAGCTAGCTCTCAGTAGTGCATTGCTGCTCCTTCAGCAAAAGATGAGAATAAAGCACATTTAATAATATACATAAATTATATGTTCTATCTGAATCATGAAAAAAAAAAATGGGGTTTCATGTCCTTTAAGAGCATATACAGGGCTAGATTATGAATGGCACTCTAATGTTAACTTGTGTATGTAGTACAAGTTGAAAGTAAATGCGATCCGCTCATCATAAACTAAATTTGCATTGGGTAGCACCTGAAGACCTTGTATACAGGGTTAGGGCTAAAAAAAAAGTTGAATTAAACACAACATAAATACATTAAAATAAAGTATTACACCCATATATACACTATCTAATAAAAAAATAGTCACATAAATATTAAATAATAGCGATAAGGGTTAAAAGGTATATAGTGCCCCATCCGATATGCAGCGTCGTCCGCAAAAGCCGGCGACGGCGGGTTTTGCACGGGTTTGGTATCCTATATACAGTGCCGCATATAAATGCGGCACGTATATTTCACCAGTCGGACATAGTTTTTTCCCATAGACTAACATATAAAACCCGCGCAATTTGGTATCCAATATCCAGCACAAGGCCTTACGTGGCGAAAAACAAAATTTATGCTTACCTGATAAATTCCTTTCTCCTGTAGTGTGGTCAGTCCACGGGTCATCATTACTTCTGGGATATTAACGCCTCCCCAACAGGAAGTGCAAGAGGATTCACCCAGCAGAGCTGCCACACAGCTCCTCCCCTCTACGTCACACCCAGTCATTCGACCAAGAACCAACGAGAAAGGAGAAGCCAAAGGGTGCAGTGGTGACTGGAGTATAATTTAAAAAAATTTATAGACCTGCCATAAAAAACAGGGCGGGCCGTGGACTGACCACACTACAGGAGAAAGGAATTTATCAGGTAAGCGATAAATTTTGTTTTCTCCTGTTAAGTGTGGTCAGTCCACGGGTCATCATTACTTCTGGGATACCAATACCAAAGCTAAAGTACACGGATGACGGGAGGGACAGGCAGGCTCTTTATACGGAAGGAACCACTGCCTGAAGAACCTTTCTCCCAAAAACAGCCTCCGAAGAAGCAAAAGTGTCAAATTTGTAAAAATTTGGAAAAAGTATGAAGAGAAGACCAAGTTGCAGCCTTGCAAATCTGTTCAACAGAAGCCTCATTCTTAAAGGCCCAAGTGGAAGCCACAGCTCTAGTAGAATGTGCTGTAATTCTTTCAGGAGGCTGCTGTCCAGCAGTCTCATAGGCTAACCGTATTATGCTACGAAGCCAAAAAGAGAGAGAGGTAGCCAAAGCTTTTTGACCTCTCCTCTGACCAGAATAAACGACAAACAGGGAAGACGTTTGTCGAAAATCCTTAGTTGCCAGTAGATAAAATTTCAGGGCACGGACTATATCTAGATATGTGTAGCAGACATTCCTTCTTCGAAGAAGGATTAGGACACAAAGATGGAACAACAATCTCTTGATTGATATTCCTGTTAGTGACCCACCTTAGGTAGGAACCCAGGTTTAGTACGCAGAACTCCTTGTTCTGAATGAAAAATCAGATAAGGAGAATCTCACAATGTAAGGCAGATAACTCAGAGACTCTTCGAGCCGAGGAAATCGCCATTAAAAACAGAACTTTCCAAGATAACAGCTTGATATCAATGGAATGAAGGGGTTCAAACGGAACACCCTGTAAAACATTAAGAACTAAGTTCAAAACTCCATGGTGGAGCAACAGTTTTAAACACCAGGCTTGATCCTAGCTAAAGCCTGACAAAAAGCTTGAACGTCCGGAACTTCTGACAGACGTTTTGTGTAAAAGAATGGACAGAGCTGAAATCTGTCCCTTTAAGGAACTAGCGGATAAACCCTTTTCTAAACCTTCTTGTAGAAAAGACAATATCCTAGGAATCCTAACCTTACTCCATGAGTAAACTCTTGGATTCGCACCAATATAAGTATTTGCGCCATATCTTATGGTAAATCTTTCTGGTAACAGGCTTCCTAGCTTGTATTAAGGTATCAATAACTGACTCAGAAAAACCACGTTTTGATAAAATCAAGCGTTCAATTTCCAAGCAGTCAGCTTCAGAGAAATTAGATTTTGATGTTTGAAGGGACCCTGGATCAGAAGGTCCTGTTTCAGAGGTAGAGACCAAGGTGGACAGGATGACATGTCCACTAGATCTGCATACCAAGTCCTGCGTGGCCATGCAGGCGCTATTAGAATCACTGATGCTCTCTCCTGTTTGATTCTGGCAATCAATCGAGGAAGCATCGGGAAGGGTGGAAACACATAAGCCATCCCGAAGGTCCAAGGTGCTGTCAAAGCATCTATCAGAACCGCTCCCGGATCCCTGGATCTGGACCCGTAACGAGGAAGCTTGGCGTTCTGTCGAGACGCCATGAGATCTATCTCTGGTTTGCCCCCAACGTCGAAGTATTTGGGCAAAGGACCTCCGGATGAAGTTCCCACTCCCCCAGATGAAAAGTCTGACGGACTTAGGAAATCCGCCCTCCCAGTTCTCCACTCCCGGGATGTAGATTGCTGACAGGTGGCAAGAGTGAGACTCTGCCCAGCGAATTATCTTTGATACTTCCATCATTGCTAGGGAGCTTCTTGTCCCTCCCTGATGGTTGATGTAAGCTACAGTCGTGATGTTGTCCGACTGAAACCTGATGAACCCCCGAGTTGTTAACTGGGGCCAAGCCAGAAGGGCATTGAGAACTGCTCTCAATTCCAGAATGTTTATTGGCAGGAGACTCTCCTCCTGATTCCATTGTCCCTGAGCCTTCAGAGAATTCCAGACAGCGCCCCAACCTAGTAGGCTGGTGTCTGTTGTTACAATTGTCCAGTCTGGCCTGCTGAATGGCATCCCCCTGGACAGATGTGGCCGAGAAAGCCACCATAGAAGAGAATTTCTGGTCTCTGATCCAGATTCAGAGTAGGGGACAAGTCTGAGTAATCCCCATTCCACTGACTTAGCATGCACAATTGCAGTGGTCTGAGATGTAGGCGTGCAAATGGTACTATGTCCATTGCCGCTACCATTAAGCCGATCACCTCCATGCATTGAGCTACTGACGGGTGTTGAATGGAATGAAGGACACGGCATGCATTTTGAAGCTTTGTTAACCTGTCTTCTGTCAGGTAAATCTTCATTTCTACAGAATCTATAAGAGTCCCCAAGAAGGGAACTCTTGTGAGTGGAAAGAGAGAACTCTTCTTTTCGTTCACCTTCCATCCATGCAACCTTAGAAATGCCAGTTACTAACTCTGTATGAGACTTGGCAGTTTGAAAGCTTGAAGCTTGTATCAGAATGTCGTCTAGGTACGGAGCTACCGAAATTCCTCGCGGTCTTAGTACCGCCAGAAGAGCCACCCAGAACCTTCGTGAAGATTCTTGGAGCCGTAGCCAATCCGAATGGAAGAGCTACAAACTGGTAATGCCTGTCTAGGAAGGCAAACCTTAGATACCGGTAATGATCTTTGTGAATCGGTATATGAAGGTAAGCATCCTTTAAATCCACTGTGGTCATGTACTGACCCTTTTGGATCATGGGTAAGATTGTCCGAATAGTTTCCATTTTGAACGATGGAACTCTTAGGAATTTGTTTAGGATTTTTAGATCCAGGATTGGCCTGAAAGTTCCCTCTTTTTTGGGAACCACAAACAGATTGGAGTAAAACCCTTGTCCTTGTTCCGACCGCGGAACCGGATGGATCACTCCCATTAGTAAAAGATCTTGTACACAGCGTTAGAAACGCCTCTTTCTTTATTTGGTTTGTTGACAACCTTGACAGATGAAATCTCCCTTTTGGGGGAGAGGATTTGAAGTCCAGAAGGTATCCCTGAGATATGATCTCTAACGCCCAGGGATCCTGGACATCTCTTGCCCAAGCCTGGGCGAAGAGAGAAAGTCTGCCCCCCACTAGATCCGTTCCCGGATCGGGGGCCCTCAATTCATGCTGTCTTAGGGGCAGCAGCAGGTTTCCTGGCCTGCTTGCCCTTGTTCCAGGACTGGTTAGGTCTCCAGCCTTGTCTGTAGCGAGCAACAGCTCCTTCCTGTTTTGGTGCAGAGGAAGTTGATGCTGCTCCTGCTTTGAAATTCCGAAAGGAACGAAAATTAGACTGTCTAGCCTTAGGTTTGGCTTTGTCTTGAGGCAGGGCATGGCCCTTACCTCCTGTAATGTCAGCGATAATTTCTTTCAACCCGGGCCCGAATAAGGTCTGCCCTTTGAAAGGTATGTTAAGTAATTTAGATTAGAAGTAACGTCAGCTGACCAGGATTTTAGCCACAGTGCTCTGCGTGCCTGAATGGCGAATCCGGAATTCTTGGCCGTAAGTTTAGTTAAATGTACTACGGCATCCGAAATAAATGAATTAGCTAGCTTAAGTGTCTTAAGCTTGTTTGAAATCTCATCTATAGTTATTGAGTCCAAGAGTCTCTTCCAGGGACTCGGACCAAAAAGCGGCCGCGGCCGTGACAGACGCAATACATGCAAGGGGTTGCAATATAAAACCTTGTTGAACAAACATTTTCTTAAGGTAACCCTCTAATTTTTTATCCATTGGATCTGAAAAGGCACAGCTATCCTCCACCGGGATAGTGGTACGCTTAGCCAGAGTAGAAACCGCTCCCTCCACCTTAGGGACCGTCTGCCATAAGTCCCGTGTGGTGGCGTCTATTGGAAACATTTTCTAAACACAGGAGGGGGGGAAAAGGGTACACCGGGCCTATCCCACTCCTTAGCAATTATCTCTGTAAGCTCTTAGGTATAGGAAATACGTCAGTACTCCGCCGGTACCGCATAGTATCTATCCAGCCTACATAATTTCTCTGGGATTGCAACGGTGTTACAATCATTTAGAGCGGCTAAAACCTCCCCTAACAGTACACGGAGGTTTTCGAGTTTAAACTTAAAATTAGAAATGTCTGAATCCATTCTATTGGGATCAGAACCGTCACCTGCTGATTGAAGCTCTCCGTCCTCATGTTCAGCATACTGTGACGCAGTATCAGACATGGCCCTATTATCAACAGCGCACTCTGTTCTCACTCCAGAGTGATCACGCTTACCTCTTAGTTCTGGTAATTTAGCCAAAACTTCAGTCATAACATTAGCCATATCCTGTAATGTGATTTGTAATGGCCGCCCTGATGTACTCGGCGCTACAATATCACGCACCTCCCGAGCGGGAGATGCAGGTACTGACACGTGAGGCGAGTTAGTCGGCATAACTCTCCCCTCGTTGTTTGGTGAAATATGTTCAATTTGTACAGATTGACTTTTATTTAAAGTAGCATCAATGCAATTAGTACATAAATTTCTATTGGGCTCCACTTTGGCTTTAGCACATATAGCACAGAGATATTCCTCTGAATCAGACATGTTTAACACACTAGCAATTAAACTAGCAACTTGGAAATACTTTTCAAAGTAATTTACAAATAATATGAAAACGTACTGTGCCTTTAAGAAGCACAGAAAAAGGTTATGACAGTTGAGAACTAATAAACTGAGAAACTATAACATCAATCTTTTAGCAAAGGATTGCCCCCATTAGCATGGATAACTAACCCTGATAGCAGAAAAAAGTACAGAAAATAAACGTTTTTTTATCACAGTCCAGCTACAACCTCACAGCTCTGCTGTGAGTGATTACCTCCCTCAAAATAAGTTTTGAAGACCCCTGAGCTCTGTAGAGACGAACCGGATCATGCAGGGAAGACAAGAGACTTCTGACTGAAATTTTTTGATGCGTAGTAAAAGCGCCAAAATAGGGCCCCTCCCCCCTCACACACAACAGTGAGGGAGATCAGTAAACTGTCTTAAATTTAAATAAAACGACTGCCAAGTGGAAAAAAACAGTGCCCAAAACATTTTTTCACCCAGTACCTCAGAAAATTAAACGATTTAACATGCCAGCAAAACGTTTAACATCAAATAAATGAAATGACATTAGAAAGCCTGTTGCTAGTCACTGCAAATTAGGCTAAAGTCTTATGCATACAGTATTATCCCAGTGAAGTGCCATTCCCCAGAATACTGAAGTGTAAAATATACATACATGACAGCCTGATACCAGTTGCTACTACTGCATTTAAGGCTGAGATTACATTAAATCGGTATGGCAGGAATTTTCTCAGTCAAATTCCATTGTCAGAAAATAATATGCTGCTACATACCTCTTTGCAGATTAACCTGCCCGCTGTCCCCTGATCTGAAGTTTACCTCTCCTCAGATGGCCGAGAACAGCAATATGATCTTAACTACGCCGGCTAAAATCATACAAAAACTCAGGTAGATTCTTCTTCAAACTCTACCAGAGAAGGAACAACACACTCCGGTGCTGTTATAAAATAACAAACTTTTGATTGAAGGTATAAAACTAAGTATAATCACCACAGTCCTCTCACACATCCTATCTATTAGTTGGGTGAATGACTGGGTGTGACGTAGAGGGGAGGAGCTGTGTGGCAGCTCTGCTGGGTGAATCCTCTTGCACTTCCTGTTGGGGAGGAGTTAATATCCCAGAAGTAATGATGACCCGTGGACTGACCACACTTAACAGGAGAAATGGAGAAAACTTACTCCATTTTCACCTCGCCATAAAAAGCAGCTGTAGCAGGCCTTGCGCTGAGTATGGGAGCACCGTAACTCCCTAAAATGCCTACAAAAAAACCCTAAAACCTAACTCCTAACGCATGCGCAATGTCTATCTACCTGTCAACCGCAATCCCCCACTGCAATAACTAATAAAGTGTTTAACCCCTAAACCGCCGCTCCCGGAGCCCGCCGCCACCTACATTAAATGTATTACCCCCTAATCTGACCCCCCTACACCGCTACCACCTACATTAAATATATTAACCTCTAATCTAACCCCCCTACACCGCCGCCACCTACATTAAATATATTAACCTCTAATCTGACCCCCCTACACCGCCACCACCTACATTAAATATATTAACCTCTAATCTGACCCCCCTACACCGCCGCCCCCTACATTAAATATATTAACCTCTAATCTGACCCCCCTACACCGCCGCCACCTACATTAAATATATTAACCTCTAATCTGACCCCCCCTACACCGCCACCACCTACATTAATATATTAACCTCTAATCTGACCCCCCTACACCGCCGCCACCTACATTAAATATATTAACCTCTAATCTGACCCCCCTACACCGCCGCCACCTACATTAAATATATTAACCTCTAATCTGACCCCCCCTACACTGCCACCACCTACATTAAATATATATATGCAAAACAGAAAGAGAAGCAGTCTGCCAGGAACAAACAGCAGCATCAATAGCTTGTTCTATGGCCCAGTTACCACCTGGGAGTAGCTTCTTTCTGCCCAATTGTGTTTTTCACAGAGGAAAACTTTCCTGTAGTATATCAGTCTGATCCCAGCTGACATGGTCAGTCCAGCCCCGAAATACCAGGCAATTCTCCTCTGAACAAGGAAAAGGCAACCCCAGACGATCATTTCGGCCTTCTCTGGGCCTCGTCAGTGAGGTGCAGCCATATTCCTCTAAGCACATTGGGCAAGGAGTCCACGTCTGGTTTCCCCCATCACCCATAGGGAGACTATCCCCAGGGTCATATTTACATATGCAAAACAGAAAGAGAAGCAGTCTGCCAGGAACAAACAGCAGCATCAATAGCTTGTTCTATGGCCCGGTTACCACCTGGAAGTAGCTTCTTTCTGCCCAATTGTGCTTTTCACAGACGAAAACTTTCCTGTAGTATATCAGTCTGATCCCGCTACAAGGTCAGCCTATAGGTCAGTACAGCCCCGAAATACCAGGCAATTCTTATCTGAACAAGGAAAAGGCAACCCCAGACGATCGTTTCGGCCTTCTGTGGGCCTCGTCAGTGAATAAATATATTAACCTCTAATCTGACCCCCCTACACCGCCGCCACCTACATTAAATGCATTACCCCCTAAACCTAAGTCTAACCCTAACACCCCTTAACTTAATTATTATTTAAATAAATATAAATAAAATAACTATTATTAACTAAATTATTACTTTTTTTTAAGGGGGGATCGGGTGGGCTTTAGAGTAGGGGTGTGTGGGTTGTAATGTGGGGGGGGTATTGTATTTCTTTTTTTTACAGGTAAAAGAGCTGATTACTTTGGGGCAATGCCCCGCAAAAGGCCCTTTTAAGGGCTGGTAATAGAGCTGATTACTTTGGGGCAATGCCCTGCAAAAGGCCCTTTTAAGGGCTATTTGTAATTTAGTTTAGGATAGGGAATTTTATTATTTTGGGGGGCTTTTTTATTTTATTAGGAAGCTTAGATTAGGTGTAATTAGATTAAACTTCTTGTAATATTTTTTATTTTTTGTAATTTAGTGTTTGTTTTTTGTAATATAGTTTAGTTTATTTAATTGTATTTTATTTTAGATAATTGTAGTTAATTTATTTAATTAATTTATTGACAGTGTAGTGTTAGGTGTATTTGTAACTTAGGTTAGGATTTATTTTACAGGTAATTTTGTAATTATTTTAACTAGGTAGCTATTAAATAGTTAATAACTATTTAATAGCTATTGTACCTAGCTAAAATAAATACAAAGTTACCTGTAAAATAAATATAAATACTAAAATAGCTACAATGTAATTATTAATTATATTGTAGCTATCTTAGGGTTTATTTTATAGGTAAGTATTTCGTTTTAAATAGGAATACCCGTATTGTTCCGCATATAGGCCACACCTGAATATAAGCCGCACCCTTAAAGTTTGGTGCCATTTTAAAGAAAACACATTTTAAAGACAATACACACATTAATAGAACAGTAAAACAGTATTTTTATTTTATGAACACATGTACCGGTATTTTCCAGCTTTTAACAGCATAAATAAAGACGGACCCCTGCACAACAATCAACAACATTAGCAAATGTTCTTAAAGGGGCAGTCTAGTCAAAATTAAACTTTCATGATTCAGATAGGGCATGTAATTTTAAACAACTTTCCAATTTACTTCTATTATCTAATTTGCTCAGTTCTTTAGATATCCTTTGTTGAAGAAATTGCAATGCACATGTGTGAACCAATCACACAAGGCCTCTATGTGCAGCAACCAATCAGCAGCTACTGAGCATATCTAGATATGCTTTTCAGCAAGTGATATCAAGAGAATGAAGCAAATGAGATAATAGAAGTAAATTAGAAAATTGTTTAAAATGACATGCTCTTTCTAAATCACAAAAGACAAAATTTGGGTTTCATGTCCCTTTAAGTCATCCCTTTGAGAAATTTTAGTCACTATCACTGCCTTGCTCTCCACCAATAGCAGTATTTCTGCTCAGGTTATCATCACTACTTTCAATGCTTTCTACATCACTTTCACTGTTTTCTTCATCATTCTTCTGATCCACTTCTCTCTGATCGTCCCACAATACATCATCTTCACTACCATCCAATGCATTTGACAGGCAACATTTTTTGAAACCTTTTATGACTGATTCTGAAGATATCATTTCCCACGCTGAAATAATCCACTGGCACAGCAAAGCCACAGACGGTTTCTTAATTTTGCCGCTTGGTGTGAGGGCATGATTTCCAGCCACAAGCCATTCAGAATACTGCTGACGTAGATTATCTTTAAATGGCTTGTTGACCACAACATCAAGAACTTAGAGTTGGGATGTCATACCCCCTGGTATAACTACCAGATCTGATGTCAAGGATGCAATCTTACCTTTTAGATCAGGTGTTAAATGTCCTTTAAAGGCATCCAATACCAGCATTGCTTTTTTTGCACAAAGAGCCTATTCTTCCAAAAAACTGATAGCCAATCATTCATCAGTTCCTTGCTCATCCATCCCTTTTCATGGCATCTAACAATTAAGCCTCTTGGAAGACTTTCTTTTGGCATAGTTTTCCTTTTTAGGATCATATAAGGTGTCAGCTTATGACCATCAGCTGTAACAGATAACATTGCCGTGATACGTAATTTTTCATTGCCTGTGGTCCTCATAAGAATTGATTTTGCTCCTCTTTGATCCACAGTTGTATTACTTGACATATCAAAGAAAACAGGAGTTTCATCAGCATTTCCAATTTGGCTCAATGGATAGTTGTACTTTTTCCTGAGCTCTATGACATACCGTTGAAATGCAAGCAGCTTTTCATTAAAGTCAAAAGGTAGTCTTTGTGCTAGTGTTGTTCTGCGTCTCAGAGAGAGAGGCCATTTCTGAGCATAAATCTACGGCACCATCCAATGCTTGCTTTAAATTCATGCCTGGGAATATTTAATTCACTGGCAATTTCTAAGGCCTTCAATTGTATGATTTTGCGGGTGACAGGCATTCCATTTTTTCTTTGTTCGAGAATGAAGGGAACCACTGCTGCATCAACTTCACAATACCTCCCTTTCGTAGGCCCTCTGAATGATTTTCTTGTAGAAGCCGAGGTTTCTAGCTTCTGATGTATCAGCTTCCATCCACGTACATTTTTCTCATTTATGTCATATTTTCTGGCGGCTTCCCTTTTGCTTGTTTGTCCAGCATATTTTAAGACTTTTATCTTAAAATTTGAATTGTAACTTCGTCTTTTCCCTTGGCTAGTAGAATTTCGAATCTCCACATGATCATCTATATCGGTACCGGTATTTTACTGTAAGTTAGCTCCTGTACAAAAATCCACATTATCAATTACTGTAACAGTATCTGTATACAGGTTTTTTTTTTATGTATGGTAAATTACGGTAGAAAGTTGCTTAAAATTGCATGCTCTATCTGAATCATGAAAGAAAAAAATTTGGGTTTAGTACTGGTATCCCTTTTAACCCAGATTTTCACAATGCCGCAAATGGTCTAACACAGTTGTCTACCGGTAATTTGCAGCATGTGTCCTGGAGTCTTTGACATTGGTGCCATTCTATGCTGAATAATGGCTGCAGATCAATGCATACCTCCCAACATTTCAAAATCCAAAATAGGGACCCCCCCAACTGAGCAGAAATGTGATATGTGGGGGACAACAGCAGGGATACAGAGTTGCTTAACCAAAAAAAAAAAAATGTACCAGTACAAGCCCATACATGCACACACATACCATATGACAAATTTTAACAATCGAGTGCAACTCTGCCTGAAAGGCACACTGTGAGATAAGCAGCATATTAGAATATGCAGATCTGCTCACATGATGACCTGCAGACACATTTTTTTTTTTAATAGGGGGACCAGGTAATCACATCAAGCCTAACAAAATAAAGCTGCAATGTTTGCAAGTGATTGAGACCAGCACTTCCAAATGTGTAAACAGAGTCCCAATGTAGGGTGCCAGCTCCCAGGGGGATCCTTTTCCACATCCCCAAGAGTATAGAATAAAACAAAGGAAAGATGCTGCACTCCTTAGATGCTGCACTCCTCAGGCATTAAAGCTATAATAGCTAAATAAAGGCTTTTTCACATTTGAAATTACCATACTAAGGAGTTCAGCATCTTTCTTTTGTTTTATTTTAACAGACCAGTATTAAAGCTGCAATTTTTTATTTACCCTAATAGTACAGTATTTTTATCAGGTATGATGTGAGGGGGAAAAAAAACAGTTTCTTACCAATTTCAGAGGCAAAACTGACTAACATGGGACATCCTGTGCTCCGCCCACTTCCTCCCTACCCAGACTGCAATACCCATAAGGCCATATGGTGAACCTGTCATGTTTCAACACTGTTCCTTTAAATGGCCAATTACCAGTACATTGCAAATCTCCTTTTAAGGACCTCCTTCTTAACATGCTTACCGTAGTTACCATACCTTGCATACTGCCTTTCTGCACATTCCTATAATCACCCTATAAACATCCTCCTTGTACCTAAGTACCGATAGTTGTATCAACTATTCCAGATAAGCTACGGTAATAACGGACTCTGCATACTGCACACAGCTCCTACTGTGATGACATCATCATCTACAGCCACATCTGCCGCTCCGTCCCTGCAGACTGCAACGCCTGTGAAAGAAGCATTTAGCAACGTCTTCAGTTCACTCCTAGAAGACTGCTAATGCTTAGTCACAGGTATTGGTAACATTCCAATAGTTAATAATATTAATATTATTTATATTCATTTAAATAATAATTAAGTTAGGGGGTGTTAGGGTTAGACTTAGGTTTAGGGGGTAATATATTTAATGTAGGTGGCGGCGGTGTGGGGGGGTCAGATTAGGGGTTAATAAATTGAATGTAGGTTGCGGCGGTGTAGAGGGGTCAGATTAGAGGTTAATATATTTAATGTAGGTGGCGGCGGTGTAAGGGGGTCAGATTAGGGGTTAATAAATTTAATGTAGGTGGCGGCGGTGTAGGGGGGTCAGATTGGGGTTAATAAATTTATTGTAGGTGGCGGCGGTGTCTGGGAGTGGTGGTTTAGGGGTTAATAATTAGGATTATTGCGTTGTGGGGGGTTGTCGGTCTAGGGGTTAATACATTTATTATTAGGAGTGAGAGGGGGGATTGCGGATATAGGGGTATACGTGTCTGGCTATTTTTGGGAGGCGTGTTAGACAGTTACGGGAGATTTAATACTTTAGTTAGTTTTTTTAGGCGCAGGCAGTTTCTAAAGTGCCGTAAGTCACTGGCCACTCCAGAAATTTGTAGTTACGCTCATTTCTGGACATCGCTAGTTTGTCCGACTTACGGCACTTTAGCAACTGCCGGCGGGGTATATGTAATACCCTGATGTGCAAGGTGAAACTACGGGCGGCGCGGGTTACCTCGCTTGCGCCGAAAACTACGCCGTATATATCGGATATATATGTATATGTGTATATATACGGTATATATATATATATATATATATATATATATGTAGATATATATATTTGTGTGTATTTATGTATAATGCAAATTTCTATACCTAAGAAAGCTGCAGAGGGTGCAAATATAGTTGATTTGTGTTTACAAAAGGTGTACAAAAAATGTGTACAAAAATTGCTAAATAAATAAAAAAAAACTTTGTAGAGAAGATTCAGTTGTGTGTTCTCCTTTAAATAGAATCTAAAAAATACAATGTGTACAAAAAATACTGGATAAATGAAAAATTATATGCGTGAAACTGCAAAAATGTATTAATTTTTTTTTAAAATGTGTTATAAATGTGAACTTAAATATCTGGATATATATTAAAAATATACGTGAGTTAGAACAAGTGACATAAAAATATATGAATATATCATCAAAAAAAGGGATTAATAATAAAAGTCCATAATAACTTGTGGTATATAATATGTAGAATGAGCTTGTCTTGTGGCAGGATTGGACTTGCAGGAAAGATCTCAAAAAGATATAAAGAAGAGCTCCTCATGGTGCAGTTTATCCAAGATAAATTTCTAATAAAATCACGGTTTCTGACAAGTGGTTACTCACAAGGCTGTATGCACTAAATGGAATGCAATATGTGCAGGCTGGGCTTTGCAATCTCCAGCTGACTAATAGGGGCAATATTCTCCTTCAGATGACGATGGAATAGGTTCAGGATATGGCAGCTTTTTAAAACATAAAGGACACAAAGCTTCTCCTAGTGCAGGTAAAACCAACAACAGCGTAATTCCAGGAAAGTATTGAAATGGATACTCACATTGCAATTTGCATGGTTGATTTGTGTAAATAAAGCAGGCTGGATGTTACAGACACCAGCTGGTTTGGTCTCCCTGGATTGTTCCTCCAGACAGTTGGAAAAGTGAGAGCAGAGAAAGGAATATTAGAACCTTTTTATATTAATAGAGCTTTATAGTTACTCCTGTAGTGTTTTGTAATATAGTCTGTTGAATATATCAGTGAATCATATTAAACACTATGGCCTAGATTTGGAGTTCGGCGGTAGCCGTCAAAACCAGCGTTAGAGGCTCCTAACGCTGGTTTTGGCCGCCCGCTGGTATTTGGAGTCAGTGATTAAAGGGTCTAACGCTCACTTTTCAGCCGCGACTTTTCCATACCGCAGATCCCCCTACGCCATTTGCGTAGCCTATATTTTCAATGGGATCTTTCTAACGCTGGTATTTAGAGTCGTTTCTGAAGTGAGCGTTAGAGCTCTAACGACAAGATTCCAGCCGCCTGAAAATAGCAGGAGTTAAGAGCTTTCTGGCTAACGCCGGTTTATAAAGCTCTTAACTACTGTACCCTAAAGTACACTAACACCCATAAACTACCTATGTACCCCTAAACCGAGGTCCCCCCACACCGCCGCCACTCGATTAAAATTTTTAACCCTAATCTGCCGACCGCCACCTACGTTATACTTATGTACCCCTAATCTGCTGCCCCTAACCCCGCCGACCCCTGTATTACATTTATTAACCCCTAACTTGCCCCCCACAACGTCGCCGCCAGCTACTTAAAATAATTAACCCCTAATCTTCCGACCGCAAATCGCCGCCACCTACGTTATCCCTATGTACCCCTAATCTGCTGCCCTAACATCGCCGACCCCTATATTATATTTATTAACCCCTAATCTGCCCCCCTCAACGTCGCCGACACCTGCCTACACTTATTAACCCCTAATCTGCCGAGCGGACCTGAGCGCTACTATAATAAAGTTATTAACCCCTAATCCGCCTCACTAACCCTATCATAAATAGTATTAACCCCTAATCTGCCCTCCCTAACATCGCCGACACCTAACTTCAATTATTAACCCCTAATCTGCCGACCGGAGCTCACCGCTATTCTAATAAATGTATTAACCCCTAAAGCTAAGTCTAACCCTAACACTAACACCCCCCTAAGTTAAATATAATTTTTATCTAACGAAATAAATTAACTCTTATTAAATAAATTATTCCTATTTAAAGCTAAATACTTACCTGTAAAATAAATCATAATATAGCTACAATATAAATTATAATTATATTATAGCTATTTTAGGATTAATATTTATTTTACAGGCAACTTTGTTATTATTTTAACCAGGTAAAATAGCTATTAAATAGTTAAGAACTATTTAATAGTTACCTAGTTAAAATAATAACAAATTTACCTGTAAAATAAATCCTAACCTAAGTTATAATTAAACCTAACACTACCCTATCAATAAAATAATTAAATAAACTACCTACAATTACCTACAATTAACCTAACACTACACTATCAATAAATTAATTAAACACAATTCCTACAAATAAATACAATTAAATAAACTAGCTAAAGTACAAAAAATAAAAAAGAACTAAGTTACAGAAAATAAAAAAATATTTACAAACATAAGAAAAATATTACAACAATTTTAAACTAATTACACCTACTCTAAGCCCCCTAATAAAATAACAAAGCCCCCCAAAATAAAAAATTCCCTACCCTATTCTAAATTAAAAAAGTTACAAGCTCTTTTACCTTACCAGCCCTGAACAGGGCCCTTTGCGGGGCATGCCCCAAGAATTTCAGCTCTTTTGCCTGTAAAAAAAACATACAATACCCCCCCCCCCAACATTACAACCCACCACCCACATACCCCTAATCTAACCCAAACCCCCCTTAAATAAACCTAACACTAAGCCCCTGAAGATCTTCCTACCTTGTCTTCACCATCCAGGTATCACCGATCCGTCCTGGCTCCAAGATCTTCATCCAACCCAAGCGGGGTTGGCGATCCATAATCCGGTCCAGAAGAGGCTCCAAAGTCTTCCTCCTATCCGGCAAGAAGAGGACATCCGGACCGGCAAACATCTTCTCCAAGCGGCATCTTCGATCTTCTTCCATCCGGAGCGAAGCGGCAGGATCCTGAAGACCTCCAGCGCGGAACATCCATCCGGACTGACGACTGAACGACGAATGACTGTTCCTTTAAGGGACGTCATCCAAGATGGCGTCCCTCGAATTCCGATTGGCTGATAGGATTCTATCAGCCAATCAGAATTAAGGTAGGAATTTTCTGATTGGCTGATGGAATCAGCCAATCAGAATCTAGTTCAATCCGATTGGCCGATCCAATCAGCCAATCAGATTGAGCTCGCATTCTATTGGCTGATCGGAACAGCCAATAGAATGCGAGCTCAATCTGATTGGCTGATTGGATCAGCCAATCGGATTGAACTTGATTCTGATTGGCTGATTCCATCAGCCAATCAGAAAATTCCTACCTTAATTCCGATTGGCTGATAGAATCCTATCAGCCAATCGGAATTCGAGGGACGCCATCTTGGATGACGTCCCTTAAAGGAACAGTCATTCGTCGTTCAGTCGTCGGTCCGGATGGATGTTCCGCGCTGGAGGTCTTCAGGATCCTGCCGCTTCGCTCCGGATGGAAGAAGATCGAAGATGCCGCTTGGAGAAGATGTTTGCCGGTCCGGATGTCCTCTTCTTGCCGGATAGGAGGAAGACTTTGGAGCCTCTTCTGGACCGGATTATGGATCGCCAACCCCCGCTTGGGTTGGATGAAGATCTTGGAGCCAGGACGGATCGGTGATACCTGGATGGTGAAGACAAGGTAGGAAGATCTTCAGGGGCTTAGTGTTAGGTTTATTTAAGGGGGGTTTGGGTTAGATTAGGGGTATGTGGGTGGTGGGTTGTAATGTTGGGGGGGGGGGGTATTGTATGTTTTTTTTTACAGGCAAAAGAGCTGAAATTCTTGGGGCATGCCCCGCAAAGGGCCCTGTTCAGGGCTGGTAAGGTAAAAGAGCTTGTAACTTTTTTAATTTAGAATAGGGTAGGGAATTTTTTATTTTGGGGGGCTTTGTTATTTTATTAGGGGGCTTAGAGTAGGTGTAATTAGTTTAAAATTGTTGTAATATTTTTCTTATGTTTGTAAATATTTTATTATTTTCTGTAACTTAGTTCTTTTTTATTTTTTTGTACTTTAGCTAGTTTATTTAATTGTATTTATTTGTAGGAATTGTGTTTAATTAATTTATTGATAGTGTAGTGTTAGGTTAATTGTAGGTAATTGTAGGTAGTTTATTTAATTATTTTATTGATAGGGTAGTGTTAGGTTTAATTATAACTTAGGTTAGGATTTATTTTACAGGTAAATTTGTTATTATTTTAACTAGGTAACTATTAAATAGTTCTTAACTATTTAATAGCTATTGTACCTGGTTAAAATAATTACAAAGTTGCCTGTAAAATAAATATTAATCCTAAAATAGCTATAATATAATTATAATTTATATTGTAGCTATATTAGGATTTATTTTACAGGTAAGTATTTAGCTTTAAATAGGAATAAGTTATTTAATAAGAGTTAATTTATTTCGTTAGATAAATATTATATTTAACTTAGGGGGTGTGTTAGGGTTAGACTTAGCTTTAGGGGTTAATCCATTTATTAGAATAGCGGTGAGCTCCGATCGGAAGATTAGGGGTTAATAATTGAAGTTAGGTGTCGGCGATGTTAGGGAGGGCAGATTAGGGGTTAATACTATTTATGATAGGGTTAGTGAGGCGGATTAGGGGTTAATAACTTTATTATAGTAGCGCTCAGGTCCGCTCGGCAGATTAGGGGTTAATAAGTGTAGGCAGGTGTCGGCGACGTTGTGGGGGGCAGGTTAGGGGTTAATAAATATAATATAGGGGTCGGCGGTGTTAGGGGTAGCAGATTAGGGGTACATAGGGATAACGTAGGTGGCGGCGGTTTACGGAGCGGCAGATTAGGGGTTTAAAAAAATATGCAGGCGTCAGCGATAGCGGGGGCGGCAGATTAGGGGTTAATAAGTGTAAGGTTAGGGGTGTTTAGACTCGGGGTACATGTTAGAGTGTTAGGTGCAGACGTAGGAAGTGTTTCCCCATAGCAAACAATGGGGCTGCGTTAGGAGCTGAACGCTGCTTTTTGCAGGTGTTAGGTTTTTTTTTCAGCTCAAACAGCCCCATTGTTTCCTATGGGGGAATCGTGCACGAGCACGTTTTTGAGGCCGGCCGCGTCCGTAAGCAACTCTGGTATCGAGAGTTGCTTTTGCGGTAAAAATGCTCTACGCTCCTTTTTTGGAGCCTAACGCAGCATTTGTTTGAACTCTCGATACCAGAGTTAATTTTATGGTGCGGCCAGAAAAAAGCCAGCGGAGCGTTAACAGCCCTTTTACCGCCGAACTCCAAATCTAGGCCTATAGGAGCAGTGCGTAAGCATTGGGATACAATTTAGTACTGTTTATGACTACTCCTGCTGTTGAGGCAGGTTAGTCATTAGAAAAAGGAATGCTTATATACACTGTTATAACATCTCTTTAAGTAATGTAATTAGGTTACTGTGCCTTGAACAACTTGAGAAATATTGTACGTTAAAAATTAACTTTTATTGATCACGTTTAAAAAGACAGCTTTGGTGGATGATAATGCTGCCCTGAAGAGTTAAAAACACTCTCACTGTGCTAAGTGAAAAAACAGCATGTTGTGATTATGCTACAGAAGTAGAACTGGTAGTACTTAGAGCAGTAGATTGTAACTGAGAAATAGACTCAAGAGCTAATATAGAGAACTATAGCCTCTTGGTCCTATGTTGCTCTCAATAGTATCTGAATTACTTTACTCATATATATGATTGAGAATCTCTATATGGTCGAAAATATATATTGACGTTATACTGTTGCCCTTAGACTTGGCAATCTAAGACTGCTAATATATGTTGGTGCTAAAGGTGTAGGTACTGACTAAGGTGGCAGCTTACAATAGGTAGATATAACTATCTTGTTGCTTTTAGTTATTTTTTTGCATCACCAAACAGTAGAAAATAGGTACTGAAACAGTATTTTTAAGATGAGAGGTATTGTTTTGAGGCTATACACTCTGTATAGTATCACAAATTATGATATAGCATGTATCAGTCTTATATCATAGTGTTAGTGGAATACTGCCATAGGGAGTGATCTGAACACTGCAGGATATGCAAATAAATTTTCTACGAAGAACCAGTGTATGTGAACACCTCTAGCTACACATTGATATTAATTATGTTATATCTGTATGATATAAATGCAAGTTTCCTTATATTGCGGTCATATATAGATTGTATTCTTATTTCTAAAGCACTGTGTAGCCCAGTATGTTTAGGGTTTTAAATAAAAAGCTGGTTCTTAGAAGCGTTTGTAATTAACCATTTAATCCTGTCAGAGAAAGACTGACACCTAAGGCTGTAAACAGTATCCACTAAATGAAACCTTATATCCAACTGATTGCTAAATATCTAGTGCCTTATCAAAGTTAAATTATAATAGATATCCTATATATCACTATGAAATACAAACACAAAGCGTGCCTGCTTGGTAACAAAACCTCCCTATGATTCAATTAGCCATAGTTAGCGTTAGCACCAAACTTAAACAAATTCTACTTCGTATACTAATTAAAAGTTTTTAGCATGCTGTTATTTTAAATTATTGACAACTAGTGAGGCAAGTTAAAAATTGAGGAGACCCCTGACGCTGCGTTTCACTAACGCTTCCTCAGAGGGGTTACGCGGGCCGACTAACATCCGGTATTTTATACCCGGTGTTTTGCAGAATACAGAGTCCTGATTGGGTCGCGAATTTCATTGCGCATTGGCTAGGGTCCATGTCAATCATCCCAGATGGAATGGGAGATTTATCGTGTGTGTGACGAAATGGAAACAAAATTACAGTACTTGTATACAGATTGGCACTGATAGAAGTAGCGGATACTAGGTTACTACTTTGACAATGTGAGAATCATGTGAGTTATTATACTGTTGTTAGAAGTTACTGAATTCACTTAAGTATATTGGAATGAAAAACGAACTTGTTTGTCATAATGCAAAAATGGACTTGATAGACAAGCTTTGTAAAGGATGAACCTATTGTAATGTCGATTATATGCTAGTACACCTGATTAGACTAGCATAAATAAAAAAGTGCCTCACTAGTTGTCAATAATTTAAAATAACAGCATGCTAAAAACTTTTAATTAGTATACGAAGTAGAATTTGTTTAAGTTTGGTGCTAACGCTAACTATGGCTAATTGAATCATAGGGAGGTTTTGTTACCAAGCAGGCACGCTTTGTGTTTGTATTTCATAGTGATATATAGGATATCTATTATAATTTAACTTTGATAAGGCACTAGATATTTAGCAATCAGTTGGATATAAGGTTTCATTTAGTGGATACTGTTTACAGCCTTAGGTGTCAGTCTTTCTCTGACAGGATTAAATGGTTAATTACAAACGCTTCTAAGAACCAGCTTTTTATTTAAAACCCTAAACATACTGGGCTACACAGTGCTTTAGAAATAAGAATACAATCTATATATGACCGCAATATAAGGAAACTTGCATTTATATCATACAGATATAACATAATTAATATCAATGTGTAGCTAGAGGTGTTCACATACACTGGTTCTTCGTAGAAAATTTATTTGCATATCCTGCAGTGTTCAGATCACTCCCTATGGCAGTATTCCACTAACACTATGATATAAGACTGATACATGCTATATCATAATTTGTGATACTATACAGAGTGTATAGCCTCAAAACAATACCTCTCATCTTAAAAATACTGTTTCAGTACCTATTTTCTACTGTTTGGTGATGCAAAAAAATAACTAAAAGCAACAAGATAGTTATATCTACCTATTGTAAGCTGCCACCTTAGTCAGTACCTACACCTTTAGCACCAACATATATTAGCAGTCTTAGATTGCCAAGTCTAAGGGCAACAGTATAACGTCAATATATATTTTCTACCATATAGAGATTCTCAATCATATATATGAGTAAAGTAATTCAGATACTATTGAGAGCAACATAGGACCAAGAGGCTATAGTTCTATATATTAGCTCTTGAGTCTATTTCTCAGTTACAATCTACTGCTCTAAGTACTACCAGTTCTACTTCTGTAGCATAATCACAACATGCTGTTTTTTCACTTAGCACAGTGAGAGTGTTTTTAACTCTTCAGGGCAGCATTATCATCCACCAAAGCTGTCTTTTTAAACGTGATCAATAAACGTTAATTTTTAACGTACAATATTTCTCAAGTTGTTCAAGGCACAGTAACCTAATTACATTACTTAAAGAGATGTTATAACAGTGTATATAAGCATTCCTTTTTCTAATGACTAACCTGCCTCAACAGCAGGAGTAGTCATAAACAGTACTAAGTTGGAAAAGTGAGTAGGTGGAATAAAGTGATCCAAAGTAAAAAGTAGTTTAAAAGCAGACTACTTAAAATCACAAATTTATTTTAAAAGTGAATAAAACATGCAACGCGTTTCTCGGCTAGCTAGCTGTTTTATCACACTTGTTAACACTCAGAAACCTTGATTTTATTATAAATTTATCTTTGATAAACTGTACCATGAGGCTCTCTTCTTTATATCTTCTTTATATGTGTTTTTATGTTTATATGTGTATATACTATGGGGCCAATTTATCATAGTGCGAGCGGACATGATATAATATAGCGTATTATGTCCGCCACACATCGATAAATGCCGATAGCATACGCTGATGGCATTTATCATTGCACCAGCAGTTCTTGTGAGCTGCTTGTGCAATGCTGCCCCCTGCAGATTCGCAGCCAATCGGGCGCTATCGGGTGTCAATCAACCCGATCATATTTGAACGGGTTGATTTCTGTCCGCTGCCTTAGAGCAGTCGGACAAGTTATGGAGCACCAGACTTTAGACCGCTGCTTCATAACTTCTGTTTCCGGCTCGTGCAGAAACAGGGGCATCAAGCTCCAATTGGAGCTTGATAATTCGACCCCTAAATATACATACATATATATATATACTTTGGGCCCTTTCCACTCAAATACCTGAAAACAATAAAAATACATTTTAATACGTTTTAATATTTTATAATATGTTTTACTGTGTATATACTGTTAATATTTTACATTTTAATGTTCTTCATATGTTCTATGTATTTTTAAATAGATATCTGTATACACCTATATATATATATATATATATATATATATATATATATATATATATATATATATATATATATATAACAGAATTTATGCTTACCTGATAAATTACTTTCTCCAACGGTGTGTCCGGTCCACGGCGTCATCCTTACTTGTGGGATATTCTCTTCCCCAACAGGAAATGGCAAAGAGCCCAGCAAAGCTGGTCACATGATCCCCCCTAGGCTCCGCCTACCCCAGTCATTCGACCGACGTACAGGAGGAATATATGCATAGGAGAAACCATATGATACCGTGGTGACTGTAGTTAGAGAAAATAATTCATCAGACCTGATTAAAAAAACCAGGGCGGGCCGTGGACCGGACACACCGTTGGAGAAAGTAATTTATCAGGTAAGCATAAATTCTGTTTTCTCCAACATAGGTGTGTCCGGTCCACGGCGTCATCCTTACTTGTGGGAACCAATACCAAAGCTTTAGGACACGGATGAAGGGAGGGAGCAAATCAGGTCACCTAAATGGAAGGCACCACGGCTTGCAAAACCTTTCTCCCAAAAATAGCCTCTGAAGAAGCAAAAGTATCAAATTTGTAAAATTTGGCAAAAGTGTGCAGTGAAGACCAAGTCGCTGCCTTACATATCTGGTCAACAGAAGCCTCGTTCTTGAAGGCCCATGTGGAAGCCACAGCCCTAGTGGAATGAGCTGTGATTCTTTCAGAAGGCTGCCGTCCGGCAGTCTCATAAGCCAATCGGATAATGCTTTTAAGCCAAAAAGAAAGAGAGGTAGAAGTCGCTTTTTGACCTCTCCTTTTACCAGAATAAACAACAAGCAAAGAAGATGTTTGCCTGAAATCTTTAGTGGCCTCTAAATAGAATTTTAGAGCACGGACTACGTCCAAATTGTGTAACAAACGTTCCTTCTTTGAAACTGGATTCGGACACAAAGAAGGTACAACTATCTCCTGGTTAATATTTTTGTTGGAAACCACTTTCGGAAGAAAACCAGGCTTAGTACGCAAAACCACCTTATCTGCATGGAACACCAGATAGGGCGGAGAACACTGCAGAGCAGATAACTCAGAAACTCTTCTAGCAGAAGAAATAGCAACCAAAAACAAAACCTTCCAAGATAATAACTTAATATCTACGGAATGTAAGGGTTCAAACGGAACCCCTTGAAGAACTGAAAGAACTAGATTAAGACTCCAGGGAGGAGTCAAAGGTCTGTAAACAGGCTTGATTCTAACCAGAGCCTGAACAAACGCTTGAACGTCTGGCACAGCTGCCAGCCTTTTGTGAAGTAAAACAGATAAAGCAGAGATCTGTCCCTTCAGAGAACTTGCAGATAATCCTTTCTCCAAACCTTCTTGTAGAAAGGATAGAATCTTAGGAATTTTTATCTTGTTCCATGGGAATCCTTTAGATTCACACCAACAGATATATTTTTTCCATATCTTATGGTAAATTTTTCTAGTTACAGGCTTTCTAGCCTGAATCAGAGTATCTATTACAGAATCTGAAAACCCACGCTTTGATAAAATCAAGCGTTCAATCTCCAAGCAGTCAGTTGGAGGGAAACCAGATTCGGATGTACGAATGGACCTTGAACAAGAAGGTCCTGTCTCAAAGGTAGCTTCCATGGTGGAGCCGATGACATATTCACCAGGTCTGCATACCAAGTCCTGCGTGGCCACGCAGGAACTATCAAGATCACCGAAGCCCTCTCCTGATTGATCCTGGCTACCAGCCTGGGAATGAGAGGAAACGGTGGGAATACATAAGCTAGGTTCAAGGTCCAAGGTGCTACTAGTGCATCTACTAGAGTCGCCTTGGGATCCCTGGATCTGGACCCGTAACAAGGAACCTTGAAGTTCTGACGAGAGGCCATCAGATCCATGTCTGGAATGCCCCATAATCGAGTTATTTGGGCAAAGATTTCCGGATGGAGTTCCCACTCCCCCGGATGGAATGTCTGACGACTCAGAAAATCCGCTTCCCAATTTTCCACTCCTGGGATGTGGATTGCAGACAAGTGGCAGGAGTGATCCTCCGCCCATTGAATTATCTTGGTCACTTCCTCCATCGCCAGGGAACACCTTGTTCCCCCCTGATGGTTGATATAAGCAACTGTCGTCATGTTGTCTGATTGAAACCTTATGAATTTGGCCTTTGCTAGATGAGGCCAAGCTTTGAGAGCATTGAATATCGCTCTCAGTTCCAGAATGTTTATCGGGAGAAGAGATTCTTCCCGAGACCATAGACCCTGAGCTTTCAGGGGTACCCAGACCGCGCCCCAGCCCACCAGACTGGCGTCGGTCGTGACAATGACCCACTCTGGTCTGCGGAAGTTCATTCCCTGTGACAGGTTGTCCAGGATCAGCCACCAACGGAGTGAATCTCTGGTCCTTTGATCCACTTGAATCGTCGGAGACAAGTCTGTATAATCCCCATTCCACTGTCTGAGCATGCACAGTTGTAATGGTCTTAGATGAATTCGTGCAAAAGGAACTATGTCCATTGCTGCAACCATCAATCCTATTACTTCCATGCACTGCGCTATGGAAGGACGAAGAACAGAATGAAGTACTTGACAAGAGCTTAGAAGTTTTGATTTTCTGACCTCTGTCAGAAAAATCCTCATTTCTAAGGAGTCTATTATTGTTCCCAAGAAGGGAACTCTTGTTGACGGGGACAGAGAACTTTTTTCTATGTTCACTTTCCATCCGTGAGATCTGAGAAAGGCTAGGACGATGTCCGTATGAGCCTTTGCTTTTGACAGAGACGACGCTTGAATCAGGATGTCGTCCAAGTACGGTACTACTGCAATGCCCCTTGGTCTTAGAACCGCTAGAAGGGACCCTAGTACCTTTGTGAAAATTCTCGGAGCAGTGGCTAATCCGAATGGAAGTGCCACAAACTGGTAATGCTTGTCCAGAAAAGCGAACCTTAGGAACTGATGATGTTCCTTGTGGATAGGAATATGTAGGTACGCATCCTTTAAATCCACCGTGGTCATAAATTGACCTTCCTGGATGGTAGGAAGGATCGTTCGAATGGTTTCCATTTTGAACGATGGAACCCTGAGAAATTTGTTTAGGATCTTGAGATCCAAAATTGGTCTGAATGTTCCCTCTTTTTTGGGAACTATGAACAGGTTGGAGTAAAACCCCATCCCTTGTTCTCCTATAGGAACTGGATGAATTACTCCCATCTTTAACAGGTCTTCTACACAATGTAAGAATGCCTGTCTTTTTATTTGGTTTGAAGATAATTGAGACCTGTGGAACCTTCCCCTTGGGGGTAGTTCCTTGAATTCCAGGAGATAACCCTGATAAACTATTTCTAGTGCCCAAGGATCCTGAACATCTCTTGCCCAGGCCTGAGCAAAGAGAGAAAGTCTGCCCCCCACCAGATCCGGTCCCGGATCGGGGGCCATCCCTTCATGCTGTTTTGGTAGCAGTGGCAGGCTTCTTGGCCTGCTTACCCTTGTTCCAGTCTTGCATCGGTCTCCAGGCTGGTTTGGGTTGAGAAGTATTACCCTCTTGCTTAGAGGATGTAGAATTAGAGGCTGGTCCGTTTCTGCGAAAGGGACGAAAATTAGGCTTATTTTTAGCCTTAAAAGACCTATCCTGAGGAAGGGTGTGGCCCTTTCCCCCGGTGATGTCTGAAATAATCTCTTTCAAATCAGGACCAAACAGTGTTTTACCCTTGAAAGGGATGTTAAGCAATTTTGTCTTGGAAGACACATCCGCTGACCAAGACTTTAGCCAAAGCGCTCTGCGCGCCACGATAGCAAACCCTGAATTCTTCGCCGCTAATCTAGCTAATTGCAAAGCGGCATCTAAAATAAAAGAGTTAGCCAATTTAAGTGCTTGAACTCTGTCCATAACCTCCTCATACGAAGATTCTTTATTGAGCGACTTTTCTAGTTCTTCGAACCAGAAACACGCTGCCGTAGTGACAGGAACAATGCATGAAATTGGTTGTAGAAGGTAACCTTGCTGAACAAACATCTTTTTAAGCAAACCCTCTAATTTTTTATCCATAGGATCTTTGAAAGCACAACTATCTTCTATGGGAATAGTAGTGCGTTTGTTTAGAGTAGAGACCGCCCCCTCGACCTTGGGGACTGTCTGCCATAAGTCCTTTCTGGGGTCGACTATAGGAAATAATTTCTTAAATATAGGGGGAGGAACAAAAGGTATGCCGGGCCTTTCCCACTCCTTATTTACTATGTCCGCCACCCGATTGGGTATAGGAAAAACATTGGGGGGCACCGGAACCTCTAGGAACTTGTCCATCTTACATAATTTCTCTGGAATGACCAAATTGTCACAATCATCCAGAGTAGATAATACCTCCTTAAGCAGTGCGCGGAGATGTTCTAATTTAAATTTAAATGTTACAACATCAGGTTCAGCTTGTTGAGAAATTTTTCCTGAATCTGAAATTTCTCCCTCAGACAAAACCTCCCTCCTGGCCCCTTCAGATTGGTGTGAGGGTATGTCAGAACCGTTATCATCAGTGTCCTCTTGCTCTTCAGTGTTTAAAACAGAGCAATCGCGCTTTCTCTGATAAGTAGGCATTTTAGATGAAATGTTTGCAATAGAATTATCCATAACAGCCGTTAATTGTTGCATGGTAATAAGTATTGGCGCACTAGATGTACTAGGGGCCTCTTGTGTGGGCAAAACTGGTGTAGACACAGAAGGGGATGATGCAGTACCATGCTTACTCCCCTCATTTGAGGAATCATCTTGGGCAATATTATTATCTGTGGCATCATTGTCCCTACTTTGTTTGGACACTATGTCACAATTATCACATATATTTAAATGGGGAGAAACCTTGGCTTTCATACATATAGAACATCGCTTATCTGATGGTTCAGACATGTTAAACAGGCTTAAACTTGTCAACAAAGCACAAAAAACGTTTTGAAATAAAACCGTTACTGTCACTTTAAATTTTAAACAGAACACACTTTATTACTGAATATGCGAAAAAGCATGAAGGAATTGTTCAAAATTCACCAAAATTTCACCACAGTGTCTTAAAGCCTTAAAAGTATTGCACACCAAATTTGAAAGCTTTAACCCTTAAAATAACGGAACCGGAGCCGTTTTTACATTTAACCCCTATACAGTCCCAGGTATCTGCTTTGCTGAGACCCAACCAAGCCCAGAGGGGAATACGATACCAAATGACGCCTTTTTCAGTGGTTCTTAGCTCCTCACACATGCATCTGCATGCCTTGCTTTCCAAAAACAACTGCGCATTAGTGGCGCGAAAATGAGGCTCTGCCTATGACTAGAAAAGGCCCCCATCTGCAAATGGTGTCCATACAGTGCCTGCCGTTTTTTAACAACAATCCCCAAGATTATAATAACTATTAAGAGTTATAATCTGCCAAATATGCTTAGCAAAGAAATCGTTTTAGCCCAGAAAAATGTCTACCAGTTTTTAAGCCCTTATAAAGCCCTTTATTCTTTTACTTAATCTAAGAAAATGGCTTACCGGTCCCCATAGGGGAAATGACAGCCTTCCAGCATTACAAAGTCTTGTTAGAAATGTGGCCAGTCATACCTCAGGCAGAAAAGTCTGCCAACTGCTTCCCCCAACTGAAGTTACTTCATCTCAACAGTCCTGTGTGGAAACAGCAATCGATTTTAGTAACGTTTGCTAAAATCATCTTCCTCTTACAAACAGAAATCTTCATCTCTTTTCTGTTTCAGAGTAAATAGTACATACCAGCACTATTTTAAAATAACAAACACTTGATTGAAGGATAAAAACTACATTTAAACACCAAAAAACTCTGAGCCATCTCCGTGGAGATGTTGCCTGTGCAACGGCAAAGAGAATGACTGGGGTAGGCGGAGCCTAGGAGGGATCATGTGACCAGCTTTGCTGGGCTCTTTGCCATTTCCTGTTGGGGAAGAGAATATCCCACAAGTAAGGATGACGCCGTGGACCGGACACACCTATGTTGGAGAAATATATATATTACAAAAAATACATCAGATATATATAGAAATATATATTTAAAAATAAATATAAATTTTTTTTCTATATGAAGAACATTGGAATGTAAAATATTCATAACTACCTTCCAGTTAGCACAGTTTGTCTAACATGTGTTAGGTTAATTTGCAAGGGATGTGTTAGTTTTTTTCCCAAATTGCGCCCTCCATTGAAGTCTAGGGGAGAGGAAGTTAGCACAGTTACAATATCCTTAGCACGCATTTTACTTTCAACTTGTAATACACGCGTTAAAGTGTGTGTATTTGCAATTTACTTCTGGTGGTGCTTGTGCGCAAGCAAAACCGATAAATAGTGTTCCACTTGTAATCTAGCCCACTGTTGGGTGTATTCACTAAATTAAAGGAACATTGTGCTGTTAAATTTGTTTTCCCAATTATTCATTTTGCCTGCAGGTGTGTTTTAAATTGTTTACAAATAGCTCCTTTACCTTTATTTTGTAATTTAAAATAGTTTATTTTGCTTGTTACAACGATCACCTATACTGAAAATATCAATACTTTTGTATTCTCTAAAGATAAACTAAAGAAAAACTATCCGCTAGATTTAGAGTTCGGCGGGCCAAAGGGGTGCGTTAGCTACGCGTTTCCCCCCTTCCCCCGCACCTTTTAAATACCGCTGGTATTTAGAGTTCACAGAAGGGCTGCGTTAGGCTCCAAAAAGGGAGCGTAGAGCATAATGTACCGCCACTGCAACTCTAAATACCAGCGGTGCTTACGGACGCGGCCAGCTTCAAAAACATGCTTGTGCACGATTCCCCCATAGGAAACAATGGGGCCGTTTGAGCTGGAAAAAAACCTAACACCTGCAAAAAAGCAGCATTCAGCTCCTAACGCAGCCCCATTGTTTCCTATGGGGAAACACTTCCTAAGTCTGCACCTAACACCCTAACATGCACCCCGAGTCTAAACACCCCTAACCTTACACTTACTAACCCCTAATCTGCCGCCCCCGCTATCGCTGACCCCTGCATATTATTATTAACCCCTAATCTGCCGCTCCGTACACAGCCGCAACCTACATTATCCCTATGTACCCCTAATCTGCTGCCCCTAACACCGCTGACCCCTATATTATATTTATTAACCCCTAATCTGCCGCCCCCAACGTCGCCGCCACCTACCTACAATTATTAACCCTTAATCTCCCGACTGGACTTCACCGCTACTATAATAAAGTTATTAACCCCTAATCCGCCTCACTCCCCCTATAATAAATAGTATTAACCCCTAATCTGCCCTCCATAACATCACCGACACCTAACTTCAAGTATTAACCCATAAAGCTAAGTCTAACCCTAACCCTAACACCCCCCTAAATTAAATATAATTTTTATCTAACTAAATAAATTAACTCTTATTAAATAAATTATTCCTATTTAAAGCTAAATACTTACCTGAAAAATAAACCCTAATATAGCTACAATATAAATTATAATTATATTGTAGCTATTTTAGGATTAATATTTATTTTACAGGTAACTTTGTATTTATTTTAACCATGTACAATAGCTATTAAATAGTTAATAACTATTTAATAGCTACCTAGTTAAAATAATTACAAAATTACCTGTAAAATAAATCCTAACCTAAGTTACAATTAAACCTAACACTACACTATCAATAAATTAAATAAAATACCTACAATTATCTACAATTAAACCTAACACTACACTATCAATAAATTAATTACATACAAATACCTACAATTAAATACAATTAAATAAACTAACTAAAGTACAAAAAATAAAAAAAGAACTGTTACAAAAAACAAAAAAATTATTTACATTATAAAAATATTACAATTTTAAGCTAATTACACCTACTCTAAGCCCCCTAATAAAATAACAAAGCCCCCCAAAATAATAAAATACCCTACCCTATTCTAAAATAAAAATAGAAAAGCTCTTTTACCTTACCAGCCCTTAAAAGGGCCTTTTGCGGGGCATGCCACAAAGAATTCTGCTCTTTTGCCTGTAAAAAAAACATAAAATACCCCCCCAACATTACAACCCACCACCCACATACCCCTAATCTAACCCAAACCCCCCTTAAATACACCTAACACTAACCCCTGAAGATCTCCCTACCTTATCTTCACCACGCCGGGTATCACTGATCCGTCCAGAAGAGGCTCTGAAATCTTCATCCAAGCCCAAGTGGGGGCTGAAGAGGTCCATCATCGGGCTGAAGAGGTCCATCATCCGGCTGAAGAGGTCCATCATCCGGCTGAAGTCTTGATCCAAGCCGGGGCTGAAGAGATCCATCATCCGGCTGAAGTCTTCTATCAAGCGGCATCTTCAATCTTCTTTCTTGCGGAACATCCATCCTGGCCAACGACTTCCCGACGAATGACGGTTCCTTTAAATGACGTCATCCAAGATGGCGTCCCTCGAATTCCGATTGGCTGATAGGATTCTATCAGCCAATCGGAATTAAGGTAGGAAAATTCTGATTGGCTGATGGAATCAGCCAATCAGATTGAGCTTGCATTCTATTGGCTGTTCCGATCAGCCAATAGAATGCGAGCTCAATCTGATTGGCTGATTGGATCAGCCAATCCGATTGAACTTAAATCTGATTGGCTGATTCCATCAGCCAATCAGAATTTTCCTACCTTAATTCCGATTGGCTGATAGAATCCTATCAGCCAATCGGAATTCGAGGGACGCCATCTTGGATGACGTCATTTAAAGGAACCGTCATTCGTCGGGAAGTCGTCGGCCAGGATGGATGTTCCGCGTCGGCGGGATGAAGATGGATCCGGAAGAAAGAAGATTGAAGATGCCGCTTGATAGAAGACTTCAGCCGGATGATGGATCTCTTCAGCCCCCGCTTGGATCAAGACTTCAGCCCGATGATGGACCTCTTCAGCCCGATGATGGACCTCTTCAGCCAGATGATGGACCTCTTCAGCCCGATGATGGACCTCTTCAGCCCGACGATGGACCTCTTCAGCCCCTGCTTGGGCTTGGATGAAGATTTCGGAGCCTCTTCTGGACGGATCGGTGATACCCGGCGTGGTGAAGATAAGGTAGGGAGATCTTCAAGGGCTTAGTGTTAGGTTTATTTAAGGGGGGTTTGGGTTAGATTAGGGGTATGTGGGTGGTGGGTTGTAATGTTGGGGGGTGGTATTGTATGTTTTTTTTACAGGCAAAAGAGCAGAATTCTTTGGGGCATGCCCTGCAAAAGGCCCTTTTAAGGGCTGGTAAGGTAAAAGAGCTTTTCAATTTTTATTTTAGAATAGGGTAGGGCATTTTTTTATTTTGGGGGGCTTTGTTATTTTATTAGGGGGCTTAGAGTAGGTGTAATTAGCTTAAAATTGTAATCTTTTTATAATGTTTGTAAATTATTTTTTTATTTTTTGCAACTTAGTTCATTTTTTATTTTTTGTACTTTAGTTAGTTTATTTAATTGTATTTATTTGTAGGTATTTGTATGTAATTAATGTATTGATAGTGTAGTGTTAGGTTTAATTGTAGATAATTGTAGGTATTTTATTTAATTATTTTATTGATAGTGTAGTGTTAGGTTTAATTGTAACTTAGGTTAGGATTTATTTTACAGGTAATTTTGTTATTATTTTAACTAGGTAGCTATTAAATAGTTATTAACTATTTAATAGCTATTGTACCTGGTTAAAATAAATAAAAAGTTGCCTGTAAAATAAATATAAATCCTAAAATAGCTACAATATAATTATAATTTATATTGTAGCTATATTAAGGTTTATTTTACAGGTAAGTATTTAGCTTTAAATAGGAATAATTTATTTAATAAGAAATAATTTATTTCGTTAGATGAAAATTATATTTAACTTAGGGGGGTGTTAGTGTTAGGGTTAGACTTAGCTTTAGGGGTTAATAAATTTATTAGAGTAGCGGTGAGGTCCGGTCGGCAGATTAGGGGTTAATAATTGTAGGTAGGTGGCGGCGACGTTGGGGGCGGCAGATTAGGGGTTAATAAATATAATATAGGGGTCGGCGGTGTTAGGGGCAGCAGATTAGGGGTACATAGGGATAACGTAGGTTGCGGCGGTATGCGGTCGGCAGATTAGGGGTTAAAAAAAATTAATAGAGTGGCGGCGATGTGGGGGGGCCTCGGTTTAGGGGAACATAGGTAGTTTATGGGTGTTAGTGTACTTTAGAGCACAGTAGTTAAGAGCTTTCTGGGCTAACGCCGGTTCATAAAGCTCTTAACTCCTGGCTTTTTCCTGCGGCTGGAGTCTTGTCATTAGATTTCTAAAGCTCACTTCAGCCAAGACTCTAAATACCGGCGTTAGAAAGATCCCATTGAAAAGATAGGATACGCAAATGGCGTATGGGGATCTGCGGTATGGAAAAGTCGCGGCTGCAAAGTGAGCGTTAGACCCTTTCCTGACTGACTCTAAATACCAGCGGGCGGCTAAAACCAGCGTTGGGAGCCCCTAACGCTGGTTTTGACGGCTAACGCAGAACTCTAAATCTAGGCGAATGTTAACAGTAGCAGCACAGTAGGGTTAAAGAAACAGATAAGATAAGAATGTCTGCTCTTTTTGTAATCTACGCCTATTTATATGCCTTTTCAATCAGCAAAACTGGTATTTCCTATGCAAACATAAACATAAAGGGTAGTTTCAGATATATTTTATACTCTCTATCTGATATAACAAGTAATTAAAGGGACAGTAAAGTCAAAATTAAACTTTCATGATTCAATTTACCTTTATTAATAAAAAATGCTTTGTACTCTTTTTATTCTTTGTTGAAGGCAAAACCTAGGTAGGCTCAAAGGTTAATTTTTTTAAAAAAAAGATTAGAAATCACAAACGACTGTTCCTATATTGTTAATTAATTAGGTGTTGTCTATGCAGACTGTTTACCTAAGGTGGTTCTGCCATTTTATAAGGAACAAAACTCATATATACTATTTAAGTGTGTATAGCTCTACAAATGATTGTGCAGGTTTGTGTTTGGGGATGAAACTTACAGCTGATTTTAATTTTTAACAACCAGTACAAGGACTGTTTATTGGCAGAAGAATCATTAAACTACAGTATATCAATTAGCAAGGTATTCTTAAATATACAGTTTGTTTTTTTTCCAATCAAAACCATATTATTTCTATTTTTGTAGGTAGACTACTTGAAACATATAACTGTGAACCTGGCCACATCTCATCCCCATTATGACAGTGAAGGGAACACATTAAACATGGGAACTTCCATAGGAGACAAAGGGAAAACAAAATACATGTTTTTTAAGATTCCTAGTTCAGCAGCTATCCCAGGTGAGTTATGGTGACCAGTTTTGTTATGGTGAGCAGGGTAAAATATATAGTTGAAGGCAATAATTTGAGCAAATATTGCATTATTTGTCTCTTTAAACTACAATTACAATGTTGTAATATAATAAATAGATGTGTGTGTATATTTATGCGTGTGTATGTGTATTAATGTGTGCGTGAGTGTATATGTATATGAATGTGTGAGTGTATGTGTGTGTGTGTGTGAGAGTATGTATGTGTGTATGTATATATGTATGTATGTGTGTATGTGTGCGTGTTTGTTTATGTGTGTGAGTGTATGTGTGAGTGTATGTATGTGTGTATGTATGTATGTGTGTGTGTATGTATGTGTGTGTGTGCATGTGTGTGTGTAAGTGGATGTGTGTGTTTGTGTATGTGTATGTGTGTGAGTGTATGCATGTGTGTGTATGTGTATGTATGTGTGTAAGTGTATGTGTTTGTGTATGTGTGTGTATGTGTGTGAGTGTATGTGTATGTATGTATGTGTGTGTATGTGTTAGTGTATGTGTGTGTATGTGTGTGTGTATGTGTGTGTGTATGTGTGTGTGTGTGTATGTGTGTGTGTATGTGTGTGTGTGTGTGTGTTTGTGTGTTTGTGTATGTGTGTGTGTATGTGTGTGTGTATGTGTGTGTGTATGTGTGTGTATGTGTGTGTTTGTGTATGTGTGTATGTGTGTGTGTCTGTGTATGTGTGTGTGTGTGTGTGTGTATGTGTGTGTGTGTGTGTGTGCTTTTATACATTTTTCAATTTTATTTTAAATCATTTTCAAATATTTTCCCCCAGAAAAGGATAAGAATAAGTCCCCACTTAAACATGCAGAGGTCATCTGTTCTATCCCTGCACATCGGCTACTGAACCCCAGCTATTACCATAGTTTTGGAGTAACTGAAAACTATTTCATTTTTGTGGAGCAACCTTTGAAGTTAGATATCCTAAAACTAGCCACAGCTTACTTCAGAGGCGTCAACTGGGCTTCATGTATTTGCTTCCATGAAGATGAGAAGGTACAGTGTGTTACATGGCATGGTATCCTATCAGATTGTAAATAGCACCTGAATAGCACGGCTCAGTCACGCATTATTTATTTATTTACACTATCAACATCTGATGCTGCTGAGCAAGTGCCAGCTCTCAAATTGTACTTGGCCCAGCATCAAATTATGTCTTAAAGGGCCATAATACCCAAATGTTTAAACACTTGAAAGTGATGCAGCATAGCTGTAAAAAGCTGACTAGAAAATATCTCCTGAACATCTCTATGTAAAAAAGAAAGATATTTTACCTCAAAAGTTCCTCAGTAGCCACCTCCCATTGTAAAGGATTTCTAAGCAGCATTTTAGTGTGTTTGTCCTGGGACATCTGAAGGGACTAGCATCGTGCACTCTCATATTATTTCACCAATCAGGTAAAGGAAGCTTACTATGAAATCTCATGAGAGTTAAGTCAAATCTCATGAGATCACAGTAAGAGTTCATGGCCTCAGCACTGCTGATGCTGATTGGCTGCTGTTCATTTCTTCATTTTTTTTAATTTTTTTACCTGCAGCTGGGAGCAGCTGAGTACAACTTTTTACACAGAACTGACTCTGCTGAGCTGAGGAGATTGTGAGGTAAAATATCTTCCTTTTTTACATAGAGATGCTCAGGTGATATTTTCCAGTCAGCTTTTTACAGTTATACTGCATCAGTTTCAAGTGATTTAGCATATGAGTATTATGTCCCTTTAAGGAGGTTTTCAAGTAATGATAGATAGATAGATAGATAGATAGATAGATAGATAGATAGATAGATAGATAGATACTGTAGATAGATAGATACTGTAGATAGATACTGTAGATAGATAGATAGATAGATAGATAGATAGATAGATAGATACTGTAGATAGATAGATAGATAGATAGATAGATAGATAGATAGATAGATAGATAGATAGATAGATAGATAGATAGATAGATAGATAGATACTGTATATAGATAGAGAGAGAGACTATAGATAGATAGATAGATAGATAGATAGATAGATAGATAGATAGATAGATAGATAGAGAGAGATACTGTAGATAGATAGATAGATAGATAGATAGATAGATAGATAGATAGATAGATTATATGAGTTATTTCTTTACAAATTTTGCATTGTGTTACAAACCAGAGATATACTTGTTGAACAACCATTTTGAGTATCTTTGTTTTATTAAAGGGACATAAACCCTTTTTTTTCTTTCATGATTCAGATTGAGCATACAATTTTAAACAACTTTCCAATGTACTTTTATTACCAAATTTTCTTTGTTTTTTGTTATGCTTTTTGTTGCAAAGCAGGGATGTAAGCTCAGGAGGGTGCACTATATGGCAGCCATTTTGCAACAGTGTTATACATTAGCAAAAGCGCTAGATAGCAGCACTATTTCTTATCATGTAGTGCTTCAGTCATGTGCACACTACCTACCTAGGTATTTTTTCAACAAAGAATAACATGAGAATGAAGCAAATTTGATAATAGAAGTAAATTAGAAAGTTTTTAAAAATTGTATTCTCTATCTGAATAATGAAAGATATTTTTTGGGTTTCATGTCCCTTTAACTCTACTCTTATCAATTAGGGAGAGATAAAAATTAGCTCCTGAACTGAGAAAAACACAGCCTCCTTTGTGCGCAATGGACAAAATACAATTACAGAAAAAGTGTACAAATAAATAAAGTTTTATTTTACTACATATAGTTAAAAAAAGTTAGGACATTGCATTTTCAGTTTGCTAACCCTTTAAAGAAACATGGAACACAAATGAATACATTGCTTTCATGTTTTAGAGTATATTATTATTGTTCTATTGTTTGCACAGACGTGTGTATGCATGTGTGTATGTGCGAGTGCGCATGCGTGTGTGTATGTGCGAGAGTGCATGCGTGTGTGTGTGTGAAACCCAAGGATTCATTTTACCTATGTTGCTTTTTTGTCTCTGCTATTATTTCTGTAGACTTGGATTCATATTATCGATAAAAAGACGAAGAAACCTATTTCGCAGAAGTTTTATACAGAAGCCCTTGTTACATATCATCATGTGAACGCTTATGAAGAGGACGGCCATGTTGTATTTGACATTATAGCATACAAGGACAATGGCTTGTATAATATGTTTTACATGGCAAATTTAAAGAAAGACTTCTCTGATGAAAGCACAATGGATACAGCGCCTACCTGCAAACGCTTTGTTATTCCACTTCAGACTGACAAGGTCAGTTAATGGGCAACTTTAATAGACATTTTCATAAGAAATTGATCTGTTCTTTTCATTTGTAGAGTTGTAAAAAAACAATGCAGATCTTACCTTCAGTTATAAACATTTAAAGTAGAAGTAAACACTTTGCAATTACAGCACATTTATGTTGTGATGTTATAGATTGACATATCAACCAAGTTAAACCATTTTTAAAACAAATTAACATCCTTTTTTCGACAATTATTTTTCAATAGTCAAACTCCACCGACTGCCTGCCTGCCTTATTTGGAAGAGACACTCTGGGCTTTAGTCCACAGACAACAAGGCTAGTTACTGTCATACATTTAGTATAAAGTAGATTGTTTTGCAGTTGCTATCTGATAAAAAACCAATTAAAGGCGGATATGTAGCAGGGTTCACCTTTATAAGTCAGCAGGGTGTATTTTCAAGTTCCAAGAAATAGAAATTGCTCAATTTTCTAAGCTGAATTATCTGAAAAAGGAGCAAAATAAATAATGAAAATATATTGCAAAGTTTTTTTAATTATTTCTAATTAAACATTTTTTAAAAAAAATAGCAAGGTGTTTACTGTCCCTTTAAAAAAACCAGATGCTTATGACTGAATGAAAATAGGAAATAAAATATGTAAGTTTGAAATAACACAATGACTTTGAGTTTGCTGGTACTTTAAGAGCAGGGATAGTTGCTTTGGCTGTCTTACTTAGTCGTGTGCATTTGGATCCTTCATTAGGCCACTCATGGCATTTAGCTCTTTTAGTTGACTGATTTATTCTTGTGAAAGTGCAGCACATGGATGTGCAGAGAGCTTAGTGTGTTGGACTTAATCATTTTGGCTCCAGTAAGAGCTGAATGCCTCAAGCGGCCGCCTTCTTCCGTCTTTGGATCCTAACGAAGGGCCCAAATGCTCACGGATAGTTTTTAATGTTTCTCAATTCAAAGTTCCAAACTTCTAAGTTGTAAATCAAAACATTCATTTAAAGGGACATGAAACCCAAATTTTTGCTTTTGTGATTTAGAAAAAACATGTCATTTTAAACAACTTTCTAATTTACTTCCATTATCTCATTTGCTTCATTCTCTTGATATCACTTGCTGAAAAGCATATCTAAATATGCTCAGTAGCTGCTGATTGGTTGCTGCACATAGAGGCCTTGTGTGATTGGCTCACACATGTGCATTGCTATTTCTTCAACAAAGGATATCTAAAGAACTGAGCAAATTAGATAATAGAAGTAAATTGGAAAGTTGTTTAAAATCACATGCCCTATCTGAATCATGAAAGTTTAATTTTGACTAGACTGCCCCTTTAACTCTGTATAACAGATTGTTGCTGTTACATTGCAAGTGTAATAGAATTCACCCTCTATTTCTACCACTTGTCCAATTTTTTTTAAATGCATTTCCTCAGTTTGCTATTAAATAATTAGGTCTCAGAATTTGGTGTCCTCAATCCATCTCCTTACTGCATAGTTTACAGATATATTTATTGGCTTAGGCTCAATAATAGATCACTGCGATATTTGTCAGGTCTGTGGTGTCCCTTATGGAAGTCAATAAAGGGAAATTTTACAAAGTCTTAGGAAATTTAACCCCCCCTGCCCATAAAAGATGTTTCTATATTTCTTTATCTTGAAAGAAAAAAATTAATATATTTTTAGTTTTAATTTGGGGGGGTTTACTTCTAATCCAGGGCTCACACACAGCTCTCAAGAGTTGTTTCTGCTCTGCCAAAAGATTCACTCACGTTTCAATTTGCAGTTTGTTACTCCTGTGTTAAAAGCAAGATACTGATCAAGACAACAAATGCAAAGCAGTGTCTGAGCCATTATGATCTCATTGTCTTTCTTTCACCTAGATCCCCCTTTGCCATAGTCCACCAATACATGGCAAGTGTCATCTTTCCCAATGTCAGCTGCTACTTGTGGTTTCCATAGGATAGTGAAAAGTGTCACTACTCCCACTCCTCCCCTTGTATGCTCTAGTCTCACACTTTGAAAACCACTGGACTAAAGCAAATGCATGTAAAAAAAAAACCCATTTAATTTGTCCTCTAGATATATGCACAGAGAATGATGCTTTTTTTCACCTGTCAGCATTAACAGCTGCATACTAAAATATGGACTTCTGTAGTAGAACAACATTTTCCATTGTTTAAAGTTAATAGCTTACACTCTCCTTTTAGGGAATCAGAATTTAAATTTCTTTATTAGCTTTTCTATAAAAGTTTCCAACGTACAAGCAAGTCCGTCAAAACTGTATTAAATAACTATATTAAAATAATTGCCTACTTGCCCATCATTAAAATTACCATCTTATTTCCCTGTTATTTCATGTTTCTTGTGCATTGCTCTCTACGTTCACTTATCTTTCTGAGTCTCCCTATATTTGCGTTTTTTAAAGCTCCTTCCTCTAACCATGTATTTTGGTCTTTCATATCCGCAGCTTCCTGATTGTCCTGGTTTCTTTCTTCTAATCATCTGTTTGATACTTCATGGGTCTCACCATTTCTATCTCTCTCTCTGACCCATATGCAGACATCAGACCAGATCCTTGGTCCTACAGCCCCTATGTCATTAATATACAGACATTTTACTACAATCAGAGCCATAGCTTTGCAGATACTTATTTTACTGGCAGCTCCAGGGCTCTCTGTGGCCGGTGTTTCCCTTGGAGTAATATTCCTGAAGCACCATGAGTGGGGCCTGTGTATTCACAGGGAGTAAGAGAATAACTGTTAGGGCTGTGCTCCACATCAATGATACAAAAGGAGCCCACCTTCCATAAGTAATAGGTGGCCCCACTATAGCTCCTCCATCTCCATCCATAATAAATGTGGGTGGCTGAGGCTTTAATATATTCGACTGGCCCATTGGGCATTTGTAGGCCTCAGTTCAAGCCTGCTAATTTTATGTCTATTTTCCATCATGTAATAAAATGTTCAGCACTCAATAAAAAATAGAAACTAGCAAAATGTTTAGAGAAGAAGAACAGAAAATATATAAGAGAAAACCTCCTAATATATGTTTTTATAAAATAATGTTTAGGATGCAGGAGTGGAAATAAATCTAGTAAAGCTTCCACAAACAACTGCAAAAGCCATGAAGGATAAAGATGGAAATGTATCCTGTCAACCAGAAGTGTTATGTGAAGGTAAAACAAAGTTTACATTTTTTTTTCTTTCTGACAAGTTTGATATTTGTATTGACTTTTATATGGGACCTTGATATATAGTTGTAAAAGTAAATGCAGTCAAATCAAACTGCTAAAAAATAGACAAATTAGGATTCTTATATAACATGGGTAGTCAGCAGTAGCTCTCCTGGGGGTATTTGGAGGTACTAAGCACCACCAATCTACACTGAAGAACCCCTAATTCTCAAATATGCCCAGAAGTCCATGTCATATGCTCTATACAGGAGAAATGTAACCAGTCAGGCGCAGGGCCGCCACTAGAAATTGTGGGGCTCCTGACTTAACCATTGACCAGGGCCCCCCCCTCCTTTGACATGTGCAATTTTTGACCAAGTGAATAAAACGTATATGCACTTTATTCTTAAGTATCTATTTAAACTTGGAAATGTTGTAAAGGTAGTAACATACAAACACACAGACACACTCATACACTGAAACACACACACTCACATAAGGATTCACATATAGACACTCTAGCAGACATGCAAAGAAACACACAAACACACTCAGACACAGATACCCAAACAGACACTCAGCACTTGTTTACATTGACCTGACAAGTAATGAGGTAAACTACAGTTTTGTAAAAAAAAAAAAGGAGATTTAGAAAACAAAATATGGAGTTCTGATTATCTTTTTGTAAAGGAAGATGCCAACTAAATGATGACAACAGCATGCAATGGCTGAAAGAAGGGCCCTGAACTGCCTAAACAATAATTTAAAGGTTAAATGGTGGATTGGTGACTTCTGTAAAGGTCTCAAAGTCTGTAGAAAGATGTGAATAATCAGTAGTAAGGTCAAAATGTCCTAAAATGGAACAGACAATTGCAGAAATTAAGAGATTACTTTTTAAAGAATCCTATTTGTAAATGTGTAAACAAAAATAATTCAGTGAATTTAAAATTGTACATTAATGATCTGGGTAGATGGCTAGATGAAGAAAATTACTTTTAAAAGGTTGACATATGTTTGTTTGTGTTACCCTCATTTTCCCCAACCAAGAGCACCACTTCAAATATAGTGTACAAATGTTCCCATCTGTCAGCTGTACTTATGGATTTTGAAAATGCTGTACTCTATATGGTCTTGGTGAAACCATAAGCTGTGGTACTCATACCATTAGATCTGGTTAAATGCAGAATTTAGGCTTGTTGGTATGTATTTCAAAATTAAGTCATCGGAACAGTTTTAAGTTAACCTGTCTCATTTCAAACACTGAGCAATCTTAGTCTGAGAGTATAACATTTTATGCAGATGTAAAAATCTTAGATAAAATGCCTCCTTGCATCTTGAAAGTCCTTGCATAAAGGGGCAGTAAACTGGAATGATATATATATATATATATATATATATATATATATATATATATATAAATAAATAAAAAATGCATATCTGCCAAAAGTGCACCTACCATTTGTTTGAGGAGGAAACATTTCTGCATGGTTTTAAACATATAATTTCTACAGCATTGTCAAATAATCATAAATACACTGCTGCTAAAAAAAAATGTTTTTATGGACCCCTGGCCTACCATACAACTACTACCAGACTGAACTTACAATCTGAAATTACACAAAGAAATAAAAAACACTTGCTAAGTAAGTTCTACCTCCTCTGCAAATGAAAGTGATCTGCCGTCTGACTCAAGCACACACTGTACAAACAAAGTGCCAAGTCTGTCTCACCCTGTGGCTTAGTGCACACTCAGAAATCCTCTCAAATGCTAATACTTTACTCCTTGTATTAACATTTCCCATGCTCAATTATCACTCTGCTGTAGTACCCACTGGTGGCTGCCAAAATGTAAAAATAAAAAGGTTTTTTTTTTTTTTTTTAGTTCTTGCCTCATGGGCCCCCCCTGGCCCATGGCATTGGGCCCCTGACAGGAGTCACCCCTGTCACCCCCTGATGGCGGCCCTGGTCAGGCGTAACTAGAAACCACAGGGGCCAGGTGCAAGAATCTAAGAAGGGCCCCCACCCCCAAAAAAGTGTGAATTTGATACATATCTTTTTTTTTTTTTTTAACTTTAACACAGAAAAAAAAGTGAATCAGATTACATGTCTGCAAAAGGAGGTACCCTGTGCCCACAGTCTGTGAGATGGTCTGACCCCCTATTTCTGTATATAGTGACACTGTTTAACCCACCAGTATTGTAAATAGTGAGTCAGTGACACAGTCTGTAATCTGCCGGTGAGATGACTGGCCTGACCCTACCCACCCCAGTACTTTATAAAGTGACATGTACATGTCTGTGACGTGGTCCAGTCCCCC